>NC_133936.1:9792705-10098261 GCF_031877795.1 Strix aluco | reverse complement strand
TTAGTGTTCTCAATAAGTTTCAGGTCTTATATGTTCTTGTTAAAACTCCTGTCACCCCACACTTGATTGAATTTTAATGGGCTCAGCCTCAGAGATGGTCCTTTCTATGTTAGGCTCAGGGTCAGAGAAAGCAGAGCTGCCATGATCACAGGACATTTCCGAGGATGAACCCCAAAAACTTACAGTAGTGACCTTTTTTCCAACACTATTGTGTCTGAGATCCCAGATTACTTCCTTTTATATACAATGGACTGTTTCTGGCAATGTAGTAAAGGCTTTTGCTTCCAGCAGCACCTACATATAGCTGGTAGCAAGGCAGGCCAGGGAGGTTGAACATCACCGGAAAAGTCTGTCCATGATTTTTTAAGTCTGTGAGACTTTGTTAGATGTTAGCAGTGAGGCCACTATGTACTCCTTCACAAAGAAATAATTATTATGCTATAAGACATGAGAAAACTCATGATCATAAAACAAAGGAAAAAGGGGAGATTTTGCAACTTGGATCTTTGTTTGAAAGTATCTGAAGAAATAAACATATTTCCCCTAGACAGCTGTTTAAAATGTATCAGACTACCCACTTGCATTATTTATCTCAGTCTGTGTGTCTGAGCTGATTGTGCCATGTAACTTCTCAAAGCAGAAGAGGAAGGTTTGATTAAAAGATGTGTGCCTAACTGCCTTTTTTTGAACTCAATACCAACTACTGTGCAATCATGTCTACCTATTTTCACCTCATCATTTATGAGCCACAGTTTACTTCTATTTCCATTTCTATTTCAGTCAGTCAGTCTTACATAAACACAGCCTATTTTTCACTTTATATGTGGACCCATGAACTATTTTATTATATTTCAGTCTAGAGTTATATGCTGAAAAGCCTTGGAAAATGCTGCAAAGAAATTTCAGATCTTGTATTTAGTTACAACTGAAAAATTTTAAGGCATATATTCCAATGTGACAGAGATCAATGATGTCTAATAAGATAAAATTACAGTAATTTTTTCAAATATTTCATATTAAAGAAACACTAAAGCATAACATTTTATATTACAGTCACATTTACCATTTCATTTTGGATGCAGGTGTTTTTCAAAGTCTATCTTGCTTAGTAGGTTCTTTAAATTACAGAATTACTGGCCTCAGCAGAAATCTCAGTTTTGTTGAAATCAGTATCCTGCCTTGACTCTAAGGAAGACAAGTTCCACCTGGATAAAGCCCTAAACAACCTGGTTTTATCTCATAGCTGACCCTACTTGGTCAAGCAAGTTGCACAAGAGTTCCCCTCCGAACTTAATTATACAATGACCCTTTATGCACAATAATTCTGTCTTTTCTTGGACTGTTTTTTTAACTAAAAAAAAATCTAGCAAACTGAATAAATTATTAAATTAATTCCTCCATTCATACACTAAATAATACTTCTCAACAAAAAGTTCTTGTACCATCGTTTACTGAAAAGAAATATCTTCATGACGCCTCCCAGGAATTTCTCAGTGGTCTTGTTTCAACACACTTATTTTTCCAAATATCTGTGAACCACATTAGACCCCTGTCCAATGTCTGTGATACTCTGTCCTCAGTTCTTTGCCATGATGCACTTGTATTCTCCCTTTTATCCAGTTTTTTATCTCTGTAAGTGTTTTACCTCCCCCAAAAACAGCTGTTTAGTTTTCATAATTGCCTCTTGAAGTCACCAGTATAATCACAGGAAGAGAAGAGTCCATGAAAAAATTGTGAATGAGAAAGAAAGAACGAGAAGGGAAGAATAAGTGAAGAATAAGAAGGGAAAACAAAAGGCCACCTTTGAACTTGGAGGCCTTCCATACTGCATCTACCTCCGCTGCCAAGAAGCCACAGATGTTCATCACATAAGCAGATGAAAGTCTTACTGTGAGGTGTTTGTTGCTAGTTCAGAATCTTAATAACGCATATTGTCCCCAGCTGCACTGGTATATTTTTTTCTCTAATTTTTAATACTGAAAACTTTAAAAATACTGGAGTAAGAATGAGGAAATAAAAGAGATCATGAGCCTTATGGAAACCTCTTTAGAAGAAATTCCATACCCTTTCTTCCCTTCTCTTCTCTTTTCCTTTCTCTTGTTCACTTTCCCTTAAAAAGCTAAAATGAAACAAACCACTCTAGCAGGTCTTGGGTTGCTAAGACTTCAGGGAAGCTCCTATTCAGCAGGTGTAGGGTAAGACTGATGAATCATTTCTCCCAGCACTTCGGCTAAGCCATTTCAAATATTGGAATAAAGAGTCACTGCTTAGTAATACTAATATGGTTTGTTCAGGGGTAATAGGTATCCACTAACTGATTACAGTATCATTGTTTTCATCTCAATTGTTTTTTCTTGCCACATGTTATAGAAGACAACATTCTTTTAAAAAATATCTATTACTATTTAATTGCTTAGGAAGCCCCCTATTTGCCATCTCATTAAATATCATCAGGAAAATTAATCTTTTCAAAGACCATACCAGTTTGGGCTAGCCAAATAGTAACAGATTTCCTTAAAGATCTATCTAAGAATTTTCTGACTAGTTGCATCTAGTTGAAGCATAAGCAGCATGAAAAGCTAACCTTCTGATGGTATGTGTGAATGTGCTACGATCATTTCCCATGGAAAGAGTTCAGAGGTTCAAAAATCAATCAGATTCTGCATTTCTGATTCATTGAATTAGTCAATATGGCAAATAGGAGAAGACTTCTCTGGACTTTGCCCGTACAGGATCTCCCTGCAGCCAGCATCCACTGAAGGCAGATGCACAGCTGGTTTCTTCCACAGAAGAGGTAAAGGAATACAAACAGCATCTTAGAGTTAACATACGTTTTCCTCTGTCTAAACGGTTCAGCAACGTGACAGTCATTATGGAAGTTAGTCAAGTCAATTTTAGCCATTCTGGTCATCCATGTCATTAAATGGCATATAATTTAATTGTGTGTAAAACTGACTTATTAATAATAATATCAGAAACTATTACTGGCAATAAGGGAGAGTATTAAAAAAAATTCTAATAAGATGAGTCTCACTTTGAGCCATTGAATGAATTAATTACGTTTCTCCCTGAGACATTCTGATGAGGGGGAAGGAAAGGTTCCTCTCTGTATTGTGCAAAATTGTCTATATTGTACCAAACAGCTGTCCGAGGTTAACTTCAGTCACTGCCAAACCAACGTACTGTGAGAGCATCCTCACGTACTGCCTTCTACCTGGCACACCAAATAAAATGGCCAGGCTTTAAAGAAGCTCTGTGCTCTGGTTTGTATCAGAACTCTGTTTGTCTGAGATAATGGCATCAGTAAGAAGTCCTGCACCAAGAATCAGAAATAAAGCTAAAGGAAAGCAGAAAAATCAGAAATATTAGACAAAAGTGATTATGCAAAAATATCAGCACCACAAGGACTTTTGTTTTACAGGGCACATGCTCAGGAGATGTTCCAGTTAAAAAATGGATTCACAGAGCTTGTACTTATGGGCTTTAAAGGATCCCAGTGAATTTATGCAGCCTGTAGTTAATGACAAAGGCAAATTTAAATGTGAATGAAATTACAAAATTATTAGAGATCTGCTGGTGACGGCCTTGGTAAAAGTTATGCTATGAAAATCAGTATTTTGAATATGAAACTGCTATTATGTTGTGGTGCATAATTATTTAGGGACACATCAAATGGTTTCTAATAAATCTGAACACTGGAAGCTAGAGAAATAGATTTTTAACCCAGGTTCACGTGAGGATCTCCTAGAAGCATAAGCTTGCTATATTCTGTTAGCAATGAAAATGAAGTTGAAAAATTCTTGCATAAGGTAGTCGTTAAGGTTTTGTGTGATGGGCCACCACCCAGAAAATCAACTTTTAGATGTGAGATGCGATGAAACCTCCATTTAAATCAGTAGAATCCCTTTCATTTACTGTTGTTAAGCATTTGGCAGCAGATTTTTTTTTCTTCATTTAATATATGCAGGGAAAAATAATTGCATATTTTATGCAATCTGTTGCTACAGGATGGTTTTAAAGTGATTTAGAGCAAGTGACTAAAAGAGAATGTCTTATGCCACTGTGTACTCCATGGGGCAATGTCAATGAGCTCTGGAAAAATGTATATACATGGTCAGGAGTGTGCTGTGGTATTGAGGGACACAGCTAAAATAAGCAAATATGGAAAGAGGTGCACAGACCAAAAAGCAAAACTGAGCAGTCTGCTTCCTTTCTCTCCTGCCCGTGGTAAAAGGACTACTAACACACATGTTTGGGTAGCAAGGCAGACAATGGAATTATGTTTTCAAGGTCATCTAGTTCTAGATAAGAAAACATGTCAAAGTATAACTAGGGCCACAGGGTAGATGAAACACTGCATCGTGTTGCAGTTTGATTCAGCTGAAATAGAAAGTAAGGCCTCTCCATGTTTGTCTGAGTAAATATTAACAGACACAGAATAGAGAGAAGAGTCAAAATGCTCTTCTTGATGTGTTTTCCACTGCTGAGGTTCAAAGACTTCACAGTTCCCCCTGCAAAAGTGCAGGACCTGTGAAACTGCAGACATTTAATACTCCATGGGGTAAAGGAAGGGTCAATGTGTGGCCTGAAGAGGATAACTTTTAGCTTTTCAGTAGTTATGCAAGAGGCCGGTGATGATCCTGAGATACTTAGGGGGAAAAAATTACCTGTATATGCTGCAATGGTTTTAGACAACAGGCTATTTAGAATAATAGATTATGCGAATATATATTGAGAGAGAGCGATATCATCATATTTGCTTATCAGCTAGGGTTCTGCCCAATATACTCACACCAGCTATAAAAATGATTAGGCTGTGTTTCTTCCCTAGCTGGAGCAGATGTGGGAAGTATGACTGACACTCCTTCTATACTATTATCACAAACAGATAGCTATCAGAAAGTCAATCTCTTCCCGGCTTTGCAATGTGTCTCCAGGCTGTGACGGTACTGACAAAAGGCATATTTTAAACTGCCTGTAGATTCCAGAATGAATGAGAGATTTAATATGGGGGAATGTTCACTGATAAAAGTGACTTATTTACCATGCCCACTCTGTGTGCTGCATTCCAAAAGGAGCAGATAAAGAGCAAGAAATAATAATAAAAAATATATAGGTGGATTTATTAAAATGAGATGTTGTCCATCACCAGAAAAATATTTGCCTCACTGCAGGACAGAAAACTAGGAGAAAAGGATGGAAAATGTATGTGTCCTGTTAAGCAGAAGTTGGTGCAAGAAGAAATGATTTATAGAGAGAGTACTAATGTCCATTAAGATCATGAGAAAACCAGAATGTGTTAGGACATACCTGTAATCCAGTCTGCCCTGTGTTTGCAACAAGGACAATCATTTATTAGGTCTTTTCAGCATTAGCATATTGAACTATGAAAACTATGAATCTTTTATGTGCTTTTATGTGCTATTAAGGGAGGGAGACGTCTCAGAATTCTTCTTTAAATTAAATACATACACCTAGAACCAGTTGTAGTCAGTGATAAAGTAAGCAGCTGTCTAGGGCAACAGACGTAGGTCCTGCTGCCCATCCTGCCACGGCCCTGAGAAGCCAAGCACTGCACTGCTGCCCAGGGGAGAAGCTGCAGGCATTTGCATTAGGGAAATTACTTATTCCGGCAATAGGAAACTCCACCACCACTTTCACCATCCCTCCACTAATAGCAGGAAAACCAACACATATGTCCAGAGCTTTCCTTTGGACTGTGTTCCTGCTCCACTCCTTCCTGTATCAATGCTTATCAATGAAAATGAGTGCTATTAGATTTGAGATGGGAATAGTTTGGTGCCAGTTGACAGGGAAAGGTTCGCTATTTTATATCTTGGAATGCGTTACCAAAACCTTTTCTGTTATCACAAATAAACTGAATTTGCAACTGTAAGGATGGTACCAAAAATGCAATAGAGATCACATAATCTTGTTTTCCAGCCAGACCACTTAGCAATGCACATAAAAATATCGCATAAAAAGGAGTCTAATGCTTCAGATCTTTACAAATGTCGAACAAATAACAGTTTGAGAGAGAGAGGAAAAAACATTATGCATAAAACATCATCAATATATGTTGCCTTGTTCAAAGAACATATTTATGTATTTTGAACATTTGCATTTTACGGTTTATCATGAAATATTCTCTTTCTTTGGTTTCAGAGAAGAGGCAGACAGCTGGTAGAGTCACAGATGTAAGAATGTTTTCCCATTTAAATGGCTTAAGCAGTTGTTTTTCAGGAGGACGGAGACCAGCTATGAGAAGCAGCAAAGCTTATCTATGCTTGGTCAGACTGTAGCAGAGGGTGTATATTTTTGTAAGCTCTACAATCTATAGAGGTACAGTATTAGTCATATGCCAGAGATACGCTTTGGACAAGGCAATATGTTAAAAATGTCTTTTCAGCATGATCTTCCTATTGGGGGTTTTTTGTGAGCTTCAACTGAACCCTTAATGTTGTCTTAACCCTTTCATTGTGGGGATGGGGGTGGGGGGTGAAAACTTGATTATAAAGCAGTGGTAATTTTTATTACCACTTTTAAATTATAATTATGAAATTATATTTTATTACAATTATAAATTTAATGTATAACTACATTTATGTAAATATATAATTATATATTTAAATATTTCTATATTATAAATTAAAAAGTGGTAAAAAGAAGACCACATTGCATGCTGCGCTTTTTCACGAATTAAAGAGAAAACTTAGACAAGTTAAAGTGAAATTGTTGGGAAGAGAGGGATGAACATTATTATGAGCAAAGAGACTATAACTGTCCGCTTTTAGATGGAATCAAAGAATAGGTTCATCATTTTTCCCTGTGGCAATTTAATTCACATTTTGCACTGTTCAGGTAAAAGCATATTAATGGCAAATTACAGAAAGCAAGTCATTGTAATGCGGTGAATAGCTAATGCCATTGTTAAAATGTATCAGTGATTTTCAGTCAAGGATAAATGATGTTGCCTTTTCTATGCATAAGGAAAAATCCTTAGTGCAGTCAGGAAACTGATGAAAGTTAAAGATACTCTGTCTTATTAGAAATCACATCCTCATCTGAATAGCTCATGCCCACTGCTCCTGCAAGCCAGGCCTATTAAAAAAAAAAAAAAAAAAATGAAAAATTCACAAAGGGCAAGTTCTGTTTTTCCATGTCAGACTGGTTGCTTTGTTCATTTGTCAGCACTTGGTATATTGCTTTCACCAGCTTCCCTGTACATTTAGTAAAATGGTCCTAACGCCTTAGTGACTGTGGGATTGACGAAGCCACAGCCAGTTTCTGTGGTCTGTACAGATCCACAGAGTGTGGGGGAGAAGAGCATTTAAAAGGACTGAGAGAATTGAGCTACAAAACTTCACAGTCACTGTAAAATTGAGGAAAAGTCCTAAAATCAGATTTTTTTGAATCAAAGTAATTTCAGGTAGGTGGGCTTTTTTTAACGTGCAGTTTCCTGCTCTTCTCCAACACTAGGGGTCTGTACATTGTGCTGAGTAACCTTCAGGATGACAAAGACAACAAAAACTAAAAGCCTTCCCCTAGTTCCTCTGCAAGTCAATGGCATTTGACTCTGAAGAAAGGAGGGAGAAGAATGGCAAAAAGAAGCAATCAAATTGATTTTACCTCCTGGATGTCATTCAAGTGTTATTTAGTATTAAGCACAGCACAGCCCTTCATATAAGTGAAAGCAACTGTTGTAGTCACCAAAGACATGTGTCCAAGGAGGTATTAATCTTTGCAGTTACAACCCTCAGGAACCATAAATATTTCCTTCTTGCTGTGCTATTACTACTCTTGCAATTATAAGGAGTTATATGCATGTAGATTTTTAACTGCTATGAGTTAATAAAAGCTGTTATTGCTCTGAATCTCAGTAGCTAGTAGGAGTCTTTTCTTTCATTTCATTCTCTTCTTGATAGTTTCCCAGAACCATTGACCAGACTACATACATAGAGAAACCAGAGAGTTTTTCAACAGGATATTTTTTGTTGTACTGAAACACCGTACAACAAATTTTCTGGGCTAGTTCAACAACTTATCACCTTGAGATATGTTAACAGTAGCGAAATACAATCTAAAGCTAATGGCAAATTTTCTACTACTCAGCAGTCTACTTTTCCCATATTTATCATCCTTTGTTTTCATTCTTTTCACTTTCTGTTCTATTTAGTAATAAAACAAAAAGGAAGGATATTTGGGCTTGGAAAAGCTTCAATATTGCTCCGTGGGCTTCATAGGTACACACAAATGTAGGAACAAAATAGCTTAGGAAAGTTTCCTGTTGCCATGGCAAATTCAAATTATATCCTTATTGATTACTGAAACTTGTTAAATATTTTTCTTTAGCAATAAGGCTTTAATAGAAATTGTGTTGAAGCATTATCATATTAATAGAAATGGAGACAAAAATCTTACTTAGATCGTACAACTAGAGCTGATGTTTCCATCTGTTCTGTTATGGAAAAAAACTCATTCAGGAGTGGAGGATTTGCTGCTTTTCAGGTAAAGATCAAGTAAGGTCACAAAAATGGCTCTGAGGCTAATCTCATGGGTTGCTTTATTTATTCCTTCTAGCAGTGGCAGGTCAAACCTGCTTAGTTGAAAATTCAGAAGTATAGGGTAAGGTTCATATCTCTGTTTTGACTTCCACCTCTACAACTTAAAGTTGGGGGTTGAATATCAGTTTGATTTCTTTCTCCATTAAAGATTCTTCCACAAGAGTCTGGCTGTCTCTTTTGTTCTCTAGGTGAAAAACCAAGGAACATATTACAGATCTAAGTGCTAACAGTAACTCCCTCTCTTGCTGAGAGAACTCCCAGGACTCATCCCTCAGACAGGTTTCCTGGTATCTGTCAGATTCTCCAGCAACTAAAGCAGCTCTCAATTATTTTTGTCTTTATGCACTCAGACTGTAAAGTCCTCACAAAGACAGCTTTTCTTACCCTGTTTTGAGTTGTATCTGGTGTAGTTTTTAGTTACTGCTGTAAACACATCTTGGGCACTGTACAGATATCTCCATGTCTACCGCATTATGGTTTACTATATGGTATTCACAATTCTCTATTGACTTTCTCATCACTTGTTCTGTTATATTATTCTGCAGAAGTTCCTGTTTAAATTCAGTGTGACTATTCACAGAAAAAAGTGCTGCTCAACATAAGTAATAATTAGAAAACTTTGACAATAGCAATTAGAGCTGTCCATTTACTACTGCAATTTAGAGGCCTCCCTGCATTTCATGGACACTGCTGTGCTGTTTCAGATATCCTAGTTTCAGTTGGCTTTAGTAACTCCAAGACAGTGTTCATTTAGTATTCTGGCTGTCAGGAAAAAAAACCAACTACCACAACGCATGTGCAAATTGCAAACTCTTCAATTACCATGTATTACATTTGTATATACCGTCTATATATGTATACACAAAATACTTTGCACTGTCTCTATTATCCCTGACTTGCCTTTTTAGAAGCAATTTGGAAAACTGACAAGGAAAATATGTCAGTCCTTTGCTGACAGTTTCTGCGTGATTCACCCTACACATCATCCATCACAGATTGCTCCTACTGCAAGGTCAATCACCAGTGAAAGACTGTGGGATTTGACAAGGGGTCATTTGATATATTTTTATATATTATTAGTTTTACTTGTTAGTCTTTCATAGCATAAAGTTGAGAACTGGAGGGGGAAGATGACAAAGTTTCTTAAGTCTTTTAAATAGCTTGGGTTTGAAGATGAAAATGTCCCTCTCAAAGCCCTGAATCTTCTCTTGCTTAGAAATAATAGCTAACTTGCTTACCACCAATCTATTAAATCATGGATAACGACAAGCCACAACCCAAAATCTCCATATGGCTGCATATGTGGGAGAGCTGAAAGAAGGGGGATTGTTTGGGTCGAATCTCAAGCATGGCCAGCCTCTGCAGCTGCCCCCACCGCTGGGTGAGATTTGCTGCAGCTGCCACACGCTGACCAAGTCGCTTGGCATAGCACCATGTGGAGGGAGAGTCTGATCTGCTGTCAGATTAACTGAAGCTCAAGAGTCAGGCTGAACACCTGTGTTCAGGTAGGTACCTACAGGACCAGATCTGTCAGCATCTGACATTTCCTGTTGAAGACAATCTCTGGGAAGTGCCTGAAAATCAAGACACTCCTTTCCATGAGAATAAAGACTTGGTATCCATCCATTGCAAATGGAAGAGGGACTGGAGTATAGATATTGAAGAGAAAAGAAGATAAGATAGTGAAAATTGTCCTTATTTTCTATTTTATAGAATTTTAAATCTAACCCAGTACTTTGAAAGTACAACTTAACAGATATGGCCAGACTGTGGACATTCATATTCTTTCTCTTGGTCAATTGGTGAAGACTTTTCTATCACAAGGACTTTTCTGTCAAAATAACTTTTCCATAAAAAATCTAGTTGCTATCCAAAGAAGATTTCTTCTTCTTCTTTCCTCTCTTTTTTTTTTTTTTTTTTTTTTTAATAATAGGAATTTTCTGGTCTCAGTCCTCAGAGATTGTTGTCTGGACTTTTCTAACCACCTTTCCCCAATGTCAGATAGTAAAGATTGACAACAGCAGCAGTAATAATGATGGCAGTAACATTTTACTTTTAGCTAATGGAATACATTTTTCCCCCAGAAATTTTATTGTTCCATGCCATATGTATCTATATATTGGTTGTTAAAATAAATATATTACATAAAACTAATGTTGGCAGTTTTATGTTTCTAGAAATTCTATTTAAATTGATTTGTTAAAAGAACCAATGTTATTTCACTGTATTTTACCTTCTGGTACAACATCTCATGATATCCTGTTAAAGATTACAGTCTTAAGTATGCATCATTTAATGCAAATATTGGTACTTAGGTGATTGGGCACATTTTTAAGAAAGCATATATCAAAATGAAACTTACATTTGTACAGCTATTATATTGCATTATCTCAAGAAATGGAACACAATGAAATTACTTATTTTCCATAGATTTGAAATGTATTTTTTAAAAGTACTGACAACACTACAGAAAGTGGGGTTTTTTTTCCTTTGTTTTTACAAGAACCAATCAGATTTTGCAAGTGCACACACACATATTCACAGTAGGAAGCTTTATTCCTGTTGCACTCAGCAGATTTGCACTTATGTGCCCTTTTTTCTCCTACTTGTGTGAATAGTGTTGACCCATGCTCCAGACTGCCTGCTTCTTGGGCAAAACTCCATGATTGACTTAATTTGCCCACATTTCAGCAAATTCTCCACTAAATGGAAAGGGCCATGTTTTGGGGAAAGAGAGGATAGTTGGTACAAGAGTTGTATCTGTACTTTAAAAGGTGACCTTGCCACCTGCACTGTGAAACACTAGGGCTAAAAATAAGTATACCGTGAAGTTTACAGTTTGTTATTTATATTTCTAAAGTGCCATAGTTTTAAAATTTCTGAGCCAAGATTCTCATAGATCATCAAACTTTTGAATCCATGCACACAGATAAAACATTACATTCACTCCTCTAGAAAAAAAAAAACACCCCTCCACTCAGCATATTCAGCACTGCTTACTTGTCTTATCATCTACAAACTAACACACATTTATTTTATACCTGGCTATTTGGATCAAACATAAAACAAATCACTAAGTCTACAAACACCAGTTCAGGCATATTCCCCAGACTATTCTGGATTTAAAAAAAAAAAAGGTTTCTTTGCTTAAAAGGCTCTTCTCCTATCCCAACTGCACATAACAATTTCCAGTGCAGAGAGTCCAGTTCACCATTAAGTCAAAAGTTCGGAGTGCTGCAGTCCATCAACCACTTACAGGTATGAAGTCTCAGAGTGTGGGGTCTGAAGAGGGACAACCAATTTAGTAATTTAGCATCTCAAACCAGGTACCTTTGAAGAAATTCAAACTTATAAATGGCTTGCCTGTCCTTCATTTAACAGAATATGCCTAGCCTTATTCCATAATTTCTCATTTTAAATTTCATTATTCATTTTCTGTGCAAAATTACAACCTTTTTAAAAGCAGTAGAACTGAAATTGTACAATTTAAATCCAGATACTTATTAAAAATGGAGAACCATTTCAACATTGGTTTGGGTTTTTTTTCTCAGAATGCTCTTTAAAAAGCCTTTTGTCTTAAAAAAAAAAAAAACCTGGGAAGTTTTCAAGGCAGATCAATTTTTGTAAACAAAGTTATTAGGGGCTAAACCTAACATTTATAATGGAATTTGGCTGAACTGGAAAGAATTTATGCCTGTAATTAATTATGAAGGCTGCAATATGGCTTTATAGAAGAAAAAAAGAGCAAAAGAAGACAAAATCAAAAGCTTGTCTGATAAGCTGAAAATAACAGCTTTACCACCAATTTAGGCAAGCAAGAAGGTTAAATATCACAACAGGAAAAAGCTGTCTAAACTACCAGACAATTTTAGCTGAGAGTCCTTAGGGAATATTTATAAAGGCTATGTCAAGTAAAAATAACTTCTTCACAGAGGAGGAAGTACTTTAGAGAAAACAATGGAAGGGAAAAAGAAAGAAGGCACAAATGCCCCTTTCAGCTTTCCCTAGCAACTAGCAGAATGCTAGGACCCTGGGTTCACTTGCTTACTTCATGGCGGGGGGGGGGGGGGGGGGGGGTGGCAATCATTTTGATGCGTAGGCAGGAAAGTCAAATGTGCTTTCTCTTGTCACCCCAGAATACTAAAATATCATATATTCTCAGATCCCTTTCAGACTAGGTACTCAGGCCTGACAGCAAAGTAACAAGGAGTATTGCTCAGAAGATAGAGAAGACATTGATTGAAAAAGATCCCTTTTGTGTGTGACAGAAATAAATGCACTGGGGGGGTGGGGTAAGGATGGATTAGTTGCATTTTTTAACTTCTGAATTCAATCGTTTACTAATACAAGAAAAGAAACAGGAAAGGGAAAAAAAAAAAAAGGAATCGTATTAGTCATAGGGAAGTAACAGCTTGGAAGAGATACTGATGTAGGAAAAGCTGTTTCCATATAACGGACTATCCAGATAATTACCCATATTGCAGAAAAAAAGAGAGTTTTGATTTTTAAATAAAGGTGGATAATACATGCAAGGCTTTAATTAGTGGGTTGTTGCCAGATGGAGACCTTCCCAGGTGATTTTTCAAAGGATTAGACTGTATGATAGGGAATTATTTAAAAACAATAGTTTTTGTTCTGTTCTGAGGGGTCTGAAGTATATTGCAAACATTATCAAAGCTTCACAAGCACTGTAGAAGCCCCATGTTTGTCAGAAATGCTGATAAGAGTGATGCAGAGCCTCAGTACCTAAAGAAAACTTTCCAAAACTATCTGACATGTAGTAAGTTCAAACTCACAAGCATTCAGCCCCGTGGTACTGATGGGAGAGCCTCTGTGTGTGTGCCAACGTGCTGTCTTGGGATGCGGACAGATAGCTGGCATTTGTCTTAGCTTATTTTAAGCCTTCAGATGAGTGTTTTGGAGCATCATCCTCACATGCCTTTAACACCAAGCGTTCTCATTGCACACAGCAGAAGTGGCCTTCATCCATCTGAGCTGGAAAACTCATTAGGTTGAAATTACATGAAAATATACAAAGAGATTTTTAGATGTTTTAGCTGACTGGCACCTTTCAAGATATACCTCTCAGTTGCAGTTCCTGTACAGAGTGGGTGGATGGTACTTTCAGTATAGATGGCTTACTGCAGTAAAGGGAAACAGCAAAGAACAAATATAAAACATCTCCATGAAGAAGAAAGCAGTCTTTGTGTTTCTGTCCCTGTAACTATTCAAACTGTAGATACAAATGCCACCTTCATAACTACATCCTGCTCTTTCTGGTTTGAATTTGTGATTCCACTTGTGAGCATGATCATGATGCTGTAATAAATTCCTTCACTGCACATTTTCAAACATTTCAAACTCTTCTTTTATTTTTGTATTAAGGAAATGAAGAATTTCAAAATCATTGCAATATATAGGTCCTATCCTCTATAGGTTTGTCTCATCATCTTTATTTATAAATATCGCAGGAAGATACATTGAAGCATTTTCTGCAAATTTGCAGTGATGTCCTCAGCTTGCACATTCAACCTTCAATGGGGTACGGTCATTTTAGTCATACTCACTACCTATGCTTTGGCCTATACCAGCTCCCTGCAAGCTGGTCCTAAGAGATGTAGCCTTAAGCCTTCCTCTTCCTCTGCCTTCTGGCTGGGAATAGACTCATCCTGCAGCACCAGAGCATGCACCTGCCCTGCAGAAAAGGACATCAGGTAAAACTAGTCTGAGAAGCGGAGTCCCTTGATTCAAAAACAGCATATTGTAAATGCCACCAGCTGTATAATCTAAGCAAACATCACATAATTCTTCCAAAAACAGACCAAGAAATGTGGATCCTTACAGATTAAAAAAAATTGAATGGCTCCTCAAAATAAGACATTTTTACTTAGCTTTTTTAATAACTTTCTTGCCTGCAGTTTCAGCTCTCGGAAGAACCGTGTACAAGCAGGCAGAGGATCATGCTTAAAATGTCATGCTGAAATATCACCATGACATACACCAAGTTGATGCATCAAAATATAATCAACAATAAAATGCCAAAAGAAAGGTTTCACTGATTTCCAGTGAAGATATTTGAATAATTATTTCAGTGTGGCTGCAGTGAAGTCAGTTGGTGCAACCTCAGTAAATCCCTTCCTGCAATAACATATTGAACAAAAGCACTTACAGGGTCTTTAGTGTGCATAGTTTATGATAGAGAACATTATGAGAGCCTGAATAAAGTACTATGAAGAATCTTTAGTAACTTATTTAAAAAATAATAGCAAACCTTTCTGAATACCATTTCTTTATATTTGATGAGCAAAGCCTACACAAAATCTTTACAAAAAGCTGCCAGCACTCTGCAGTGTTCTTGTGAGCTAATTACTGGAATATTACAGTTGAGATTAACTTCCCGAGTTTCTTCTATTTCTTCTATCACATACTCGTCTCCCACTTGGTGGTTTTTGTCCCATCCATATGTTGTGTTCATTTACATCAGAATACAATGGGAATGTGCATTCAGATCTGCAAAGAAAACTATAGCTCGCTCCTGTGTTCACTAAGGAGGGTTATTAGTGAATTTATAGCCAGCAAGAATGATGGCTTTTTTCACACAATTATTGGAATCCACTGGAAAATGTTCAATGTTTACAGTTAGTGGTCTTCAGGGGCCAGACAAGTCAACAACTTTGGCTAATAACATAAGAGTCATTCATCAACATGCAAGCAGCCATGTTCAGCTCAGTGAAGGAAAAGGTTTCACTCCATAGTCACAGGCTACATGGCAAGGAAATCATTATGGTTTCCTATTATCAGGCAGATGCAGATAGTTTTGTTGGCATCTGGTGAAAGGCTATTTAGGAGCAGGCTGTACGTCACTTCTTCATGACATTTATTAAGAGGTTTGTCAGGTGGTATTGCGCTGTAGCAGTGTCCCAGATTGATCCATTTTGGATTTCCAGCTGCAAGTTGCAGATGTAATGAAGGAGATAAAAGTATTCTCCAGTGAAGCAGTCATGGGCCCTAATGAAATGTGGCACATTAATTTCTGAGCTATGAAATGATATAATCCCAGGGGATTTACATTTCTAACTCAAGGATCTCAAGGAAGACAAGAAACAGTCACTTCTGTGAAATGTCTGTTTACTCCACAAATCCCTTGAGGCTAGGTTTCTCTTTGTGTAATTGTCTCTAGGAACAATCTCTTTCTCGAAAAACTAGCACTCATGAATTATTGTGTACATTTGTCCAAGAAATGTTCAAGAAACATCCACCTTGTTGCTTTATGAAAAAGACCAAAGAACTGATAGATAGATAGATAGATAGATAGATAGATAGATAGATAGATAGACAGACAGACAGATAGACAGACGGACAGACAGACAGATAGCCATGCAGAGCCCAAGTTTAACTGTTTGCTCTAACAAAAAGCCCTGGAAAAAAATATGAGTAATGCATGCCTTGTCTTGTTCTTAAACTGACCAGTGATGGTGGGGAATAAGTTTAATTTCATTTTCTTGAGAATTAAACTCAAATACCTCTGACTGATTAAAAAAATCTCAGCATTTTAAACTGGATGCCCCTGCAGCCTTATTTGCAATACCGCCATCAAGCTGTCAGCTGCCTCACTTTATACCAGCTTTATTTGTATGCATGACACACAATCATGAAAAAAAGAAGTGATTAATTCCCATTTGATATTGTAGGTACAGAGAACATGAATGAGATTACCTGAATAAGCTTAACTTTTTGTCTTTCTGTCCCAAAGACCCCCAGCAAGCCAGCAGCCTTGAAGCATTTTGCTGGATAGGGGCTCAGTTTTCAGCACTTTGCAGATTAAAGCAAGGATTCACCAGAAAGAGCAGACAGTACTTTCATCTTCACAATACGAGCCATGCACTTGTCCCAGACCTTCTTACATCCAGGCAATACAATTTCTTCTGTCATGAGGCCAAAATGAGTGTGTTTCTGAAGCAGAGGAAGAAAACCAAAGCAATGTCACTTGTCGAAGCAGAGGCTCAGGTGAAGAGGGCTAGTGCAGCAGCAAGATGTGTTCCCACTGGTGGGACCTCAGAGGAAACAAAACACAGAACCAAATTCCCATGATCTGTGTGTGTGGATGGGCACCTGCGTGACACCACTCTGAGCTACTCCTGGAGCAGGGATAGATTCACATAAACATAATGATTTCTGAAATGCACTAAATTGGGACTGGCCAGCTTGGAGCACAGACAGGGTGAGCTTGCAGTAGAAAAATAGACTAACCACAAGTCTGTAGCAGGCCCAGATCTCCCTGGTAACTTGCCGTAATTTTACTGATGTTACATGTAGGTTGAATCTACTTCACAGCAAAGGTATTACGGATCCCAGTAACAAAGGAGCCTTTGGGACTTCCATCACTTTGCACCACAGGATTTTTTTGCTCATATGTATTGTATGACACTAAACCAAGATAATTATAATCTTTCTCTATCTCCTTTCTTAAAAACAAGGAAACAGAATTAGCTTTTCCTTCACTTGAATTCCTCTTGTTTAAGTTGGCTATCACTGTACTGAGTGTGGCAGGTTTTCCCCAGGCAGTATAATTTCCGTATTTACTTGCCTTTTGCTATTGATTTGCAGTGGATTATTGCAATAAAAATGTAAGTACTCCACAAAAGCAGTAGCTTTGTCCAGGATATGACAGTGAAGTAGTGTTTCAAACTGACATATCAAATTACTCAGATTACTATTTATATCATTTTGACTTAATGTTTTCCCAGTACCAATATGAAGCAGAATGTATAATTATGTGCAAGACTTCTGGGCAGCTATAAGAGTATTCAGTTGCTAAGTGTCATTCCTTAAACAACCTGCCAACACATTCTTTGCAGTTTGAGTTCAAACAAGACTTCAGACTTCTCAAAACACTTCTTATTTTCCTAGGCATTAGACTGGAAACATAATCTAGGAATTAAAAGCAATCTATTCTGCATGGCAATGAAAGCAGAATTATTCTGTTAACATAGTGAGGTTCACTTGTCAGAAATGATAGCATAGGGAAAAGGGTTCTTTGGAAGCTACACTATGAAGAAATAAATACAAAATTCCCATGCAAAGTGCCAGAAAAGATGATTAATATAGCAACTTACATTACTTAACACATCAATTTTAAGTGACACTGTTTGAGATGCACTGATTTTACTCTTCCTTCTCCCCAGAAACATGAAGTCTCCAATGCTCAGTTAAGACACTGAAACAAGTCCTTTTTGCTTTGCAAGAATTAATCATCCTTTGTCCCCATTTTTTCCTCATTTCAACTTCTTAGTCAACTTTTTTTTTTCTTTTTATTTGTTTTGACTTACATTAGAAAGAAAAAGAGATTTTAAAAAACCAACCCATTATTAAGGACCTATTTTAAGCAGAGTAATGAGGAGTTGGCATTCCTCCATAATACATCTCAGGTCACATTGACAGTTTTTCAATACAGAGGAAAACCTGGGAAATTACAGTAGCTATCAAGCGGTTCTCAGTCAAAAGTGAAAAAGGATGGAAAGAGATTCACACTGAAAATAAAAATTAATAAGTACTAAAACACATACATTAGACACTATTAAAATATATATAGCACTATCTATCAATCTATTGATAGATATCAGATATAAGATCATAGGCTGCTTCTTGGCTGTTATCTAAAGAAGTCCAGCTGAAGGTGGACTAAAAGTATATTAATCATTCATGTTCAGTTACAGATCAATATGCTGTGAAACACTTTCATCTTTTCCTTAGAAAAGATGTTCAGATATTTTTCAGCCTGCTTGATGTCTGCAAAATCTCCTAAAATATTAGTAAGGATTAGTCTTCATCTATTTTGATTTAATTTCATGATGTACAATATAATAATATTATCCACTGAAAACATTGTATGAAATGTTTGCATATTAATTATGATTGGAAACATGATACCTGTGAAGTCACTGGTAAAACTCCAATAGCCCAAGATTAAAGTGCAGGAACAAGCGTTACTCCTTGGGATGCAGGCTACATCTTGATCCATATGTCTGTAACTCAGATGAGGAGTACGAAAACTGTAATATAGCTAAAAGGTAGGAAGAAATTTGAAATTATAAAATTATTATAAAATTAAAATTAAAATTATCTGCTTCTCTTCCACAGGTATTAATCCAGGAAAACACTTAATTAACCCAGGAAAAAAACACTTAATGATCTCTATGGCTAGTGTTGAATGTCTACTAGTTCTATTAATGCCATTTGGAATCAGAGCTATTCAACGTGCCTGAAAAGCAAATCCATGGTACTGCTTATTTCCAAACTATTTAGGAGACCCACCCATTGCCTCTTAGCATAAACATTTTCTTTGCCATTTAACAGATGGAAGAGTTGAAATATAAAGGAAACCAGATCCAGAGAGGAATCTTTCTAACTGAAAAGTAAAAGAAAAATGTGAAACACAACTATTCTCTCCTCTTAAAAAATGTAACTGTGTGAAAAATTGTGTCATATATTTTGCTGGGTTCAGGATATTTCAGATCAAAACAAGAGTGAACACGTTAACCTGACTCAGACACATCAGAGCTGCGAAAGTTTGTCTCCCTTGTACCAGCTTTAAGCACTAGTTGGATACACACACAAAAACCACTCCTTTTCCAGCTGAAGGAACACTTTTTCTTTCATGAGACTGAGATTTCAATTGTTCTGCTATTTATACTGTTTGATTCTCAGTAGAGATGAATATTCTTATCTAGAATTGCAGTTTTGTGTTTTTCTTGAAATGGCACTTGGCTTTGGTCTCTTCAAATACACTTTCTTCTCCGTTAGCCTCCTGGACAGTTATCGTGTTGGTCTTGGTATGTCACCTCTCCCCAGGTGTGACCCTGTCAGTTCCCCAGTACTGATTACTTCAAATATAACTCTCCCTTTCAAAGACTTCACAAGTTATCTTCCTTTTACTCATCATACCTGCCTGGGGGAGGATGCATTCCCTGGCAGCAGCCTGCGATGAGGGGGTCACTGCAACTGCCATGGAGCATCTTCCTGATGTCATCAGCATCACAGCTCAACACAGCAAGAACAAATGTCCATCAGGTTCCTCTTTGAAACTCTCCTTTGCTGATAAGCCATGGAAAACAGCCTGTGGGCTGCTGGGGTGGTAAGCTGGCAAGCTGATCAATAATACAACACTATTTCTTGTTGTGCTCCAACTTTTTAATCTGCTCTGTACAGCACCAAGGAGCCCGGGGACCTAGGCCATGCCTAAGGACTCCAAATGCTTCAGTAATAAAAGTACCAAGAATTGTTTATAGTAAACTTCACCCAGCCAAAAATAAATGTGCTGAAGTGGACAGGTAGAAGGAAGACAAGAAGCCATGAGATTTCCAGATCTCTGTACATCATTCCCAAATGTCTTGCTTTAGTGATTTACCCTGTGTGACATACTACCCATTAGAGTAGCATCTTATCCAGTATGAAAGGGTTTCATCACACTTTCAAATTAAACCATTAAGAAATACTTTTGTATCAAAAATTTTTACTGTAAATACCTGAAGATGGGCAAATTCTGACAATCTGATTTCTTCAGCTTGTTACAACTGTGTTGTTAGAAAAGAATTCTGTTGAAAATATGCATTGATTTCAAAGCTCAATTTGCAAGAAGATGAATCCAAAAGTATGCCAAAAAAGCCATATTTTCTAGAGATAATGGAGAATGTTCTTTGACTAAAATTAGTTTTTTGCTTCTCTGCCACTACTGCCTTTTATATATGTCCCATGACACCTATTGTCAAACTAATATGGCCATTCAACATTTCATTGCTTAATTGTAAATTTTTAAATGAGATCATTTATTTTTATTACTGATCAATCGAGTAGAATTTATAGCTTGTATTCTCCTCACCATCCCCAAACACACTTACCCCCAAAGGTAAAATAACTTGAAATGGGTATAAAAATTGAATTAAATCAATATGTTTTTATTCTGCTCCAGTTCTCTTCCCACTGTTCTACAATTAAAATTCTATGAGGAATATAATATTGAAGAAATAAATCTTACAGTGTTTAATCAGACAAGATTCAGAGAAATAAATCATAAAGGAAAGCAGTGAAACATCTTCTTCCAATTAATGCATAAAGAAATGGTAACTCTTCAGATGAATGGAAAGTTCTGTAAAAATGTTTTTCTTATTTTAACATGTAAAAATTTTCATGTCATATTAACCAGGTCTGTAATGAAGTACTCAAGCTAGTATACTTAGTATACCTTAAATACAGACAGTTGTATATATGTTCAAATTCCTTCTTAAGCCAACCCAGAGAACTTATGGTCTTTGCCACTTATTGATTCCCTTCTACCTTGCTAGTATGGCTATTAGTCATGTACTCACATGATGCAGTACAAAAGGAGTCTTCTAAAACCTAATCTGCACAGAATTTACAACTGCTAAAGACCTGACTGCCTGTTCTGGGGTCAGTGCATGGGCTGGGGCTGTCACTGTGTCCGTTGGCTGCACAAGGAAGTTGATCTGGAGGCAAAAAAACCATCCAAGCTCATGGGGTGCTTGTGATCACAGCAGCGCTTACAAGGCACGTTCAGGCCTGAGAGAGCGGCACTGATAGCGAGGACACACAAAGATAAATTGTGACTTCCTTAGGCCCCTCTCCAGAAAAGCACTTCAGCCTCATTAACCTGTAGACACCTGAATAATACTATTGCAGTCAGTGGATTTTCCTTCAGGTTTGTACAGAACTGCTAAAG
The DNA here is from genome assembly GCF_031877795.1 of Strix aluco. Taxonomy (NCBI): domain Eukaryota; kingdom Metazoa; phylum Chordata; class Aves; order Strigiformes; family Strigidae; genus Strix; species Strix aluco. The sequence goes on along the minus strand of NC_133936.1, from coordinate 10,076,961 downwards.
GTTTGTACTGAGTTTGTGCTGAAATCCTCGCTTCTTTGAAACTTTAGTCACACAAGCGGCAAAGATGATGAACAGCAAACGTGGAAAGAGGAATGCTGGAGCAGCGTGACATCTGCAGACCAAGGATAACATTCCCATTCCTGAACTTCTGCAGGGCTGGAGGACTGAAGGGACCATGGGTCTGCTGTTACATTTCTGTAACATGTATGAGAATGACAGTGGCACTGTAGAAGTCAAAACCAGCAAATAAAGTACCTACATTTAAGAAGAGGGTTGAGCGAGGAAAGTGGTTCAGGAAATCACTTCTGACCTTGGTCTATTAGTCTGACTTTGATCCATTACTCTGAAAGAATAATTAAAACCATGAAGGGACATGGCAAATAGAAGAAAAAGCAACAGGACTGGACAGAAAGAGACACAGTCAGATGAACAAAAATCTTTTTTCATTGTGTTAACTGTCTGAAGGAAATACAGTAACTCACCCACATCTGAATTTCATGGAGCATTTGACATGATTCTACATGACAATTTATAAATCGGAGATAGTTGAAAAATAAAAGGAATACAAAGAATACAAAAGATGAGGTATCAAAGGAAAACTATCAGAAAGGAAAGGTTGAAAGTGTATTTTCCAAGGATTTGTTCCATGATGATCTGGTTATACTATGCCTTTCATTAACCTGCATTTACTTCATCAGCACAAAAGCAAGAGTCTGCGATTTGCTGATGATTCAAAGGTGGGAGGCATCGTCAGTGCTGATAATAATCACTGCACTATACTGACTGCACAACCTTGAGGAATGAAACCATAGATTTGGGGATTAAAGTGCAAGTTTAAGCACATGGTGTTCAACAGAACATTTCTGCTGTAAAATGGACCTTATCAGTTGGAAATTATAAAAGTGATAAAGATCTAGGGACACTAGCTAGAGGAAGATCTGCAAGTATTAGCAGATTATAGGATGACTATGAACCTGAACTCCATCAGCCATGGAAGTGTCACCTATCAGGTGGTGAAGTAACAGAGAAGCACGGGTGGTATGTCCTCTGCAACACAGGCTGAAAGTAAAGGTGAGTTTTCACAAGAAATAGTACAGAAAGAGATATTGGAATGATCTGAGGGATCATTCCTACACAGGTTTAGTTTAGGAAAAATCAGACTGAAAGAGGATGTGATTATTGTCTAGAGAAAAACTAACAAACATTAAGGGAAAGAAAAAATCAACAACTTTATTAACCTAAAAAAATCATGCTGGTAAATTAACCAATATTATTTTTCTTACTATATTTAATCTGGAAATGTGTATCACAATTTTTCTTCTTTTTTTGATGTTTTAGGAGTTTTCTATTTAATTGTGTATGACTAGATTTAGAAGGTAAATCAAACAATAGATATTATCTATCATAAGATATTTCAACAATAAGTGTGAAACATTTCAAAACTTTTATCTCCCTAACTGAATATAATCATGACTTGCATTACACATCTTTAATTATTGGCATAATTAATATTAAATATTAATTGAAGATCCATGTAGACATAAATACCTGATTTACACTGTGCAGAGGTAGACATGGAATGCTCATTTTTATTTCTATAATACAACTATTTCTATAACACAATTTACAGCTGAGAGATGGCTGTTTGGGCCATGATTAGATGGGTAGTGCTTTGGAAATGTCATGGTTGGATTTCTATAAACTTTGTTAAAATAAACTGAATGAATAATTCTTACAAGTCAAACATTTTAACAGCTTCGAGTAAAACAGGCTTTACAAAATGTAGAAGTATCAGTTACAGAAGAGTTGTTAGCTAGGTCATTCTTAGGGATGAATCAAGGCCAAGCATCAGTACCTGGGAACCCCAAACAGAACAGGTTTTTCTTGTGCAGGTGATTACCTTCCATTATTAGGTGATAAAAAGTGGAATTGCTTTCATTTCTTGCCTGTTGATGTATCCTGAATTCAAAGACATGACTTAATCTCTTCACTACTTTGCCTCTTTATATAAGAATTGGTAGCAATCATAAAGCCATTAAGGAAATTAAGAAGATATTATTTACTGTTTAGCTGACTCAATGAACAGTGGTGTAAAATAACCTGTATTGCTATTCTGAACAGAATTATCTCAGAAAGTTTGGGGTTTTTTTGTTCTTTTTTTTCCTAAGCATTAACAAAACCTCTCTGACAGAGCTTCTCTCTGAACATAGTGTGGTTCTGGTTGCGTTACCCAGGGAATGGGGCAACAAAGAGACCAAAAATAATTTTTTTTACTCATCTTCATATCATTAAAGTCTGCTGTTCCAAAATATACTGTCTAGAATTTTGTGGGATGAAATGTATCTGCTCAGCAAGAAACACAGCCACACTGCAACTTATGCTATTAAAAATATTGTTATGAAAAATAATCAGAAAATAAGCAAATACTGTTATGTCGATAAAAAAGAAAGAACCAAAATCAAATACATACTTCTTATTCACATTGCATGTAGAAGACAAATACACAAGTTTAAAACAAATAATTTCATATCAATTTTGAACAGATATAAAAAGTCAGAACTGGTAGTGTTTAGGAATGAAAAGAATAACATCTTTGCAACAGTAGCATTGTAGATCACCACAGAACAAACAGTTCAGATAAATTCTGAAGTCTGGGAGCTGTAATAGTACAGTTGACATCTTTTCCCTTTAAATCTGGTGTTTTGGTACATTATATTGTATGTTAAAGTTTATAGAAACAGATGTAATGAAAAACAAATAAAATGTATCCTAAAACCTTATATAACAGACCTTAAAGAATTTGCATGATTTCAGTATTAAATCCTTTTCAGTGAAAGTATCTTGAACCACTGGGAAATTGAAAAGTCATATTTCTGAAGGTTTTGTAATGCCTTCTGACATTTAGACCAATAAAGTGCTTAAGACAATAGTTTAGAAGAAGGTAATCAACTGTTGACTTCAAATAAGACTCCAACCTCAGACCTGCTTTTTTTCACAGATTTTCTGGGCTATAGAAGCAGTATTTTCATCAAAGGGCAATTCTTGTAGGCTTAGTATTTTCAGCCTTGAGCTCATTTATTTCGCACATTGTACAGTACTACTGTTCCCCTTTCTCTGGTTACCTGCTGATGTTCATCTCCTCTTTGTACCAAGTCTGACTGCAGAATGAGTAAGGACTCCATTAGAACATTTCTTGGAGGATTTGTTGGTACGCACATCTTTGGTTGGAGCAGTATCCCTGTCAACAGAGAATTACAGCTGACATTTTTTTTCACCTTGGCAATTCCAAATCTTTAATGTTTTAATGTTTTTTAATTTCTCTATTTTAACAAACAGCTGACAGTAATCTTGGATCAATAAAAGGGATGGTTTCCTCCTAATCATTGATCCTTTGTTCATAAACACACAACATTTTCTGTTGCTGGGAATACGAGGTGCAGCTTCTCAGTTTGCCATAAGAATTGAGTCTATTCGGTCCCTGAGTTAACAAGACAATTAATTGACAAGACAATTAATTGACTTGAGTGAAAACAGTGACTTTTGTATTTTATCGAATAGTGAAGCTTAAACACGTCGATGTTCATTTGACGTACAGCTTAGATTACACTCTTGGCACGTCATAACCATGCCATCTACGGCAGCATTATTTGAGATAAAGATTTCATGCATGTGTTTTTGCCGCAGGTGATCAGGATTAAAAAGACAGTGGGAAATTTGCTAAACCTCACATGCAGGCTATCTCTTCATTGTCAGCAAAATTTGAATGAAATAGGAATTTCCTATAGTTTTTTATTTACTATGCTATGAAAACCAGAGTCTGCATCTGCTTAGCACTCAGGAATAGAGGCAGCCAACAGCAGAATTTAAAAATATGGACTATGCAAAAGAGCAAGATGTTAATGGAGAAAATTAGTGCCTGGTTTGGTAAATCATTATCACTAATGCATATGCAAGTACATTTTTTGAAAAAGCCCTTTCACATCACCTGAGATGAAAAGGTCAAATTTCACATTAGAGATCCTACTCCAATTTAGCTGCCAATAATGAAAAAAGTAACTGATTTCAAGATTCAGTGTGAACATGAAAATAGTCAGTTGATGAGTAATTTGTTTTAACTGGGTGTTTATACTAAATAGCTTGGAATAGTCATAATTATAATTTGCACTTGTATTTTATTTTTCATCCGAGGATTTCAAAGTCCTTTACAAACATTATAATAAATCCTTTCAAACAGTAGCTAAGTTTCACAACACCCAGTGTAGTAGGTAGCATGTAGAAAGCAACTGGAAAACAGTAGCAGAGAATTGTGAATGACTTGGTGAAGTTCACAAGCACATTGGTGAATTGTCACTTGCACTCTCCTTCCTCATTGTGAGCAAGCACAGACTCTGTATAAAAAATGATTCACAAAATGTCCTGGACTAACATTTTAGAAATATCCTGAAGTAAGAATAGCTTGGAGTGGGGATTTTGAATTTATTTTCCCAGCAGATATTTAGCAATGGAAGTAAAAATCTGAAAGGGATAAGTGGGAGTTGAACACTCATTGATTTGTTAATACGATCTAGTGGAAGGTGTCCCTGCCCATGTCAGTGGGGCTGGAACTAGATGATCTTTAAGGTCCCTTCCAACCCAAACCATTCTATGATTCTATGATATGTGGCCACATGATTGCCTCTGAAGCTTAAAAACTAGCTAAAATCAAAATAATTCAGTAGACATCTCAGTCAACAAAGACAGTAAGGAACATTTCACTTTAAAAGACTGGGAAAACTTCACCAGTTGTAATTCCTACTTCCACACCTTTCCCAGCTGGAGTTTTTATGAAGATTGAAGCCTGAAAAAACAAAAGTCTTTCTTAAAGCATGCTAAATAGCATCTGACAAAAATAGAAGCTGACTAATCTAATGTAACAGACACATTAATGAAGGATCACTAATTACTCTCATTTCACATTAATTGCTGTAAGTTATATAGTCAAATGACCTTTGAATACTAAGTCTTTGTGGAGGAGGTGGAAAACTTAATAACTTTTCCTCCTCCTTCCCACACAAATTAACATATTTCTGAATCCAACCTCAGATTTTACAAAGGTATTTTAGGAAAATACCTTCTTATTTGTTCTCTTCAGCTGAAGACCAGCATTCTTGAAGGACACACTCTTTCTTCTTCTATGTCTGTGGTGGTGCAATTCCCTGCCCCTTGCTGGGCTCCTCGGTGCTTGGTGTGATTCCAACCTCCTTCCTGGGCCACGTACCAACCTAGGGCAGTATGGATTGAAAATGGCAGTGGACCAGAGCATTAGGGCACCCCCTTGACATGCCTGGCTCCTGCTCTCCCTATCGTTTGGGAGCAGTAATAACAATCCATCACCTCCTGACAGCCTGGTACATGTGTACCTGGGACATGGTCGAGGGAGGGCAATGACAGCCGCACATCCAGCAAGTTCTGGGCCTGCGCAACTGGTGGAAAACACCAGAATATTTCATCACTCAAGTTGGGCCAGAGTGGAAAAGTACCTGACGAAAGTAAATTATCTTGGAGCCTATAAACAATGAGACCCTTTGAGCAATCCTGGATCACAGCAGGCCTGTGACCAGCATCTCCCCTGAGCTGGGACGCCTGTCAGGTATCAACTCCTCGAAGTACCATCTGCTATCAAAGCCAATGAAGGACCAGGGCAAAGTCAACCCCCTTGAGTCTCAATTATCACCTGTTGAGGAATACCAATTAATTGTATTTAGTCTAAACTCAAGAGGGAAATTTTAACTGTAGGCTAGTTTCTCTTCCACCCACCTCTCTACCTTATTTTCATGAGTGTGGGTACATACTTATTTCACTGGATCCAAATATTTTTGTCTGTCTCTGTGTTTGTGCATCTTATGTTTATGAATATACATACATATATATGTATACTGATTCAGAATACCTTATAGTAAGCTAGTGTGAATCCTGTCATTTTCAAAAGTGTAGTTAAGTTGTTATTTTAATCATAATGTATTTTACTAAATTATTTTGTAAATCCTTAAATTGGTTAATGATTAAGTGCTGCTAGTCATTAAAAAATCTTGATTTGCTGCTAAATCATTACTGTGTTAATATTTCCATCTGCGACAATGTAATCTCAAATCTTCCTGTTAAGCTGATTTTTACCCCTTGTGTTTTCTGGATCTCATAGGAACTTCTCTAAGTCAAAAATGAAAACTATTGTGAAAGTTTCTTTTCATAACTAATTTTGTTGTACATTAATTTTATTGTAGTGTGCCTCAATAAATTCAACATACTTGCATCTTAAATTTTTTTGTCCTGCCACATCTTCCAATACTCTTCCCTCATCAGTCAAAGCTGCCTTGACTATTATATATTGAGGTCCTCTTCTAAATTTTACCTTTTCCTACACTAAAACCTTGTATTTGTTGCTGATTTTTCCATTGTTGCCAGAAAAAAAAAAAAAAAAAAAAAAGGGCTATAGATTAACTTAGTTATTAATTCAGTACAAATTTGGAAGTTAATTACTAACTATTGCATTTTTAGTGGTATGAAGCTTGGTGTCTTCAGTGGACTGATTAACTCTTAAATCTTTTTACTTCTTATGTCCTCTTCACTGCTGTCTTGACTAACTATTCAGATCAATCAACTCCAAATTAATTTTCACCTTTACTGCTTGGTCTGAAATATCTGCATGGCTCACACAGCCACCTGTTATGTTTGGGGGCATTTCATACAGGCGATCCTTAGTCACTAGTGACCTTAGTCACTGTTTTCTTATCTGACAGCAATGAGTTCAGTTACACCAGACTCCAGTTATACATTGTAATACCAGCCTTGCTTCTTAATGGAAGGGGTCTTAAAACACATCATCTACAACTACCACAGCAGCAGGATCTCTGCAGAGAAGGGCCGGGCAGGCAAAGCCATTTGGAGGCACAATTTTGCAAAGCCTTGGTGGGAAGCTGCTCTATGTGCAGGAGCGGTGAAAGCTTTTAGTGTGCAGTCTTTGACACACATCAGCTGTGGGAGGGCAGAAGGTGTCTAGCAGCAGCTGGATTAACTTTTGATTTCATTCTCACTAAAGTTTATGTTCTTTTTGTGGTGCCTGGTACTTAAGCCTGCATTAAAATCTCTCAGTCTGTGTTTTATAGCTATATACTTGTATAACAATAACATAAAGCTACGGTGCTGAAGTTCATAGAAATGTGACACCTAATAATACTGTAGAAAGAAAAAAAAAAATCAATGCCTTTATACAGAAATGCAGAATACTTTCAATGTTTGAGACTCAACTGATTAAAAAAACCTTCCTTAGTATCCAGCTGTGATCTTTCAACGTATGTTTACATCCATTTTACTGGTGTAGTAAAGTAAAAGACTCTTTCGGTGGAAATTAAATTTAACAGTTGCTCTATTATGGTTTTTTAGGTGGGAAAGGTCTTTCTAGAAAGTTTTAAGACATTCTACAAATAGTCCCAATACACAGCTCAGATAAGCAAAGCGTACTTGTTCCTGAAAGGAACAGCAAATGCAATGATTGCTTCTGCCAGCATTATCACAATTGCACTGCAAAGTCTGATCCACCCCAAGGTTATTGCTGAGGATGTTATGGAGGAAGCACAGAAGGGAGGCAAGAGAGAGAGATTACGCTTCTATTGTTAGTGAGTAGCATTTCCAGGTACCATTAAAAGTAATTTATCTATCATTTTTTGTTCTCAGCAATTGCCAGACGAAATGAACATCTTTATGAGGGGCTCACTAGGAGTGCTGCCTTACAATCTTGCCCAAGGCTGTTTCAATACCATATAAAAAACAATGTAACACAAGGTATTCAACCCAGAATCATGAGTAATGAGTACTTTATAAATCCAGTTCATTTTACAGTTAAAAGGTTTATTGAAAGAAATTAAGTTTCCTAAAAAACAGACAATGGCCCAGCGCTTTGGCTGAGCAGGACGAATCATGGGAAACACCATTTCAGCTCTCTAATTAGGGGCCCAGGCCTGGAGGCTGATGTAAAATTTAATTCCTGTGATGCCCAAGAACTGATACGCTGTTCGTACTCTTACATGTCAGGAAACTCAGTGGAGAAGGGTGAAATACTACCAAAACCAGGCTTTCAAAATTCAGGAATCTGGCCTCTAAAATAATTTTTTATGTAATAGTAAAACTGGAGACCTTTTTATTTATCACAGTGGTTTTCAGTTTACTAGAGAAGACAGGTCAAATATATACGCTCCTTTTCACCCACATGTACACAATGTATAAGTAAAGTTAACTGAGGTTATTCATTTGTTCAGAGTAAATCCATGCCTCAGGGCTTTCATAGGAATATTTGGTATCATAAAATCTGATCACATCATTGAGTGGTCTCTGACTCTTGTGCCCCTAAGACTTCTCTGTAGGTCACAAAGGCATTTTGCTTTCACAACTTACCTACCTCAGGGCAACATCTTCAAAATCCAAGTCCTGTGCATTTCCGTTTCAAGGCACCATCATATTACTGGAACATGATGCAATATTTATGACAAAAAAACCCAAAGACTGCAAAAGCACCAATTAAAAATATGAAATGTTTTATTTGGGAATTTTAGTAAAAGTTTATGATGTAAAATCCAGTCCTCAGAACCTGTGTAAAGCCTTCTGTTAGAAACCAAAGTAATAAATTTACCAGTTCAATGAGAACTGTTCAATGGGTTTGGATTTGTCTGATTATAAATTAAATGTTACCATCGTTGAGTCACTGCCTCAGATTCTGGTTTCTCAGACTCCATAAGAAGCACCTGAAGTTAACATATTTTGCAAACTAAAGCAGCTCTCCTCTTTTCAGCCTCTAAAATTTTGATGGAAACAAGACAGCATGAAATCGTGAAGCCCCAGCATGTAAGAACATGTTTTTCCAACATTGGGAAAGGTATAGTATTTTACCCACAGAAGTAAGTTTATATGTTCTTTGTTTTGATTGTTCCATAGCTAGTAAAATCTGATTTCTAACAATTCTTGAGGTGCAGACCAGCTGGACTGTAAAGAGGTATTTCTGACTGTTCTGGTTGCTTAAAACAGAAGGAAATAGAGGGCCATGACTAGGCTCACTGTCACTGACCAGATTTGTACAGAATTCTCTCAAATGACAACATAAATTAATTCTAGTTCAATAGCTAGAAAAGTTGTATCATAGATATCAGGTCACTTTTTTTCCTTTTCTTTTAAGGATTTTTAAGGATTTAGTTACCGATAAGTAGTGCTGCATCTGCAGACTTTTAAATACGATTTCCAAATCAAGCGTTTCTCCAAAACTACAAAACTATTCAAACCTCTTCAAGCTAAACCCTGTTCTGCATGTCCAATCCTTCTGCATACATTGCTTTCTTGACTTTCTTGACTTACCCACAGGAAAACCTTGCAAACGTATGTCTACAGGAAGGGGAGAGGGATGCACAGGCAAATCTCAGAAAGAGTCAAGGATTGAGGAGTGATCTCTTGCATTTACTGTTCCTTATAAATCTCTGGCTATTAGTTCATAGCTTTAACTAATATCTCAGAGATCTCTAAAAAGTTTGATCTTGGTCAGACCTCAGCAAAAAGTGTATCTTGGGATGGCACAATATTTTCTGCTGTCAGGACCTAGAGTTGAAGAGCTGGTTATTTCAGATCAGCCACCTGCCCTGTCTGTTTTGTCACAAGTATTTTCATAGAGGTATTGCAAGAAAAAGATTACCACTTCTGAAATTTTGCTCTTAAAGTGTATAAGAAAGTTGTGGAAATTCCTAGCTTCTTTGAAGGACAGTGTCTTTGCAACCCAGGAATGAAATTGGACCATTAAAAAATGTCATCTTCAGAAAATTAGAAGAAAAAAGAACTAATTCATAACAAATTACAGTAGTGAGAGTGATTGATGCTACTTTCTGTTTATCCCTAGAGACTGAAGTGGCTTTGTCAGGTTTCTCCAGGTGGCCATAGTTTATGACACCTTTAACACTGCGTTAAAGCTGTTTAAGTCCTGAGATGGCTTTTGGGTGGATTTCTAAAGTAGCAAAAGGATTCCTTGATTTTATGCATGTGCACACCTCAAGTATCACTTTCATGATATCTGAGGACAAGGCTGGCCTCTTCAATATGTGGCTGCTTCAGCCCACTAGAAATGCAAATATAAACCCAGTTTAAGTGAGTTTATTTGTTAATAAAGATCAAAAAAGACATCCACAGAGACAGCCATGCCATAACTCTGTCACTACTGTTGATGCAGTTCCCATCCAGCGCTCAATCTTGCTCAATCTGCAGCTGTATTCTGCTCCAGGGATGAGAAGAATGGGACCATAAAAGACTGAAAACCAGGTCAGAAAAGCTGAAAAGGAGAACAGTAAGAAAGAAAAAAGCTGCCAGGAACAAGTCCCTTCAGCAAACCATGCTAGTGTAAGATGATGCCTGTATCTATACTTACTATATAAACATAGTAGGATTCCTTGCTCTGAACTTGACCCTCTCTACAATGAGCTCTGTCGAACTCCACGATGAGCTCAGTGAGATTTTACTCTTGGCCACAGTGAAGCCAGAGTTGGTTATTTCTCTGGAAAGATAACACACAATTTTCAAGAGTTACAAATGCTGAGGAAGTTGCTTTGCGGTGGACATTTCCCACTAAATAAAATTTCATCAGAAACAAACAGTCGGGATTTGTGAGAGTTTAAGCAAAGTTTCTATTTTTATGTGATAGCACAGAAATAGAAAATATAGCACTGTATGTGCTCTAAACTGCAGTCAAGTGAGACAGAGTTTGAGGCATTTTTGTCTTCATTCTGCAAGCTTTGTATTGGCAGTTCAGAGCCAGAGAAGCTAGTTTTATTTAAGTATTCTCAAACTGATTTAACAGACACTTCTCACTCATTTTCCTTTTTATTTTATACATTGATTTTTTTTGATAAATGTAACTGTGTAGTAAGACTGCACTATTTAGAATTATAGGGCTTTGCTCTGCTGCTTTTTAAGTTATGCTACATAACTGCTTCAGAGCAAAAACTAGACAATAATGTACCTACACACCTTTACAGTCTCCTCGGATAATTACAATATCCATATTTTGAATTAAAAGCAAAGAATCCGATCTAACAGTCAAAGACAGGCAGACAAGCCTATAGATTCATTCCAGTAAGATGCTGTGTGTCTTAGACAGAAAGGATATTTTTAGTTCTTTGTAAATATCAAATGTTAAAAACCATTCTATAAGGCAATAAATATATGACTTGTTTTTATACAATTTTTAAGGAAAATAAGCCAGCCCCCCCCCCCCCCCCAAGTTTTCTAATCTCACTTTGCTTTGGCAGTGACATTATGGGAGGAGAGCACACCTGCATTTATGAAAAACACAACCTCCAATAACACATTTTGTGGTTTTTGATTTTAGACTCTCATTCATGAGCATGCATAATGTTTTGAGGAATCATTTTTTTACACCAATAAAAACTTGGTATAAGATTTTATGTATGGCATTTTGTCACATGGATGGTGAAATGTTAAAATAAGATCAGTTGAAACATTTACCACATACTTCATTATCTCCTGTGAAATGAATATCTGGATAATTGGGAAAGCAAAAATCTTTGGTATAAGGATTTATGAATTGAATAAAATTACCTTCTGCAACATGAATTTCTGTGAGACAGAGATTTTCTTTTCTGCTGAAAAACATCAGGAGTTATGAAGTGTATCCTAACATCTTTCTTCCAAGAATGACACTTTTTTCCTATTTTGTATTTAATTCAGAAACTTTCTCTTCCCATCTTCTCTTGACTTACATCTTATTAATGTTTAGTTTAAAATAATCTTAAAATCTTAAATCCAAATTCTCTGTCAGTTCTCAAGCCAATCTCCTTTGTACATCATTTAATTAGTAACCCTGTTTATCAAAATCTTTGCCTTGTATTAGTAAGCACAAAATATTCAAACAGAACTGCACCTTCTGATGTCTGTCCCCATAATTGATAGTTGCCCTTTCATACCCTTGGGCTGTAAGTCTTTCATTGCCAGATTCAAATGGACAGCAAAATTCTGATTAATTTAAGTGGGATTTAAATTTAGAGTTTTATCATAGGACTCTTTGGATCTTTTCAGTTTCTCCCCTCTGAGTCATTATCTTGTTTATCAGATCTCAGTGAATTAACAGTTTAATTTTTCTAAGGTGTAATAGCTCTTACTGACATCACTGACTTCTGTGGATGGTGTCCTAACTTGGAATCCTAACTTGGAAACACCTAACTTGGGAAAGGAGTGTATCAGTAACTTTATGGAATCAACGATGCATAAAAGTTGTTTCTGGACCTTTCCCCATACTAAACACATTTTTTCCATAGTTTTCTAGCTAATGTAAACATATATCACTTACTTTAATTGCAGATATGACAAAACAGGCTGAATTATTCCCTTTATAATACACGGTGCCATGCATTTCTGATTTAGACTGCTCTCTAATATGCCTTGAGTACAACATCCTGTGTGCTGCAATTTTAGGCTTCAGGCAGCAGACATATTTATGTATTTTGCAATACCTTCCATCAGAAATTGCATCAATGGTATAAGAAGTTTTTACTTATGTGTGTTCCTGGTTTACTTACCTCTGCAGAAGTTCCTTTCCCAAGAGAGAGAAGAGCCTCCCAGGGCAGCAGGTCACACACAACAGGCGATAAAACAAATAGGAAACAAAACATTTGTGTCTAGTTCAGTGTTGACATGTCTTCTGCACCTAGACACTTGAGAGTTTTACTAGACGAGCTTTATAAAATGTTTTACATGATGATGGATGTGAGACCACAAATTCTGTGGGAAAGTCCTCATGGAGAAGCTGACCTTTCTTGTGGGGTCTCTTTTACATCAGTGCCGCTGCTTTCAGTGTCACTCTCAATGTGTTTGTTTAAGTAAATATGGCATATTCGGTCTGTTTCATTTCTTTCTGAAAAATACATTTGGGCCAGGCCTACCAGTTCCTTTCCTACAGAATCAGCAAGATGCAAAGTCAGTGCTGAAGATTTCCATTTGCCACAAGAGGCATCCGTGTTACCGAAAGCAAAAGACAATTTTTATTTAGTGGGGCTTTTATTTTATATTGCTTCTTTTTATTTTATTATCTAAAACTGTAGATAGTCTGGACTGGAAGTAATTTTAGATTTTAGCTCTCTGCAAACAAAATCAAAAGATTACTTTTCTCTCCTTTACTGTCTTTGCATCCCAAAATTTATGTTCTTTGTACAGGGTTATTATCTTGCTAGAGCCAGAACAGCTACATCTGGGGATAGTGCTCAAGTCAAACATGCACTGAGTCTAAAAACTTTAAAAAAACACCCTACCAAACAAAACTTGTTCGTATTTACAGCTTCAACACATCTCACTGAAAAATCTTTTGGCTTCATTTCTAGCATTGATAAAAGCAGAAAAAGAAAAAAAAAACCCAACCTGTAAGTATATGGATCTGTTGTCATATCTACTAAAATAATATGTCAGTCTAAATTACTTTATGTTCTACTATAAAGCTCTTTAATTATTAATCTCTACATTTCTGAGGTTTGCTCATTTAGGATCAGAACAAGGATGCCTTTTTCCTGTTTGTATAATGCCTGTAAAATAGGATAAAATAGGCTCCAGGCATATGTTTATTGTGGCAAATCACTGTGAAAACAGAAATAAGAATTAAATTAGGATCTGTGGTTTATTGCAGGCAATTTTTTGAAACATTATTGTTTTTAAATACGGCTAATAACATTTCACATTTTTTAAAAAAATGCTTGGATGGAAGATATAAAAGAGTACTTAAATACGAAAATAATATTGACCATAAACCATTCTTCATTATTCACTTGTGTATTTCCCAGGGATATATTTCATATAAAATTATGCACTTTGAAATGGAAATCAATTATGGCAGCCAAAAAAGTGTTTTATTTCATGGATGAATAATCACAGATTTTTTGACATATACCAATAGTTTCCTTGCTGTCATCATATCATGCTTGGAATTCTTTTATAGCAAAAATAATACAGTATATAATACAGCAAATAAGGGATTAAGAGTAATGTCCAATATTTGGAAAGGCAACATCAGTGATGATTATACAGCATGTTTACATATCACTTATAAAGCTAATACATTCTTAAATTTTAACCTTCTTCTTGTTAATATAAACCAAGAGTAACATGCCACATAGGCAGAAGTCACTGGAGTGGAAATTAGTGCCCTGGCAAATGGTATGATATCACAGGCATTCTCCATCACCACTTCTCTGAAACTTCTCCTCTAAAATCTGCCAGGCAACCCCTTTCAAAGGGAAGAGGGTTTTTTAGAGAATTCAGTGCTGATTGTACCAACCCCTTTTGCCCATGTCCTATGCTGCAGTTTTTTGGACAACAATTGCTCTCAGCCACTTGTGATGAGCAGGAGTATTCTGAAACATGGGATTTTTTTCACAGTAGTCCAAAGCATTTGAAGGACACGCCTTTAATGACATCACTATTGACTTCTAAATTATGAGAAAGCAGTACTTTAATTGGAAATTACTGATTGCAAACTGAGCTGATCATTCTGTAGTTGTATAACCTTGGGTGAAAGACTGATCATTCAGCAAGTGCTCAAGCAGGCTCCACAGGGCAAAATAAATAAATAATTTATTCAGCTTGCATTACCAAGTCTTTTTTGATATCCTAGAGAGTTGTTTTTACCGGGCACAAGAAAAAAATGTTATGAATAAATTCAATTTAAACTCCTTAAATATAGTAAAAATCCAACTGCATATTTCAATTTTTAAATTTATAGGCAAAACCATCTTGTTTAAGAAAACTTCCTTTTTCAACACTAGATTAAATAGATTTCTGCATTTTAAATACTTAAAATATGTGAAGCTGTAAATATCTCCAGAACAAGGCATAAAAATTGCTACATATCAAAACCAACTAACAAAAAAAGAAAGTTTGAGCTTGAGGCTAAGAAAACAATGAGATATGGGGATGATTTCTTGTGCTTTTCTTGCACAATATATTCTTACCCAGGAAGACTACAGTATTCCATAGGAGGATTCAACACTTTTCCTACAAGCCACCAACAACAGCAAGGGAACCAAGGGGAAGAAGAGGTCTGTACAGATGCAGAGTGCCCAGCAAGAAGGGAGCTTTGCCAAGTCTTCAGCAACAAGCATCTGGGGATGTCATTACATTTTGTCTGACAGGCTAGACACAAGCATGAGCTTTCTGAATAATACTTACAATTTTTTTTTGAGCCAGGTACATTGCATAATCCACTGTAAAACCGGAGTGAAGTGCCCAGAAAAAAATTGAGGAAAGAGAGGTTTTAAAAGGAAGGAGTTTTAAAGGGTAAGGAAAAGTATAAAATTTAAGCTTACTCCAGAGAAATGTGGGTAAAATTAGCATGGATAGTTCAGAGAAAATACACATGCGGGCAGACATTTCAAAAAAGGAGAAAGGCTATTTAAAGCACCCTGATTGTACTTTAGTACACAGTAATGACAATTAAGGGCAGATGCGTTGCAACTACAGTGCACATGATTAAAGGTTTCCAATTGCATATCCAGGTTAGTTAGGAATGCAATAATTTGCCATGAGATGTAGTTGCAGAACCATCACTGGAGTGTTCTTAAGAGGTGTAAAGAAGACATTTAGATATTATACTAATGGCATCATATTAAGACTCACCCAGGTTAATGAAAAAGGAAATTTGATGAAGTCAGGACTGGTTTTGGCAACTGGTGCCCAGCAACTTCCTTGTGACCGACATCTTCAACCTGCAGACCATGAGCATGGACCACACCAGATACACCAGCTATAAGCTCCAAATATAGCATACCACCGAGACTGCACACCATCCTCCTGCTGTGTCCAGTGACAACCCCTCCACCGACTGAGAGAACGCCACCTCATCCCTCCTGCCTTGAAAGACTGTCATGACAGATGGAACCCAAAGTTATGGACTACATGACCTCACTACATATTTTGGAGGGATGGCCCCTAAACTAAGAGAATGATATCTGTGTGTGTACATCAAAAAAACAGGAAAAGTGATGGTGATAAATTAGAATGTATTGGAAAACATGGAACCTGAGCATAATGTAAATGGTATGGAATAAAGGGTCAATACTGTCCTGGTGTTGGCTGGGAAAGAGCTATTTTTTTTTTCTTTCTTATTAGTTAGAATAGTGCTGGTTTGGAAGCAGTATGGGATTTGGTATGAGAATAATGCTGATAATACACTGATGCGTTTAGTTGTTGCTAAGAAATCAAGGACTTTTCAACTTCCCATGTCCTGCTAGTGTGCAGGTACACAAGAACCTGGGATGGAACAGAGCCAGAGGAATGGACCTAATGGAATATTCCATATCATATAATGTCATGCTCAGTATATAGATGAGGGTTGATAGGGAAGCTCTTGTCCTCTTCCAGGATTGTGGTTTTGGGATTCTTGCTTCTCAGGGATCACTAGCCAGGAATGGGCTGGGCATCAGTAGGCAGGTGGTAAGCAATCACATTCTGCATTACACAATTGTATTTCCTATTATTAGCAGTAGTATTATAATTGTTATTTGAATTTTATTTCAATTATTAAATTGTTTTTATCTCAACCCACGAGTCTCCATACCTTTACCTCTCCAATTTTCTCACACATTCCCTGGGCTGGGGGAGGGTGAGCGATCAGCTGTATGGTGTTTGGCTGCTAGCCAGGTTTAAACCACAACATCTAATCATCTGATATTTTGGACACGTGGATTGATATTATACACCTGAATTGAGAGCAGACCTGCAGAGAAGGATTTGGGGGTATTAGTGGATGGAAAACTATGAGCCAGCAATATGTGCACTTGCAGCTCAGAAAGCCAACCGTACCCTGGGCTGCATCAAGAGAAGTGTGGCCAGGAGGTCAGGGGAGGTGATTCTCCCTCTCTACTCCACTCTCATGAGACCCCACCTGCAGTGCTGTGTCCAGCTCTGGGGGATCAAACAGAAGAAGGATACAGACATGTTGGAGTAGGTCCAGAGGAGGCCACAAAGACAATCAGGGGGCTGGAGCACCTCACCTGTGAGGACAGGCTGAGAGTTGGGGGTGTTCAGCCTGGAGAAGAGAAGGCTCCAGGGAGACGTTGTAGTGGACTCCCAGTACTTAAAGGGGCTACAGGAAAGGTGGGGAGGGACTCTTTATCAGGGGGTGTAGGGATAGGACGAGGGGTAAAGGTTTTAAACTGTCAGAAGGTAGATTTAGATTAGATGTAAGGAATAAATTTTTTCCTGTGAGGGTGGTGAGGCACTGGCACAGGTTGCCCAGAGAAGCTGTGGCTGCCTCCTCCCTGGAAGGGTTCAAGGCCAGGTTGGACGGAGCTTTGAGCAAGCTGGTCTAGTGGAAGGTGTCCCTGCCCATGGTAAGATATTTTAGCTCTGACCACTACAAGTACACAGCTTTCAATAACAGGAAAACACTAGAAAAGTTGCTTAATTTTTTAGATGTGTAACTGTCACTCTACAGCTTCTTCTGCTTTTCCTGTGGTTTCCAATCCATGATGATAAAGTACCTGATAGTCTGATGTATGGTCATGCTTATGCAGAATGCTTTGTTCTGAGTACCAGCCAACAGTATAGACTAACCACCTGGCTGCGAGTGATAACGAACTCTGTTACTTCTTCCTTATCCTAAGGACAAGTCATCCTTTATACTACCCAAGATTATGTCACATTTACTCTACATCTGGTCCTTATAGGCATTTTTCTCTGAATGTCACTAGGGCAAGTCACATGATTGTATTTTTTTTCACTACATTTACACAAATACCCTTGTTTCACACCATAGCACAAGAGAGCTCTCCTTCAGCTTAGCATAAATTATATTTAGAAACAGGACACAATAGCAGCACTGTAGAAATAGCTTCATAGAGAGAAAGGGAAGGGTATTATTTACTCCTCGCAAGTTTCTCCTAACATAATACATATCTCTGAAACCCAGAGGTCATTTATTGTGAATGTAACGAATACATTCATATACACCAAGGGTAATAAATATTGCAAATTAAGTTGAATAATGACTATACTGTCTATTTCATTTCTACATGAGAGGCACACATGGGACTTAATGTAAGTCAGTATTTATAATGCAATATATGGTATGAGTCTCATTCAAAGTTAGAATTGCAGAAATGTCACAAACACATTAATTTACTGTTACTGCCTGAGGAATAAGTCGAAAAAAAATCATTGCAAACAACCAATGTGTATGGAATTTATAATGAATATCTTAATCATGAATCTATTTCGAGTTATGAATTTTTTTCTTGTAAGAAAAGTAATGCAGTACAGCAGTTACTAAAAAAATGCTACTTGCCATGTTTTTAACTGGATTGATTGTTTCAAATGTACTTTAGCTTACACAAACCTTCAAAATATTTCTGTAAGTAACAACCAGGACGTCAAAAATGGAATCACAATTTTTGGTGAATGGATGACAGGAGTGAAAAAAAGGCGGTCATTGCCATAAATAGCTGTTATCTAAAATGAGTTCTGGACTGCTGACATCTATACAGCTAAGTATACAATGTATACAGCTGAGTTTCTAAGATTTTTGGTGACATAAATGGAGCACATAAAAATTATAGATCTACTGTTCCAACCAGCTACTTATGTTAAGCAGATCTGTGAAAGGCTGGTTGACTTTAGCTTCTTGGGGGAGCTATAGAGAGGTGAAGGAGCATGAACATGCATCCACTATGGTTGGTATAATAGTGAATTAAATTAATTCTTGACATAAGTACATGAAGATAAGATATTAATAACAACTAAAGGAAGGTGGATATTTACCAAAGATCTAGTGATCTTATTTAACACATGACACAAAGCTGGGAGTCAGTGTGTTTCCTTCTAGTGTGAATTTTTGTAGGCTACTAAGTCCACAAATGTATACTATAATTTGATTCCCAACAAATTATGCAAGGACAGTGAACGGGGACTAAGGTTCCTTAATTGGGTAATTCTTGTTTTAGGAGATTAAAAGACATATTTTCTGCTCACCTGATTTTTACACCCAAAACTTTAGCAGTTCTTTGATGACCACAGATGGTCCAGCATCAGTGGTGATTATCTCTTGCTGGAGCCCAGCACTTTTCCAAGAACAGAGCTCTACCTGTATTTGGATAGCAGCACTGAGGCAGTAGGAAACTGAAAACTTCCTGTCGTTAGTTTTCTTTGATAATATTTACCTGTTACTAAATTTTTGTTCTGACTATGAGCCAGCAATGTGCATATGCAGCCCAGAAAGCCAACTGTATCCTGGGCTGCATCAAGAAGCATGAGCAGCAGGTCGACGGAGGTGATTCTCCCCCTCTCCTCTGCTCTCGTGAGACCCCACCTACAATGCTGTGTCCAGCTCTGGGGGCACCAACAGAAGAAGGACATGGACCTGTTTGAGCGGGTCCAGAGGAGGCCACAAAGATGATCAGGGGGCTGGAGCACCTCCCCTGTGAGGACAGGCTTTCCTGTTTCCACTAGAACAGGTTTCTCAGAGAAGCTGTGGCTGCCCCCTCCCTGGAAGGGTTCAGGGCCAGGTTGGACGGGGCTTTGGGCAACCTGGGCTAGTGGAAGGTGTCCCTGCCCATGGCAGGGAGGGGTGGAACTAGATGATCCAACCCAAACCAGTCTATGATTCTGTGATTATCTGCTTCAGAAAAATAAAGAAATTTTCAGGTTCATGACAACAGATTACTTACACTTTTAGAAACATAGTAATTCATTCATATTCTGAAGTTGGTATTAGCGTTCTCATGCCTAAAACCTGAATTATTTTCATTCCTGGCCCAAGGTATATCATTCCATAATTTCAGGGGAAACAAGGTGTGTGTCTAAGAAATACATTTCACTTTATACACTATGTAAAGAGCCTTGCACCTGTCATAGAAATAGGAGTGATATTGAACGAGTAAGTAACAAGGAACCCGATAAAGACTTTCTTGTTGATAAAAGACCTTGCTATGTTAACATTAGGAGCAGAGGTCATCCTTAAATCTGGTATATCAGAGAAGACCTGGCAATCCACTTCATTGTAACAGATGCCTGGCAGTGTTCAGCACAGCTTAGAAAGACACAGTAGCAAATGTCACATTAGAGTCACCATTACTGCTCTTTTCACTATGGACAAATCTACTCAAGGCCACTTGCTCACCCCAGTGCAAAACATCTCTAGGATTTTGTTTTAAGCAGTCACTTTTAACAAAGCAACATAACAAGTAGGAAATGCTACCACATTGGAATAATTTATGTATATGCTTCAATTAGATCCCTTACAGAGATTAAAGAGTTAAAGGTGGAAGAATTTCCTCATTGATATGACAGTAACTGTTTTTGTGAATGTCTACCCAGCGGCAACACATGCTTTTAGACTCAAGGAGTATGTTTAGCGTGTTTTTAACACATCCATGCCTCTGACTCTTCTGTCTGCTAAAGCAGGAGCACCTGAACATTGTTGCCTCACGATAGAATCAGTGTGGTGGGTCCATTCCTCTAGCAAGTCACAGGAGGCTTCCCTTTAAGGGGGACTTTGAACGTATAGGGATTTTTTTAAAGGTATATATATACACATGTATGTATGTATATATGTGTGTGTATATATATATAAATGTGTCTAGAGAGTGATCTATATCTCTCTCTATATATATATTTTATATATATACATATTTGTAGCTTGGGATAACAGCCTTTACTTGAAGAAATCTGTGACATACAGAAAAGTGGGGCACCATTTATTAAAGACATTCTCTCAAGCAACTTTGGTTATCAAGGCTTGTCAGAGTTTCAGTGCTTTCCCAACCATAAAGGCATGTACAGTCAATCTTCCTGGAACCCAGGGTGTGAGAGTTAATGAAATTTGACAACTGATTGACGTCAGATGCAGCTTTGAATTTGGAAACCCAATTACCTCTTTCCCTTTCAAAGCAGAGGTCATTCCAGTCAACATGACTGTACTGCCATACTTTGCAATTCAATCTGAGAGGTTGCAGGACATTCCACTTTTCAGAAAAGCCTAATGCACAAGGAGCAAAATTTTCAGATGAAGAAGACATACACTGACTAACAACTGGTCACATGAGCCAGGTAAAAATATGAACATACCCTTCCTCTACACAAAGTTTATTCTTATTAGTAAGCTGGTTGTCTGTTGTTGAAGGTGTAAACACAATATCCTGTTGCAATGTCTCAGTTTCTTAACTCTGTGCCTTTTTCCCAATGGTAAATCTTTTTGTCCAGAATTTCCATGCTTCGTACAGATTTTTATGCTAAAGATTCAGGGGAATTACAGCTCTATACTTCATTTGGTGTGCTGAAGATGATATAAATTTGATAGAGCTGGGACAAATTGCATGAGCAGAAAAATCTAGCCAATTACTTATAACTTTTAACAACTAGCTTTCCAAAATCACACTTGGCTCATTAGGCTCTGCTTGTCTAAAAATGGAACTACTGTAACTTGTTGTGCAGATATCTGCAAGCAGACATCACAGTTTTGCAATCAGACAGGCAGAAATGAAGATATAGTGATCTCTGTCCTTTCTCCACTCCTGGAATAAATGGACATGAAGCAGCCAGGTGGATGTATACCTTCTTGGCATCTCCCCTGGACTTAGTTTTTAGTAATTAAGCATTGTTTAAAGTCACTATAATGTTAACATTTACAAAAGCAATTTTTTTTTGAAAATGCAGAATAGTTCCCAAAGCCCCTTGAGGGGAAATAAGAAGAAAGAGATCAACCAGGCCTATGGCAGAGAAGGACCACAACTATTACAATTGTCATCCCAGGTTTCTTCAGGATGCTTGAGGTAGTAAATCAGATCAGTGATCTGTGAAATGGGAGCTGGCTTTTTATTATAAGCACTTTGAAGCACTCTCTGGATGAAAAGAGTGAAAGCAATGCAGCTCAGCAAACCAGTGTCAGGCTTGATTCTCCTCATTCGCCCACCAGTATAAATCAGAATCACTCTGGGGAAGGATTTACACTGCAATTTTGTGCATGTAGCAAAAACTGTGCATGCAAAGTAATGAGGATGCCTTTTTTTAGAGATCTTCCTATCTTAGTTTTATTTCAGTTTTGAAGTGGTAGAAACCTCATCAGCCCTGAAAGAATGAGACTGCCCCTAAAAGCATGTCATCTCTCTAGTCATGTATAAAGTTGTTGCAAAGCACTTATTTAATCCCATGTATTTTAGGTTTAACCTGGCAGTTTCCAAGATTCCTCTCTGAGATCATTTACTGTAATATCTGCTTATCCACACTGCAAATCTCTGCATATCAAGAATCATGAATACCTTCATAAACATGATCTTCACCTCACCCATGCTGAATTCTGTCCCGTGCAGCACGGCCCTGCAGAAGCATCACCCCGTTGGCTGCAGAGGGACTGTGAAGGGGAAAGGAGTCTGCAAACCCCTATACAACTCTGCTGGGTTGTATGGACCAGTTGCAGAATTAAAAAGACTCACTGGCTGTTACGTCTTACAGAATAGCGATGTCTTTATCACTGTGACATTGTGGTAGCTGCCAGTGGTGATTCAGGCTAAACCCTGTTGTGCCAAGTGCTGTTCATAATAAATACAGCTCTTAACCCTGAAAGGTCGGCTTTTAAAAAGGCAGTATATAACAGTAGGTGGATGCTAATTTCATAGACAGTAATGAAATCACAGGCATCAAGGAGTAGCTGAGACAGATCCCACAGGTTCTCATCAGTTGTAGCCAGAGCACAGCTGATGCACTCCAACATTGTGGTGGAGGTGCTGCAGAGGAGCTCTGCCTCTCCTCTGCACCCCAGGGTGAATGAATTCCCATCTTCAGCCCTTCAGAAACACCTCAGCAGTGTGGCCGTTCAGCTTGGCACCAGGGCCAGGCTGTGACCCTCCATGCTGCACAAAAACACAAGAGCCCATTTCTTCCCCTACCATCAAGGAGCAAAATGTTTCTCTCTGCAGTTCAGTGCTTAAACACATAATTGTCTCCAAAATCCACATCAAATACATTATATCCCAAATAATTACTACAGTACCCGGTAACAGGTGCTTCATCTAGAATACTTAATGGGAAAAAAACATTCAAGGAAAGAATAGAGAAAACTTAAAAATTAAACAGTTGTTAAGGTTTTGATCCAATATTAATTTGCACATCTGTCACTGGCTTTAGTGAAATGAGGAGACGTGCACAGCAAAAGATGACGAGAAGATTAATTTTTTTTCTTTTCTGTTTTTCAGTGAGTTTAAAAATACAGTACACCAACCTTTCTGGTGGCCCTGAAGCAATGCTGTTTGCTGCATCACCCAAGAATGACCCTTCAGAAGACAGCCAGGGTTCATGCCTGGGCATTTACATGCTTTGAGACCCAAATTTCCCATTTCAATCTCACTTTGGCATGTGGCTGCAAACATTTGGGTCCTCCACACAGGGGGAAGACAGAACTTCAGCAGTTTTTACCTGGAGTAACTTTGCTGAAGGAGAGCAAATAAATAGTGGTCACTCCTTGGAAACTGAAGAACTGGTCCTGGGCTCCCGTCTACTGGAGGGACACCAGATCAACAGCAGCTCTGGGTGCAACTGGTCCGGTGCTTTCCCGCCTCTTGCAGAACAGACACTGCCCCTGTGAAAAATGCATGGAAACAGTGTTCAGAAAATGCATCTAGTAGCAAACAGTAACAGAATTTTACACAAATGAAATTGGGTAAACCTTCAGTGTCTTATGAGCCTGTTCAAATTTTGGGTAAATGCTGATGAGTCTCCAGTCCTTCCCCACAGGCAAGACAGGTCTTCTGTTAAACAAAGTACAAAAGGTTTCATCAGCTAAATGATTTCAGAAATACACCTGTTGGCACAGACGTCAGGAGTGGCT
Organism: Strix aluco; assembly: GCF_031877795.1. Lineage (NCBI taxonomy): Eukaryota > Metazoa > Chordata > Aves > Strigiformes > Strigidae > Strix > Strix aluco. The sequence continues at coordinate 10,053,080 of NC_133936.1, read as the reverse complement.
GGGAGCCCTATTAACAAACTGCAGGTTGGACCATTGATGGGGCCATGGACACCAACTGCTCACCTCTCGCTGCAGCACAGCCCCACAGGGAAACCCTGCTCAGCCGGAAGGGGAAGCCAAAGCAGGACAGGGACCAGGGACCTTATCGCTGGAGGATACCAGCTAAGTGCCAGCCATCTCAGTTTAGAGAAAAAAGTACTTGCTGTAAGCTCAGGCAACTGGAAACCTTTGTGTGTGTCGATAGCTGCTATCATTTTGTTTAAATAAGTGTTTTCTGAAATTACACGCTTGAAGAGCAGTATTCCTCTGCATCAATTGTCCATCCCTCAACTTAATCTTTTCTCTGTATTTTTTCCAGTCAAATCATTTATTTTAGCATGAAGTGGAAGATATTACAAGCCTAACACCTGTAAGACTAGCTGTAGATTGTGATCTCCATTTCCAGTCACGTTCAGAATGAGGAGGAAGAGCTCGTGGTTATTCCAAACCAGGCGAGACCAGAGGTAACCCAACACTGCCAACCCTCCTCCTGGTGGGGAACGTGGGTAAGCCACCTTTCATCACGTTCCTGTGGGTCTCGGAGAGGCAGTGAGTGCCTCACAGCAACACAAATTTTGAATATTTTTTTTTTCTGCATTTTCTGGATGGCACAAAACATCCAGCCAGTAAATGAAACTGAGCAGTGGGACAGTCTCCTTGAGTTCCAGCAAAATTGCCTGGTTACCTGGGTCCCCTTCAGCCAGCACATAAATCAAGACATAAATGTCTCTTCAGAGCACAGGGGATTGATTAGTTTTACTTTGAAGTTTCTTACATATGGGAGACATGATTATGTGGTGTGCATCCTCTTTTGCATTTGCATTTCTACAATTAATTATTAAGCAAAAACCAATAACCTGGAAGAAAGTGATATAGCCCTATTATCTCATAATTTGTTAATGGTGTTAAATTATTGGCAAAGGGTATCTACCTGCTCTTTGACAAATATGTACTATAGCTAATTAACTTGGATAAAACAGAGAGTATCCCCCAGGCACCTGGCCTTCAACCTCACATGTCTGATGCAATAGTCCTTTTGCTCATTTAAAAACAATAAAAAAATCCTAAAGTCTGGGTCATCTGTCTGAATTCAGGAGAAGCTCCACCCTGAATAAGTGCTGAGCTAGATCTATGCACCATTTCAGGGGAGTGTTTTGAACTAGTCATGTTATTTAATAAAATATAATTTCTGCAATTTTCTATAATCCTTTACACTGGTATTAAAAGTTCAGGATTATCAAAGTCTGTCCTTTGAAAAAAATATAGTAAAGGGAACCATAAATGCCTTTCCTCTAGGCTTTCGTCAATATCGGCAGGTTTTTCAGGGCAAAATGCAACTTTAAGATGTCAGAATCTCCTTTTTGCCAGGATTTAAAAATTTCACCCCATTTCAAAATGTCACTTTTTCATTTAAATCACTACCTTGAGGGTTTACAAACCCAAAGATACAAATATACTTCTTCACATTAGAATATGTAAAGGCTTAACTAGATGGCATAATCTACCCTTCTCTTTTATGAGAGAAAAAAAGTTGAGCAGAATTACATTACTCTAAGCCTCCTTTGTGCTCTACACATATTACTGATATAATTTTCTGCCAGAGATATTAATCATTATGAGAAATTTATCTCTTGGAAAGCGCCAGTTACAGCAGACCAAATTGCATTTTCCAAAAGTAAATGAAGGAGTAGCTTTTTCCCTGTTTAAGCTGTATAATTTGCATGTCAATTGAGATTATCCTCATAATTTTAAAGTTACTCAGCTCATCTCAGGGAAGATAGTTGCTGCAGCTGATGTCACAGTTTTACTTTTTCACACTGTGCAGCATTTGAAGTAAGACACTAAACACTAACTTTAAAAGCCTGTCCCATATAACTGTGATAAGCCTTCTGGTTGCTTCTTTAGCAGGGCTTAGTCTTATAAAAGACTAATCTTGCATGGGATGAAATTTCATAGCAAGTAAACATTCTTAGAAATAATTTTCATTAATGTTGCAGAAGTTGCTTTGTTGTAAATTGGAACCACGCCATACAGATCAGTTCACAATTTCCTCCTTTATTTACACCAGCTAGGGATGTATTACCCTACAATGATACATGGCTGTGAAAACAGTCTCAGTGGGGTTTCTTTTGCCTTTGTTAGATTTTTCTCTGCTAGTAAAAAAATAAATAACAAAGATAACTTTGTCATTTTTCTTTCTTTCCCCTAGCCTGTTCAGACAAAATCCTGGAAGCGGGATGAGAGCTTTAAAACAAAATCGAAAGGACTATTGTATCTATAGCCTGGTGGAGATTTTACAGTGAAGTATTTTCTGAGCAGCAAATGTCAGTTCATAAACAGAAACACTCTGCAGCAGTTTGCCAGATTCGGTGAACTTTTGTTTAGGGAAAAAATAGCTCTTGCAGGGCTTTGTCGAGGAAGAACTCACAGACAGAGCTGTGCTGCTGAGAGCTGAGCAAGACAGATGTGAAAGTGGAAAAGGAAAAAATCAAATAAATTTGTCTTTTGGAAAGTGACAGGGGAGCATTGCTGAAAGCCTGCAAGAAACAGGCAAGACTTCTCTGTGGGAAGCGTAAACATTAGGACACACTGGGACATAGCTGTGCTCTTCTTCTGAGCCCCACTCACCAATGTGAAATGATCAGGAAACAGAGGCAGGGTTCACATGGCCATAGGGAAGCACTGTTTGATCTGAAAGCAGCAGGGTTTTGGCAGAAGAGTGCCAGGGTATCACGTATTGCTTTACTAATGTACCTGCCACAGCCACCGAGGTGGCCATGGCTGCTCGCATCCCCCCGTGGCTTCCCAGGTGGCTCACGTGGGACAAAGGGAGAAAATCTCCACTATTTGTACAGAAAAATCAAACAAATGGTGTTATTTTCCTGGCCTCTCATGTTTTGATTCTTCCTGCCTGTGTACTCACAGTGGAAAAAAAGCATAATAAAATATATGGGAAGATTGATCATGGGAGATCTGTTTCCTCTAATGCAATCTATATTACTTTGAGTAGTCTTGTTTCATATCACTCAAGTAATGCAATTACACCCATTTCCTTACAAACACACTCCTAATAACGTTATTTTGGTATCTTTGTAGCTGAGGCTCTTTCAGGATCAAAAAGAATTTAAGTGCAATTAGGTTAAATAGGACTTGGAGCACTGAAACACAGCAAAACCCAGTGAAAAAGAAAACAAATACAGGGCAAATGATGCAGTGGGCCAGATCTGGATGTACTTTACACTGAATCCTAAATTATTACAACAAGACGCTGCTTAGTATCACTGAACATGCCTCAGAGCCTGTTGGGCCTTGAAGAAGAGAAGACAGCATAATTTAGGTGGGATTTTTTTAATCAATCTATTTTTCCATCAGCCACATCAAGGAGTAAAATTTGCTTCTCAGCCTTCCCTCTCTAATAACAAATGAGAGGCTGTCTTGCAAATTAGAAACAGTCCTAATTACGCTGAAAATGTATCCTATGGTATATGTTACCTAAGAGTAAATACAGTTCTGTAGGTTTGGTGGTTTTTTACCTTGAATGAAAATTGTTATTATTTTAAAATACCCAGTTATCCTTTAACCATATTTACAAAAGCTCATAGTATTTCTTTTTATTGCCCTTTTCTGGTAGTTTGCCAGCAATATGGAAAGCTGTCCCTATCAGCCTTTGAATGTTTCTGTGTGTTTATAGCAGTCTTGATTAATGTGCTGGTACACTACAAGCCCTGGAAGATTCTAGACTTAATCATAAATAGCTTATTTATAAGGAAGGTATTCTGAAATCCTGTTTATTCAATTTTTTTTTTCAAGAACAGAAGCTTTTTTGAAGTCTACATTACTTCCTGTAATAGATGCAGTATAATCCCATATTTACAGGCTTCTAATATACTACAAGATATTTCAGAAGTCATTTGTTGTTTTGAGTCCACTTCATAAAGAATTTGCATATCTTTTAAGTATCTGAGTTTCTTCTGGCCTAAACACAAAAGAATCTCGAGAGGCACAAGTCTCAGCAAGTGTATAATGAATAACTGGAAAGCACTTTGCATACTAATACGATCCTATTCTTACATTTTGCCTTATGAGAAGGCAACTATTTATTGCAACCAGTTTTGGCACATGTTGGTAACTGTAGCGAATAGATGCATTGTCAGCGCTGCACAAAAGAAAGCTTATCAAGTCCTCTTTTTTTCTGAATTGCTTACATAATGCAAAACCTGAAAATCTTTCAGAAAACTGACAAAGAATCGTGATTTACCTAAGTGGAAATTCGTCTTCCTTTTTCTCCCTGTTGCTTCTGTACTATAATTACATCCTTAACACTGTAATACCCATTTAAGAGAACAGAAAAGAAATGACAGGACAAACTATTACTTGTGAAAAATACTGCCTGGGGAAAATAAGCAATAAGCAACCTGGAAAGTGATGCTCTGAACTTACAAGTGTCTTTAATAATAATGTGTATGTATTTCGGTTGCTGCTTTCTTCTTTAAATGGTCTCACTCTAAAGCTTTTGGTGTCAATAGGAAGTTCCTGAGTAAACACAACATAACTATATTGAGGGCGAAATCTCTTCATATTCTTTGCACATCACTGATGTAAAGAGAATAAAAGATCAGCTGAAAATCTCCATTAAAATAAGATTTCTAGGAAATATTTTTCACTAAGAAAGAACACTACTGAAAACTTACAATGTCAAAATTTCCATATAAATGAAACCAAAACATCATTCTCAAGAATCTGTTGCTAGTTATAAATACATGTTTTGAGAAAATGTTTAATAAAATAAAAGCACAACGAACTTTTCTAAAACATCTTTAAAAAACAAAAGATGAAAACTATACCGAAAATTCAATGCAAAAATAGAAAAGAACTGAACATGGGATGAAAGGGTTTTCTAGAGGTGTAAGGTGTCATCCTTTAAGAGAAGCTGTGCTACATCGAAATTACTAATGTCTGTCTAACCTGGCATCTCCAGTGATGGAGAGTTTGTTATTTTTACTGTTAACTATGGTCAGTATTACAAAGTTCTTTTAAAGCTTAACCTAAATCTCACTTGCTGAAAACTAATCCCGTTATTTCTTACACTTTTCTAAGTGGATATGGAGAATAATAGAATGGTTCTAATTATACCACATATACCTTTTGATGGTTATAATTTTAACTAAATCATGTAATTGGAAGGTTAACTACTGACTGAAAATTATCACAGTTTAACTAAAATACAGATAATGAGTTCCACTCCTAAAAATTATACAATAAGCCACGTTGAGAAATTCTTTAGTTTAATTAATTATCAAGAAGGATAATCACAGTGAATTTACTTTGCAATTGCAGTATTATTTCCATGTATTTACAGTTGGGTGATTCAAAATTACTGAAATACAAGGCAACAACAGATTCAAAATAAAATAAACATGGTTATGAAAAAAGACTGTAATAACATTTTCTGAACTTATAACTACTTCATGAAAATGGAAGTAATGCTTAGTTTGCATATGTAGATGGTTATGATTTTGAGTAAGAAAGTTACTTAAGCACATTGATTAAAATAATGTTGGCACTTAATTACTTCCCTATCTGTAAAAATTACTTTCCCCCACTTCTGAGTGGAAAGCAGTAATAGATTCATAAAGTCTGAATATTGAGGGTCTTTGGGGATCAGGACGTAATGAAATACCTGCCTTTAACTCACCGCCAGCTTCAGGCTGACTTCTCAGAATCACCACTTGGCAGTTAGCCTCCAGATTAGCGACAGTGGCTCAGATCTCCTTCTGCAGCGATGGGGCCAGCGACCAGGGCGACACACTCCTGTGGCCATATCTTCACCCTCCCTTGCACATCCAGGACTGGCACTGACTCCAGAATGCATGGAGATACATGTGCTCCTCCCAAACTGCCCAGCTAGAAACACCCCAGGCAGCCCCTCACCCACCACCCTGGCACCTCCAGTACCACCCCAGGCCAGCCACAGGCTCAAGTGGGTTTCAGCAGCCAAGGAGTGAGGACAAGCTCCATGTATTGCTAAATCAGCAGCACCACCATGGCCTGGGAAGTTTCTTTCAAGAGATGTTGTGCTATGGGACATTGGTGGTGAGGTGCAGATTCTCGTCCATTGGATGCTTACTCAGCCATATGTTGTGTGTATGACTGTAATACCAAAATCTAGCAATTTATTTGAAACGGTGCAGATAAGCGTAGCAACTACATGGATATTTAGCCACCTTGTTGAGCCATCAGGTATCTCTCTCTTTCCTGCTGTCCGTGGGAGAGGAGGAATTACTCCTCTCTGAAGCCTACCTCTGTCTGTGCACCACAGCCTCTGCACAGGAGAGATTGCAGTGCACCATGGCTACTGCAAAAGGATCAAGTCTTGCCTTTTCTCCTTCAGCCCCTCTGTTTTCCACAGATCCCTGGGGAAAAAGTAGTGTTCGCAGCTCCAGGGAGAGCAAGTGCTTAAATCTGCTCTGGAAAGTGGTGTGCATGATACCAATCTAAATCAGGTTACAAAATCCGAACCATTCAAGATACATTTTGTCTTGTGAAAAAGCCATTCATTTATTATTCTCCCATTAGTGCACTGGGAAAACAAATCGAACTGACTTTTGCCATTACCTTAGATTTTTTTAAGTAGGATGAACTCAAAGGCATGACGTCAAAGGGTGATTTTCCATCCGAGCAACAAAAATGCAAAGGGACAATCGGGAGAAATTTTGCTCAAATTCCTCACCGCCTGAAAGCAAGAAGTGGAATGGCTTTTTGGGTTAATAAAAGAGAAAGCTGTAATGAGGAATTAAAGAATCTGAGCTAGACTCTAGCGAAAAGCTCTGACTCCCACAGACTTACACATTTTGTGTAGTTCTGTCTAAATCAAGGACACATCAAAGAAAAATTCTTCAGGTTGCTATTCTCATAATAAAGGTCTGTAATTGGCCTTTAGTAGTACTGTCTATAAATGCTTTATCCTTATCTATTTCTATTGTTATAGCACATCAGGCAAATACCCAGAGAGGATTTTTAGAATAAGATATTATTTTAGAGGTTTAAGAAGTTTTTTTGTACAAATATAAATAAATACAATATATATGCACATGTATGTATGCACACATACCTATAGCTGAATAAAGATTGCTTGAAGGCAAGTTAAGACGACATTATTTTCTAAGCAGAGACTGGAAGGGAATATGAGAAGGATCCAAGAATGTGAGAAGAAATGTATCCTAGAAATTTAGCTGCTTAGAAGTATATGTATTGCTGAGAAGGGGAAAAAAGAATAATTTTCACCTGTGGGCTTAATCTTTGTTTCCTTGATATTAAAATGCATTGATTCCAGCAGTCTGAGATAATGGACATTAAAGGATCTGAATCAACAACACTCAGATGGGATGACCACATTTTGAGAAATAGTGAATTTCCGTACATCTCTAAACTGCAAGGCGAATAACCACACAAACAAAATGCCTGGCTTCATCCTATGCCCTGAAGAACTGAAGGTCACCATTGATTTGCGGCCCAGACCGCATTCCTTCTTGGCCTGTTGGCCCATCGCCTACGTATATCACCATATACTTTATGTAAAAAGTCAATATTTAGCTTAAGGGTTTGCACAGACCAACTCAGAATCATAATAAAGACTGACACATTCTAATGTATAAAACGCTTTCTATTGAAACACCAGGTGACAGATTTGATTTTCTCTCTTACATACAAGCAAAATATTTATTCTGCTTATAGCTTGTGCAACATCTTTGATACCAACTTCATTTGTGTTATGCCTGCTGACGTGGGAGAGAATCTGACCTTACTGGAAGACCGAATTGTCTGCTAGCTCCAAAACACAATAGGAATATTTCTTTTGACCTCCCTGGCCATAGATCGAGCTCAGAGGTTTCTTTGTTGCAGTACAATAAAAGGTGACTTTCTCTAGGTTTTCTTTGTGTTTAAGATCTGATGGTATTTGACTGGCTGGCACCAGTTTTTCCATATTTACTATTGTAATAGAGCTATATTGGGCAGAGGAAAAATTACTGATTGTCTAAGGGACATGGTAAAAACCCAAAACCCTGAAGCTCTTAGGCATCTATGGAAGGTAATTGTCCCTGTACATCCAAAAAAAATAAGAGAAATGTGAGGGTGGAAGCTGGAAATTTCTGCATTCCCTTCCACTTGTCTCCTTTCTCTCTTTAGACCTGAGTGCAGTCCAATCACAGTTTCAGTGGTTTACTTGCTTGCCATCTTTCTACAGGCAGAACAAGGGCTACATTCCTCAGGGATATTTGGAAGTACTACCCCTTCTTTCATTTCAAAATCTGTACTCAGATACTCCAATACCTATTACCGATACATAGCGATAAGTCTTTAATACATGGCTAGTTAGTGGTTTTTTTTCTTTGCACAACCTCAGATAGATTCGGCTTTGTTTTGCATTTGCTTTCACTGGAACAAATCCTGGCACAGGGCCTTTGTGGCAGAAACTGTACCATGAGAAGAGACTGTGCTGGCAGAAGAAAGGAGCCACTTCTGCCAAGGGAGTAATGGGTGGGCAGAGCTTCTCACAGATAAATATAGCTAAGGAATTTAAGGCCAGATAGGACCATAAAATCACCAAAGATGACCTCTGTGAGACTAACCATTACATACCAGCTGTATATTGAGCACAATAACTTGCATTTGGTCAAAGTATAACCCATTCTTGGTTAATCCAGTTAACTTGGGAGTTATCCAGTTGTGATCTGAAGAGATGGAGGGCTCTGGTACTCACTGTTGCCTGTAATAGCTTGTTCTGATGGTTAATTTCATCCACACACGTAAAATTATTTGCCTCTTCTCCCCCTCTATCTCTGCAAACACCCAAACCCACCTCCCTTATGTCCAATTTAGGATTTTCATCTTTTCCTAATGTCTAATTTATGTTTCTGCTATAAATGTACATTATTTTTCTGCCTTTTGCTACCAAGTTAAGGGTAGTCAGTACAACAGATTGGGTTCTTTTTGTCTCTTGTTGCCAGACATTGCAAATAATGTCTTTGTGTCTCTTCTGTGCCACCTCTCCATTTTTCAGCAGCATTTAAAAAATGTGTGCTGTATGCAGAAGTGTGTGCAGTTTATACTAAAAATTGAACTGCTTTAGACAGAAAGGCTATGACCAGGCCAGCTGTCAGATGCTGTGATTCACTGCAGTCTCCCAGCTGCCTTTAAAAATGTGAGTACTCCTCTTCCCCCATGTAAAGCCAGCAGGGCTCTGCAGGAACAGGAGGACAGCTTGGAGACACACTCTTACATGGCATAGCATTGCGCAGACATAAACAAGTATTACTTATGTCTCCCTACAGTTCTGGAAATCAAGCCACTAAACCTAGAAATGCTCTTTTTTTTTTTTTTTTTTTTTTTTTTAATTGGTACAATTTAGCTCATGATTGAGATGTCCAAGGTCCAAAAATCTGGAATATGTCTTCCTATTTTCTCTATGGAGTTGATTTGTCAGACCTTCCCTCTGCATGCCCAGCATGAATGACCCTGGCATGAAACACAGCTCTGACCACAGCATTCAGAAAAGCCACTGCTTAGGGAGACAATCAATGTTTTGAGCACTCATCCACAACATGGGAGACTGTGTTTCATCATTCATAAGACACATAAGACAAGGAGAAAGGCAAGGACCTTCTCTTATCCTGCATGTTTCACTATGGCTAGTTCATCCTGATGGCTCTGGATGCCATGCTGAAGAGTTTAGTTTCTCTCATGCACTATCCAGAGTGTACAGCTACTTAAAACTGGTTTCTGTGTTTAACTCTGAGAAATAAATACCTAAACAGTGGATACTGCAACAGTCACTGCATCAGCAAGTAAATCTGTTGGGACCATAGATGTAAATGCAATGATAGAAAGTCATCTGTGATTTAGCAAAAGCAGAAAACAAACTTTAAATCCTGATGTGCATTAACTTTTTCTGCACGTAAAATCAATCATCTTAATCAATGAATATTGATTGGCTCACCAAATGGTAAAAGAGCAGAAGAAAGCATATCATCTTTTAAAACTAAAAAGAGTGCTGGGACAAGTACAGCCTCTTTTCTTAGGTCATTTCTGAGATAGAATAAGCTTAGCACTGTCACTAACACAGCCTGTGAAGTACTTGTTTTCATTCAATGCATCAAAATACATATTTAAAGACAGAGATGAGTCTGCACACCACAGTGAATAAAGAACTTAACTCTGTCATTGAACATCTGGCTCCAAAAGTGACATGAGTGGTTGTTGCTTAGTAGTTGGGCTTGATTTCATCAGGATGGTTTTTGCGCAGAATTGCTTGACTCATCACTACCTGCACATTGCCAATCTCATACACAGCTCAGGACCCAATCTAAATCAGTTATCATTAGCGCACTTACCTAATACCAACTGTCTTTACTCCGGGTTTAAGCAACAGGCAGAAAATACACCGGCCTTTCTGCATTCTAGCATCAAATGTTTTTTCAATTACAGATTTAGAAGATGATGTGCCGCATTTTAATGGTAATCTTCTGGAGTTTGAGGGCTCAGAACAAGAAGCTTTCTTGACTTCATTTGTACCTTAAAGGAATGAAGTGCTGTCAGCTAAAAAGGAAAAAAAAAATATGATTTCAGTTTTATTAAAATCGTTCCTAAAGGGATATATTCTGCTCTCAGAATAACTGGATAGATCTACAAATAGGTGCTCTGCATTCATGGTGGTAGTATTGAAAGAAGGATTTAGTCCATGAGCTGTACTATGAGATACTTTAATTCTGGAAATACCAGAAGGAGCAAGGGAGTCAGTAGTTCTGCTTTGATGGTATGTTGTCCTCAGACACACAACTGACTTTTTTTCTGGTTTAAACCTGCTTCTGTCTTTGCATGCCTGAACAAGTGAAAATCTCTCCACTTCCTATATCTTTAGTTGTTTCCAGAAAAGAGGTGGCAGGGAATAACATAAAAGATACCCCAAGATCACAGTCTAAGATAGGTATAATGGTAAGGAGAGAGCAGCTGGTTATTTTCTCAAGAAATCATTTTGTTCCCACAAAAAGAGAGACAACCCTTGAAAAACTGGATTTTCGTCCTTCTTGCATCTTTCTTAAATCTAGGCTACAGCCTCATACTCAGCTCTGTCTCAAATCTTCCATAGTTCAGATGAATCAGTATGTTTAAATTTAGGATTAAGCAGCATGAGAAAAGCTTAAGTTATAATTTGTTCTCCTGACTAACAATTCAGAGGCTTTTCTCATAAGATCAGTCCAGTGAAGGCTTTTGTCTCAGAAACAGTTAATTTTACAATCCAGCTTTTGAACACTTTTATGCTGGGATGTCATTTTGAATTCTGGAAGTCAGGCTGATGTAGAAGTCATGGCAGTGCTTTTATTCATAATGAATTGCATCTCACTCACTTCACAAGCAGTTTCCTGGGGACCACGAGGCTCCTCCTGATTCGCAGGGGAAGTGAACGTAACTGCACCTTCCTCTTACTGAGCACCTACCACCTCCTGTTGCCATTGATAAATCCATGATTACTTTTTGTGGATAAAATGTCTCTCCCTGTCTTAATTTGGTGCTCCACGCTACTAGGCAACTTATCAGATCCCTTGTCACATGGGGTGTTTCCCAATGCCTATATGAAACTGTCCAGGCAACGCTGCTATAAATTTAGGTAAGTACATATCACTTCCTATAATTATGAAATTCAGTTACTCTCCAAAAGTCTCTTTGGATCTCAACAAGGAAACAGCACAAACTAGAAAGGCAGATTCATGCTTTACAATAATAAAATTTACTTTTTTTTTTTTAAAGGCTATTTCTGTAACTCTGGCTGTAGAGCAGAATTTCTATCTTGGAGATATCTATTTCACTATGTCTGCCATGCCCTTTTCAATCTCTGCCCAGTCTTTTTCCTGTTAACGTATTAAAAAAAAAAAAAAAGAAAAAAATAAGACCGATTACACATAATAAAGTTTTCTCTGCAGAGGCAAAACCACCAAATGTCTGTAAAAAATGCAGGTAAATAAAGATGAACTGTGGCTTGGGACCTCTCCAACTGGATGATTCATCATCTAGCTGCTTCTCTGAGATATGTCTGATGCTAACAACATTTATGTAATATACCTGGGCTCGGGCACGACATGGCCTGCCACGAAAGAATAAACAACCTCCCGTTCTACTTGAGAACTCTATCTAAGTTGCATTATTATCTGCTATTACTACATTAAATTGGCAGAAAATGAGTCCTTTCCAATACGATTATACCTCAGCCTAAATAACTTATTTTTGCCTATGTAAAATTCTAGTGCTTCCTAATCTTTTAACTGTACCTGTCCTAGGATTTTTTTTCATTATTCATTCAAGGCCTCACATAAAAAATATGATGTCAGGTCTTTAGGGAAGGGACCATGAGAAAGAATGAGGACAGTATCAAGCACTGGGAATACAATCTGAATTAGCATTTCCTCAGTTATGACACTGATGAGTCAAGTGTAAACTGCAGCTGACAAAAAAAAACTACACTAAAAGGTTTTGATCCAACCTATTCCACCACCTACAAACACAGGTTTTAGTGTCTTTCTTGAGTGACATAAGAGTATGTGTAAGGATGTTTCAAACAATTCATGCCATCTTGATCAGTCTAGATAGATAGCTAAAATGGGATTTTCATGAATGCAAGTTTGGGACTGGGCATCTGCATCCCTTTTCATGTTGATGATACATAACAATGGTCCTCGTGGGCCAGACTAGAAAGCCCTATAGTTCAGTATCCCATTGCTGAGAATTGCCATTTCATATGTATTGTTTTAGTACATACAAAAAATTAAAACTAAGTTTATCACCTATCTAAGGCTGCTTGAGATTCACTTTGTGCTTAAGTATTGTTGCGAAAAATGCCATGCCAAATCTATTATTGCTGTGCAACTGCAGTAGTGAGGAAATTGAAAGACAGAAAAAAAGTTTAAACACTAAAGAACAAGATATCATAGTCCACCATAATGTTAATGAAGGTCTATAGATGCAGAGGTGGTATTATATGGAGGAGGATGGACAGATTGGGAAGCATGCATAATGGATATATAGCATGGACTGAACACATGGTGCTGCTAATGACTGGAGCCATATGGAAAAAGGAATTACCCAGCCAGAAAGAATGACAAAAGATGATAACCAGTAAGAACATGTATAAAACATTATATAAGAAACTGGTTGATTCTACATTAAGTGAAGTTCTAGTTTGAACTCTTTACACTCAGCCACAGTCAGACACACTGTGCTGAGGGGTCAACTGGACACTTGCCATATTTTGTATGCGCAAGTATTATACACATATATATAGTATATTGGCCAAGTAACACAGAGCTCTGAATAAAAAAGTCTCTGGATTTGTTTGGGTAAGAGTCTGAACCTGGTTCTTGGATGAAAAAAATGACCTTGGAGCAGAGACAGACCCTGAAGGGGCTGGTGAATATAGGTCAGGATACCTCACCAGCTGCTGCCCCTGCCAGGTCCCAGCCTGCCATAGCCCCAGGGTGAGCATGGCCTGCAGGCTTTCTGCAGCATGAAGGTGTTTGAGCAAGAACTGCTCCTAGATACCAATTAACTGTTAACCTGAAATTCGGTTGATAACTCAGTACCAGAACAGGCTATGTGGATAGGTGATGAGCGTGCTGAAAGATTTCTACAAAGTGAATAGCAATAGCAATTGCAAGCCAAAAATTAATAAGCTGTTCAGTATGACAATCCCAGTTACTGAGCAATTTCCCTACACAGCAGGATAGAGACCAGCCAGAACACCAGTGCCTTCCAGCTTTCCTGTTAACCTTAACCAATATGCAAACAGCAGCACAGTGTTGGATTGAAGTTTTCCAACATATTTAGTAAAGATGAAGAAAAGCTGCTAAGTTATTTCATCTGTGTAACAAAGTACAGCTGTTAATGCTGTGTAATTCACAGTGCTTTGCTTCCAATGCTTGATGAAACACTGCTATCACAAAATGGACTTTCCCGCTTTGGTCTCTGATGACACCTTTGAATTCTGACAAATCTGCAGTTCTCTTCAAATTTCTTCCCTGCCCAGGTGAGGTTTAGCCCATAAACTGGATTAGAAAGTCGTCCTTGGGCACCAAGCCTGGTCTTTAGTAATTGCATAAATACACACCCTACAATCCCCTTTCATACACTGATCAAAGTCTGGTTTTAAACTAGTTCAGGTTCTTCTCGCTCATATTAACTGTCCCAGAGCCTCATCTTCAATGAGTAGCAAGTTTCTTTTCATTATGAGTTTGTATAGACTGAAAGAGATTATTTTCTAGATAAAAGCATCTCTGATTTTTGCACAATGAATTTGAATTTGAACTTTGCCCTTCATATTTTAAAACAATAAATTGCCTATTTGACTGCTTTATCATAATATTGGCTATATCTCTGAAGCATGTGGCAACAAATGTAGGGTTTTTTCCTACCTAATCATTGAACCTAGCAGTATACAAGTTATTTCCAACTAAAAATCCTATTTTCGCTTTCCCCGCGGTACATGTCTGGTCTCACTATTGGCCCCACAGAAACTGCAGCAATGCCCCACAGGAGCCTTTGTGGTGCTTTAAACTAGATCACAGACAACCTCTGAACACAACGCTTAATAAAATACAACAATGTCTCCTGGTGAGTTTCAAAAGATGTCTCATTTGATGGGAAGATGAATGGGCTTGAGTAAACATTGAACATACTGTAACTAAAAACTCATAGCCTGGTAGAAGCACAGGTCTTGTCTCTTCAGCTCATGGAAATGATGTTTGCAGGTGGTAGCAATGCACTGACCTGCCCTGGGATGCTGTGGGACCTGGCCCCACGCCTTCTCCCACCCACCTCCTCCTCAGACCAGGTACTTCATGCAACAGAAATCGGGGTGCACAACCTGGAGATCAGTAAACCCTCATGCTTTCCGAGACTGCACAGGGCTGAGAGACTTGCCAAAGAAATCCCCTCTCTCCCACAGCACAGATAAGCCAAAGCTATCACAGGAAAAAAAATTTCCAGATCATTATGGCTTTGAGGCAAGCAGAAGGAATCCCTTTAGGAGCAGAGTCCTGTTTCAGTCATCTTTCATCCCAGCTTGACTGCTCCTCACAGCACTCCCAGCACGACTAGCAGCTCTGATTGAAGTTTGAGAAAGCATCAGACTTTGTATAACAACACCCTGTTTTTATGGTACTTCAAGGAATATTTTGTAGCTGCTCCAAGACTTCGTACAACACAACTTTTCAACACTGTAATGGTTTGAAACTTTTGCATAACAAACTTGTCAAGTCAATTTGCCCAAGGAAGTACATCATTTTACTTCCAATTATAGATAGAATATATCATTTTATTACAAATTATAGCATTTCCTGAAATATTTTACTTTTAACAATTTGATAAAGGCCACAAGGTGGGATCTCAAGCATTTTCTGGTCAAATATGATCAAATCATATTGCATTATTCTATTATCTCTCTTGCCAGCTTTCTTATAATCTATTTATAATTTTCACAATCACACGATTTATTTTTGTGACATTTGTTTGTTCCGAACAAATCTTTTTGGGCTTCTAAAGAATCTTTCATCTGAATTTGAAAAAATATTGTTTGAGTCACACTTCCCAGTGTTGCTAAGGCTGCTTTTTGGCTATTTTCCTTTCAGTTACCACCTCTGTCTTCATTTGGCTTTACTGGGTTTCCTGTTAAGGCCATCAGTTCTAATGAGCATCCTTCCATCTCATTTTGTTGGGTATCAGCACATTTAAACTGAGCTCTTCGTGAACAGCTGTGTGTTAACTCCTGTCTGTTTCAGTTGGCATCAAAGCCAACTGAACATCTTCTAGCCTCCACTAGTTCTGTTACTCAGCATTTTGTAGGATTTGGTCTGAAAGACACATGGGTTTGTGACTGCCCCCAAGCAGGAAAATTTTCAGAGTCAATCTCTAATATAGAAAGGGGAGAGAAGAATAAAAGTTGCTGCAAGGAAATAGGTCTTCCAAAACTTCAGCTCATTTCCTTTACTATTCTACAAGGTACCACTCATTTGTTGTGAGAAGATGTAAGAAACATTTTGCAGCTATCACAGCTTTGTAAGTGAGAGCCCAAGACTGAAATGCTGGAGTCTCAGCTCCCTCTTGGCTGTGAGAAACTCCTCAAACAGCTGTACTCACATGTACCAACGGATGGTTTCTCTCCCACATCTACCTCTTCCTCCTCTGAAAGTATTTTGTTCAGTGGAGCTTGACGAGTAGTGTTTCATCACAACAGACACATCTCTGTTTCCAAATTAATAATTCAATATTCCCCATTAATTCCCTAAAGAACACAAGACCTCCAACAGGAGTTGGATATAAAATGTAGCTAAGACATTCTGCTTGTGAATCATTGCGGTATAAACCAGAAGTCATTGAATTCGTAAGTGTTGATGCAGGTCCCAAGTCCTTCTATGTTTTATCATTAAAAATATCTCAAATTCCTTATCCCAAAGAAAGGAATTGGGGAAAGCACCCACTTCTGATTTATCTTCCTTAACCTTGGGAATGAGAGCAACATTTCTGTTTTTTCTTAAATAATTAACTTTTTGTCTTCAAGATCGTTACTATACGCTGTGAAATCTATGACTTTTCCTAGGTATCCCTTAATGTTTTCTGAATCCAGTCTATATGTGCATTAGACACTTGGGATTCATAACTGGTGTTAATCTACAGTCATTAAAAATGCAAGGTCATTTTGAAAATGGAAAAAAATCAGGCAAGCATCTTTCAAATCTGTACCTAGTTCTTTTCATTCCTCATTAAATTCAATTGGTGAAATCTATTGGTCTTCCTTAATCTTTTATCGGGGGGACTATACCATACACAGACCATCTGGTGGTGAGTAACAGGTTAGCCACAGTGGGCTTTTAGGGGTTCATAACAAACTAGCCTAATATTGCCCAACAGCTGTCAGTTCTGTTTATGAAAGGTGAGCTTACCTTTGTGTGATCCCATTCCTTGGGCTGACCCTTTCAAACAAGTTGTATAATAGTCCAAAAGTATTGGGAGGATTTTCTACAAGAATCAATTATAAGCAGGTGCCCTGTGAGAGTGAATGAACTTGGTTGTTCATACAGTAAATTATATCTTTCCCCTGGCGAGCTCTGTTTTTCACCACATGAGCATCTATTGCCTACTTCAGAAATTCTAGGGTGATAAAGCTGTCTGGGGCAGATGCACTGCACCGTCATAAGGCACAGAACAAGTGGTTCAACCAGAGATGCTAGGTGAGAACATCTTTAATGTTAATGAGCCAACCTTTGAAAATATCATTCGCCACATCCATCAACAAAAACACTAAAACATTTCAGGTATTCCTGACAACTAAAATGATTACATCTGATTTATTAAATTAGCAATCAAACAAGTGGTAAATTTAATGTTATAGGTTTAGCATACAGGATGCATATATTTCACAGCATAATTTTAAGTGGTCCCCATTTTCAAGACATTTGTCATGGAGTGATGCACTTCACTTGTAATATGTTTATTGATATAAACCAGCCATTTAACAAAGTTTGATAGTAACTGCAACAGTGGTTTAACAAGATTCAATGGCAAGGTACACATTATTATTTACTGCATAGAGGACAGGGTCAGACAAAACTGTCAGGGAGACCCTCCCATTGAGTCATGAGGTTCACAAAGGACCCCCTTGCATTCTAAACTCCTTCTCAGAGGGGAGTTTAGGTGTGTCTGGATCCAGACTTAGTCTCAGACTTGGTAAATGGTTTATGTCTAAAGGATAATATGTGCACAATCAATCCTTTACAACACTTAGGATTTCAACTTTTAGCATTAATGTTAGTCACTTACCAGAAATCTGTTGCAGCAAGGACTCTCTCAACCTTGAAGAGTAACCTTGAGAGGTGTCCTCACTCAAGGGGAGATCCTGGCATGCAGCCTGCTGCTGTGCAGGAGAGTTCAATGGGCCTTGAGCTGTCCACTATTTATGGAATAAGACAACTGATTTATAGTCATATTTACATACCAACTACAGGTATCAGTTTCTTCCAAATTTGGCTTGAGTCAGACATTGATCAGCACTATGGTTAGGTGGGTGCATTGTTCAAATTAGCCCTTGGCTGTTGTGTTGTTATCTGTCTCCCCCGAACCCACTTTGAGCTGGATGCAGCCATCACGACCAGACATATCCATGACAGCTGCCAGTGCTGGTTATCACTGGATCAGGGTTATGGGAAATACAGGTCAGGTTGAGGTGGAGGTGGGGAGCACACCATCACAATATTATGTGAAGAACCCTTCTTTTTGTCATCATATTTTATGGTTTGGAAAGATAGAAAGCTCACTACTACTTTACTTACTGTCTCCTAGGGACATACATCTTTATATGTAGTTTGTGAGGCAGAAGGACTTGGATACTCAGAGATAGAGTTATGTTAGCTTTAAAAATATTTATAGCATCCTTTCTTCTTTTAAATTACATCTGCCAGTCAAACACAGCACTCACTGAAGAAGCCTCAACCCCAGACCTGTGCAGTTTGAACTGATTTCTGTATTTCTTCGAAATAACATAGATTGCTTGCTTTGCCTTCAGAGCAACTGATGACTTCGTATTGATCACATACATTTTCTTCATTTGACTACTGGTTGGGTTTTTTTTTTGTCTTCCAGATATCAGCATGCTTTACAGATGGGCATAGGATATTATCCATCCTGTTTCACACTAGAAGATCTAAGCTCCAGGTGGCAGAAGTGACCCAAGCCACCACCAATGCCAATGGAGCCATGCAGCAAGGGCACCGGCAGAGCCTGGGAGAGTCAAGAGCCATCACACCAGCCACTCCCCAGGATGCATGGCAAAGCTCCCTGACTACCTCTTTGCAGTATCTCAGCCATTCATCCCACAGAAAATTTTTCCACTGAGTACTGTATGAGAAAGATTATTCTTATCAGTCATCACATGATACACAATGCAGTAAACTGGTTTTGGTGTGCAAAAGCTTTCAGTTTGTGGACTTATCAGAAGGCTAAGTTATACCAGCTCAACAGATTTCAATATTTATACCTTTCCTACAGTGCCTATCAGTGTTTATCAACCCTCAACTAATCATCCTTGCAAACAGCAGAAGCCACAATGTGCTCTTTAACACACTGGAGAGTGACTGAGGTTTTAGATTTGATGGTACAACACTATAAAAGAAAAAAAACACTTCTAAAATCCCTGATTATAGGCAAATACTAACAATCATGTCATCATAACACTGCCATTTGGTCTTATTTTCTGTTCTTGAACATACCCAGGGCTGTACTAATTCTTACAGTATCCCCAAAGGTGCAGTGGCCACATGCTTTAATGTTTCGGCTGTATTGACTGGCTGTGTGGTGCCTTTTCGCTTTGCTACAGTAGAAGGGATGAGTGGTCAGCACATACATACACCTATTTTGATCACTAAAACAACTATATGCATGGCCCAGCTACAGCAGTTAAATCATTTTCAGACGGCAGCTTTTTGCCTACCCTTGGAGAACAGATTTGCAAGATGACTATAAACAACCTCTTTTGTTGCCCTTTGGTTGCTAAAACAGTGTTCTCCAAATCACAAATATGGTAATAATTTATTTTATTCCTCCTCACACTGAAACTGGAAACAAGAAATACTGTCTTATCATCAGTGGGTTGGAAGTAGCTCATTAAATCACAGTGGAACTGCCACAGGATTTGTCTTGCTTTGGTCTTGTCATCTATTAGCTCTAGAAATACATAGACGTGTCTAAGAGGATGAAGGAGACAAAAAAATTTAAGAGCTTGTTTACCTTATGCCTCTTAGATCTGACAGAGCCACAGAATAACTTTGGCTTGAAGTGACACCTGGAAGTTCTCCTACCTGAAGAAGGACCAGCACAGCAGCTTGCTCAGGGCCTCCTCCAGTCAAGTACTAAGTATCTCCAGGGATGGAGACTCCACCAGCTCTTTAGCATCCTGTTCCTGTGTCCAACCACCCTTGAGATGGAAAATACTCCCTCCACATTTTCCAGTTAATTTATTTTGCCCATTAGTAAAACAATTCAAACAGAATAACAGCTTTCAAAACTTACATCAAAGTTAACTGTTGGCTTACAGCCAGCAAGTGTATTTCAAAGGCTATATTAGTGTTTGACATCTTCATTTTCAACTCCGTCTTAGGGCTTGAGGGTCATCTAAGGCACTGGGGATTTAGGGAGGCTGGTTAAGAAAGGCTTCAGCTACCGGCATCTAAAATTTCAGTTTTTAAAAAAAGATGGTAGGTAGGAAGGACCAAAAAGTTAGATGGTATCTTTGAAAGTATAATCCTTGACTGGCTCATCAGAAAGAACATTTATGCTTACAGGTGTGATTTCTACATTTAGCCTAATCAAGCTAGATTCTGAGTGTGGCTGTTTCTTTAAACCTGTACAAGAAAGTCAAGTGAAGCGAGACAGAGAAAAACACCATGAAAATTTTTTTTGTTCAGAAAAAGAAAAGGGAGAAAGTAGCTGTAGGGCTGATACTGTTTTCTTTTTTCTAATAAATTTCTTAGGTCATTTTTATAGCAGAAAGTGATTTTCTGCGATCTTGTGCCATTGTCATAAATGACACAGTGGCAGAAGGTGATTCATTTTGAACCACCAAAAATAAGAGGCTAAAAAAAAAAAAATTGCCAAAGTTCAACTCCTGACATGACTTTTGATTTGAGAAGGGCTCACAGCAAACCGAGCAAACAGCAAACTGCTCCCACTCCTCCACTCCCAAGCACGGTGTAATGCAGACAGCAGCAGAGGATAAGTCAGCTTGTTAACTTAGACATATTTTCACCATTGCATAAATTATCTGCCTTTGGAGGAATGGAAATAACAATGACTTTGTTATTATATTTTTAAGAGAGAGAGAGAATTTTAGTCTGAACACAGAAAGCACAGGTGGAATTATGAAAAGAGCAGGGAAGAGCTATATACCAGTAAACTCTGAATTCCTGTATATCCATCTCGCATCACAGAAACCTCAGCCTATTCTCAGCTACCACATGGAGCACTCTGCTCGGCACAGAGCCCTGTGCTCTTGCTCTCATGTGATGGATGGTGCTTTGAATTCTCTAAGCACTCCCCAGATTCAGCAACGACTTCACGCAGGTTTAGGAGAAAGGCTGCATCTGTCGAGCACATCCTTGCCTTTCCTATCACATTTGTATCACGCAGCCGTAAGAAGCACTGTGAAATATCTCTCTGATTCTTAAGCCTAGGTTTCTCCTATTTTCCTCTAGTGTGACCAGCACTGTCATGACCAGAGACCACCACACTGGCCCCATCGCATCTTCCAGCCTGTCCTTTGCACACAACCACCTTTGATTTAGTCCTTTTCCCCAGAGATGAGAATAAGTACCAAAGACAATGGAGGGGGGCCGAGGAAGGGGGAAAATTGAAAGAAGCATTATTCATATTTCCTGCTGCCTCAGTTGTTATGGTTCAGGGGCTCATAATTATCCCAAGGGAAGAAGACAACAGGGTGTCATGTGGCCCCATCATCAAGCATTGCATTTGTAACAGAAGACTCAGGGTGGCTGATCGCATCCAGGCAAACAGGGTGTTGAGGGACATTCCAGGAAAAGAAGTGCAAGTGGCCTTGGTCACAAAGATTACTACACTAGATCCCCAGGGAATACATTGGGATTTTATTACAGAAGCATCTGGGTACAAGCGGTGGCACTTATTTTTACAATCATTTATTTTAAGCGATATTGAAGATCACAGTACAGCCCCTGGCACTTCCCTGGCTGTGTGACACCTCTCAAATGAGTTAGGCTATTTCAGGAGTGAGCTCCTCAAGCTTGGACCCCCATCAACAGGGGGGTCACAGCCACGAGCGTTTGGGTCACTGAGTGCAAGGACAGGCTTAGGTGCAGAGGCAGGGTGCTCAGATGGGGAATTCTTGCTCTGACAAAAGAAATGGGAAAAGAATTGCATTTACTCTATGTTGTTTGTTTTGGAAGAGCTAATAGGTCTGCTTAGAGCACCCTCTGTTATTTGTCAGGAGGGTCAGAGAGATGCACAGGGAATTTCTGGGGTGAGAATCTAAGTTTTCCAGTCAAAGAAGGGGCTCTAACTTGCACAATTCCTGTCCCCACCTCTACATTTCCCCTTCCAGCCTGGTTTTGCCTTCTGAAAAGTAATATTTTCATTTGTTTTATGCTTTTAGAGATTTAAACCATACTCAGGCAATGGACGTGCCCACATTTTTAGCATAATTAAATTTCAATAAAGATCAGGCAGGAAGTTTTATTTCTGTAACATCTGCACAAACACTATATTTGGTTTTCAGGCAAGAGCCCCATGTTCTGTAGAAACACTACTAATGAGCCCCTGTAGGCTCACCACGCAGCTCAGGAAGGCAAGAGAAGGTATCTCCTCAGGACCTTGTGCACCACACCAAGAGTGAGTACCACAGAGCTCTAAGTGGGACCTTGACCATGACCAGGCAAATTCCTTCTACCTCAAACATCTCCTCGTACCCTCACACTCACCAGAAAGGTCACAGTGCACCTCAGTTACATACTCAGTGTCAATCATGCTGGTCAGCGCGCACTGCTGGCTTGCTTTCAGGCTGCTACAGGCGTACTTCAGTGATTGGATCCTTTTAGACATGGTGGGCAGAGGAAGGGTAGGTGTGTGCTGTCAGCAAGCCCAGCAAACCTGGGCAGTCCTGTCTCTCCAGCTCCTGGTGTTCACATTCACAACATTAGTATCCTTGCAACTCTTCACCACCTTTGCCCTAAGCCTGGATTTACCTACCCTGAAGTGCTTCCAGCATCTCTGTTGTAGCCTGAGGTGTCCCACAGGTTGCCAGTGTGCCTCTTGCAAACAGCAACATCTCCCACTTCTGTGCTTGGCCAAATCCCTTCGTCTGGTACATTTGCACATGACTCTGGCCAGTGATTGAGAATTTATTTCAGTGTTCACAGCTGAGCACTATACCTGGATTTACTTTTATGTCCATTAACCACTTAGGGAGGGAAAAGAAAACCAATTAAAAGACTGTGATCTACACTTGGATCTTCCTAAGAAACAGGGACTTTATATTCCTCTGAGTTACTTATTGCCATATCTTATTCACTCACAAGTCCCGAACAGCTGGCAGTCACCAACAGCTAAATTATAGACAATCTTACAAAATATGCATAGCTATAAAACTTTCACCAAGCACCAAGAAGAAAGGAGAGATTTTATGATTTTTTTTCTTGCTTGTGTGAGAATCTTCTCTTTTCTCTTCTCTGTGAGCTAATATGATTTAGGAATATTTTAAAAATAAACATCCCACTGCATATCAGGCATTAAACAACACAACTCCGTAAAATCTGTTAGGATAAATTAAGAAGTTTTCATAAATCTGTGACCACTTTAAATAAAAAAAAAAAAAAAAAAAAAAAAAAGCATGTGCTGGTGTTTATGCAAAGCAAGCTACACCACATCCAAATTGTATTCATAAATTGCAAATCTGCCAGCTGCATTAAAATGTGCCAATTCCTGAAATTTCTTCTTAGGCAAACCTCAATGCAGCAAATAAAACAGCAGATTTGCCTGAATACTGATAAAAGACATTTTCCAGCAGTTCTGTGTCTAGGAGAAGCTGAAAGAAAACTACACCATAAAACCTAATGCTGAACCAAACCAGGGAGCCTGCACATCAGGGCTCGGTCTCACCCCCTGAGTCTCATCAGCCAATTTAGAAGACCCCTGGGCAACCAGAGATGCTCCTCTGCACCCCCTGGCTCTCTCCTGGGGCCCTGTATGGCCAGCCGCAGGGGCTAGCCATGTGAACGAATTCCAGGTATTGCTGTAAAGTTACACCAACAGACGAAAATTGATTCAAGAGTCAGTGGGAAAGAAAGGTGAATAAGGAGCAAGAGGTCATACATCCTGGTGAGGAGAGATCCCTCAGAAAAACAGAAATCAGAGGTTTTGTTCCCTCATGCTGCTTTCTTTAAATTGGTGAGTGGTTGCTTTAGATATTTAAGCCAGCAAATTAGAAAATTTTTTCAGAAAAAGTATTTCATGAGTAGTCCTGTTAGAACTGTCACAAACCATCAGATCTACCCTCTAGAAAGACTTGTGGCACATATGATTTGTCTTCAGTGCCTGTGTAAAATGCTTCTGACAACTATAGAAGCACATAATGGGAAGCATGAGGCTGGAGACCAAAACCTGAAAAGGACACCTTTTTCTTTCCATGGCATAGCCCCAGCCCTGCTGACCCAGTCCCACCTTCCATCAGGCTGTGTACCACACTGCCTGGATGCACATTTGTCCCAATGCATCTGATTTATTAGTTACGAGAAAAGGAAAGGACTAACCTGATTTCTGAATAATGCAAGTAATGGACAAAGAGGATTGCTAGACTGATCACAGACTTTTGAGATTCAGGCCATCCATCAAACCTACCCCTTCTCCTATTCTTGTTATCCATCACCCTTTCCTTTAGGCAGGCTGTCAATAAATTTTGTGTCAGCAGGTCAGAAGGTCTGACACAGTTTCCAGCATCAAAGGACAAATAAAGCAAAAAGCAAAGGCAAAGGACATCAGGAAAACTATAAAATACTTTCTTGCTATATCCTCAACTACAATTGTCCACATTGAACACAGATAACAACACCAACTGGATCAAATAACTAGGAGAGATAGATATATATACTATATTTATATATAGGAGATATCTACAGATAGATATATAGAGATATTAAAAAAACTAGGATAATAACACAACTAGGTCAAACATGTCATTTATTTAATGAAGCCATTTAGATTTTTTCTAAGATTGGTTCACACATCACAATTCTCAAAGACCCTTCAAAGATCCAGGACTAGAAATATTGTATACCTTGGTAATGACTGACTCAATCAAACATAAGGGAAATGTGAAGAGTTATATTTGTAGAGGATTCTGGGTAGGAATATAGTCATAAGAGTCCAATTTGATGCAAAATAAAAGTAGAAGAGCCAGGCACGATGGGCCAGATAGTGACCTAGATAGTGACCTGGAGTATTTACATATGTAAGAACCATTCAGTGAGGTATTTACAAGCTGGTATGAAATCAGCAAATAGATTCACTGCAGTCTGACTTAATGAATGACAGTAAAAATCCAGAGTAATTCCACAGACAGATGTATACAAATATATAATCTAAACCAAAGTCAAATCTGAATCTGTCCCTAGACCTTTCTCTTTGGCAATACCATCTTCCACTCAAACTAACGGTGTGTACTGCATGAGACACTTCTACTAAAGAAAAAAAAATATACTGTATGTGGTCTCCAAGATTGAATAAGACATTCTATCAACATGCAAAATGAACTAATTCAGCCATTGCAAATGAACAGATTCACTAAACAACAGATAAACTTTCCACATCTCATTTAATTTATGCTATTATGTTTCTATTCTTCACTGCACTGAGAAAACAGCTTTACCCATTCTCTAAAGTATTCAAATGTTATAAACTTTAATAATCAAAACAAAAACAATAAACATTATTAACTGCTTGAGAGAATATTTTAAACAAGCAGGAGAATAAGAAAATATTCCTAATTCACAAGTGTTTGCAGTTTCTGCACTAGAAGTCTCCCTAAGGGTGCATATGAAAAAATGTGCAAGAACTGGATGCAGTAGGGGCCAGAGACATACTTCTGAGGACAGAACTTGGCTTTCCACACACAAACTTTATT
Source organism: Strix aluco (assembly GCF_031877795.1). Lineage (NCBI taxonomy): Eukaryota > Metazoa > Chordata > Aves > Strigiformes > Strigidae > Strix > Strix aluco. The sequence continues at coordinate 10,027,300 of NC_133936.1, read as the reverse complement.
GTTACAAAGATTCCTAAGGGTATCTAAAACTTTAAAAAATTAAAATCTTATTTACTGGGGTTTATTTTTGTTGCTTTGTTGGATGTAGGTTGAGATACAGATCTCTGAGGATGGTTCTATACAGAAAACTGAAGGTTTGAACAATTTATTGTGTCCACATTGCTTTTCTGAGGTTTAATTGACTCTAGTGCTCTCACTTTCTAGTTTTCTTAGGCAATTTCAGATACATCCCTTGCCTGCATCCTTGAGTTACACCTACAAAGTGCAATGTTTAATTTAGCTGAATGTTCCTCAGTTTTGCACAGAGCAAGAAGGCTCACAGAGCTTTCTTAGCTGCCTTTTAAGGAGGGAGGGGATTTTTAAAGTGCAAACATTTCACTACAGATTGCAACCCTGCACTATAGGAATCACCCTAAAATTTTATATAATCAAAGACTTCTGTGTATGGGGGGAAAAAAAATAAAAAAGGAAACAATTTTCAATGCTTTGTACAGAACTTGAGCTGAGGTGATATCTTTGGACAGCCTAATCTCAGCCACCAAACTGTCATTAGCAGCCTACAACAAAACATGGTGATTTTCACTGTTTTATAGCCAGGCCTTTCCCTGAGAAGCCGAGAAGAGGACAAAAGTCAAGAGTTTTGTAATCATGCCTTGAATTTCAGCAAGAAGCTGTAGACTTTTCTCATGGCACATACATGAAGAAACTAGAACCATTCTCCTATTGTTACAAAATACATAAGACTTTTTACTGATTTTTAAAAATGTCTTAATCCAAGGTGTATTTTTCACTTTTGACCCATTAATGAAAACCCTTGATTTACTATCATGTATCTAGTAGCAATAACACTACCTGGCATGTTTCTGTCTTACAGGCCACAAAACACCAAACTCCATTTTCCTTAAAGTACCCCTCATGAAACGCATTTGTCTCTTTCCTGACATGTGTAAATACAGTTCAAAAGGTAGTATTTTCACAGCACCTTTTCCTTTTTGTGTAGGAAGTTTAAGTTACCCACTTACCTAAAGGACTGTACTCTAATGCAGGTTTCAGGCCGGCCTTGTCCTTGAGTACAAATTGGAAGGAGAACACATATCCAAGATGTATTTTCTCTAAGGCTTTAGCTTGTCATCTTCTTTAATTAAGCAACCATGGGGGTGTTTTCATCAAAAAGGAGGCTGGTTCTTTCTTGTGAAGCTCAGGCAAAAGACAAAACGCTATGTATACTGTAACTGTAAGCACATTTCCTATGTCTTAAAAATGCCCCAACAAACCAATTTGACAGCTGAGACATGTGAGTTTAGGCCTGCTGCTGCTTCAGAGAACATCGTATATACTGTTTGCCTCACAGCAGGAACCTGTAAACCCACTGCAGAGTTGGCCAAAGTGTTCGAGAGAAGGCTAACTGCACTTTGACAGGACCAGAACTAGCCCCACTGTCTTCTGCTACCACAAGCTGTTTCTGCTTGGGTCTAAAGCACCTGTGAATAATGATACATATATCTGAGCACCTTCTTTCATCATTATTTCATTTAGAGTGATTTTAGGAGTGTTTCTTTTGTGGGGCTGCCTTTACTCGGGCCAAAGCTGAGTCCTTTTGAAAAAGCCTTTTAAATAACTTTTTCCTGATATCTTTAGTCTTCAAGAAGTGACCCAAACCAAAAATATGCTGTTACTCTTTATCTCTGAAGACACAGAGTGTACAAAAAAAAGACATCTGGTTTCAAGAGGAAAACCTTTTAACAGCTAGTTGTTTTAAGCACATGTAAAAATGAAACTCTTAAGTTGCCTTCTTTTATCTTTCATCTTCAGTAATTTTTAAACTTTTTTTCTTAGAATTCATGTAAAGGGTAAACTGGGCACCTCTTCCTCATTTTGGCAGCAATAAGAAACAAATTATGTCATATAGAGCTTTTTACTCCAAGTCTTTTATAATTCTATACATTTTCAACTGAAAAGCAATACCCAGTCACCTAACCAACTGTCTTCTTACTGAGAAATTGAATTCTTACCCATGTTGCACTTCCATATCAACCCCATCTCTCCATGGCTCTGCAAGTCACGTCACAGAGAGATACCACTAGAAAAACAGATAATCAAATCCATGCACACTACATAAAGAGCAGCTGAACTGGAATGATGGAAATATCTGTCGTATTTAGTAAAAATCAGGCACCTCATTACTTTAAGAGGTAAATAAGTCCTTAAATACATTTAAGATACTCTGATCCTAAACTGTGTAATGGAAATAACCTCTTTGTCATGAGGATTTGCTGAGCTGCTGAGGTTATAAGCATTGTACCTGAGGTATCTAGCTATAAGGCCACCTGGTTCAAGACATATCTATCGGGGGTTTTAAGCAGCTTGGTCTCCCTTAGAGGTTGCTGAATAGCAATTCTTTCTTACTTCTGTGTCAGCAGGGCTTCAGTTCAAGTCCTAGCAAATTAATGACACTTCACATTTTTAGGTGTATATATTTTGTCCAAATGCCACAGACCATGTCTACTTTACTTTTACTTGCAGTATAAACTGACCTTTTATTGTACATTTGAAAAGTCTTTGCTTCTATATCTTGTTTTCCTAAATTCATTTATTGCTCTATAACAGATAGGTGCTATTCAGTAAAGTACCTGAAAAATTACCACTTTAATTAACAATGTGTAACAGAATAATGAAAGAGACAGTTTAGAGCATTCTTTAGCATTTCTCAAATCTATTTTTATGGAATGGAAAACATTTCCAATTATTAAATGTTGTATTAACTTCCAATTTGCTTCATCTTGCTGCGATTTATCATAAGATTCCAAGCATGAACTGGATTCCTTATAAATCATACCATGCAATCAATAAAATGAAATCAAACAAATCATGGTATTAAACAATGTTTCATAACCTATATTTTTATTGGCTTATATAAACTTTAATTAAAGTTAAGTTTAATTAATTTTAGTTGGCTTATCTGTCATTGTATAGCAAAACGACTACTCTGCTGCTTGTTTTGTATTTCTGTTTTATTTTTATATAAAAGTCAGAATTTTGCACAGTACAGTGCTGAAAGATATGGAAATTACATGAGAATATAAAACACTGAGAACATCCTTGGATGTCAGTGAAGTAGTTTGACATTTACTGTGATGTTACACAAGGGATTAGGCCCTCTAACAGTGACTCTCCAGGGAGCAGTATCATTGTGTCACTTGGCATGTGCCTGATGTAGCAGGAGTTGAAAGACAGTATTTGTGGAAATAAACAGCAACGAAAACAGTGCTAGACCATTAGGAAGTAATGCAAAAATGCCACAATCTGTAGGTTAGAACATCTCTCAAAACAAGTCTTTCCTTCCATCCTTAACAAATTGTTAACTCTTCATGTAATGCCAGCTATGCCGGTTCTCTCCATCTATCTATCATGTATCACCTCTCACACAGCAGATCCTTCATGACTGTTTGGTGTAAAATATTGGATAAAAATGCACAAACTAATAAATGCATTTTGGCTAAAAATGCATGAACTATCTGGAAAAATAATCAACCTCGTTAGACCAAATTTCCACCTCGTTTAATAACAATTGACTATTATTTTACTCACACCGTTGGCCAATTCTGACAAATATACTTTCTGGGAAACATTTCTAGCAAATCTATATTGACTAAGGTCTCAAGATTTAGATGTTGAGAGCATACTTATTTAGTTGCTCCGTGCATCATATTTATAAAGTAAATATTCAAAATTTCTGACTACCAGTGTTTCTAGTTCTATCACATCTTTTTTGAGGGAGTGTAAAAATATACATGGTATTCAAGGTTTCTGGATGGCTTTCTGAAAACCTGATTTCTACAACTGCATAATAATGTTTTCTTTCTTATTCTTTACGCCTCTTCTATAATTCCCACTGCTTTACTTCCCTTCTTGCTGTCGAACTTCATGCAGTATCCAGAGGACAATCCAGAACGGCTTCATGATCTCTCCCTTGCATAGTAATAGCACAGTTAGAGCCCACCACATACAGAAATAGAACAATTTTCTCCCTCTATGCATTAATTTGCATTATTGCCACTAAATTTCATCTGTAATTTTATTGCCCAGTCATCCAGGATTGCAGGATCCTTCTGTACGTGTTGGCAGTCAGCTTTGGATTTGTCAGAACAAAGCAATTCTGTGTCATCAGCCTAGTTGTTTTCTTGGCTTCATTTTTTTGTCTCTTTTTCTGACCATTTATGAATACCTTGAGTAGAACAAATCCCAACAAAGCTTTTCCTGGGATAACTAAAACCTGATAGTTTGTCCCCACCGTTGTTTCTTATCTTTTAACTAGTTTTATTACTCTTCTGTGACATAAAGCTTCAAGTTAATATGAACATTTGGTCAAGGGCCTTGATAAAAAACTCCATGCACGTGATGCTAACCAAACAGTCTTGTGCATGTACCTTGGCTCTTACTGCAGTAGGAATTTCTGCAAAATGCGTGTACCTCTTCCCACTGTATCATCCCTACCCATAAGTCTTTCCATAGCTCCTGTTTCTGTATTGGATGCAGAAATCAGGCTTCTTGCAATGCAGCCACTGCTCTTTACAGGCTTTTAAAGACTGGCATTGCCTGCCACTTTCCCCTCTGATACTAAGATATCTTTAAACACTACATCCTGCCAGTAATAGTTCATCAGTTTTACTCTTAAGATCTTCAGAGAGCTTTAGAGTAAAAGCATCTGGGCCTGGCAATTTGTAACTGTAAATTTTATTGATCTGCTTTAAAAACATTTATACAGAGGTTTCAGCACGGGATGGTTCCTCAGACTCAGCCCAGCACAGGTCCCACCTCTGTCGTGAACTCTTGTGCAGAGATTCATTGCTCTTGCCCGCAATGCTCCCCTGCACACCTTCCTGCAACCCAGCCCTGCAGGTGTCCTGCAGGATCTCTGCCTCACCAGGATTTTTGAAGGTTTCCATCATCAGGTTTTAGGCCTTCAGGGAGCCATGCCTCGAAATCTTTTCTGATCCATCTCTGGAATTATACATTTCAGCTACCAGAACTTAGTTTTCTTCTACTTTTCCCATTTTTACATATTGTTCATGTTTTAAAGGGTGTCTTTATTACTCCTAATAGCATATTTTATGCTGTTGCTTCACCTGGACAGCTTTTTTCCCCTTCTAAACAAACTTTTTTTTTTTTTTAAGAAGGTATTTACATTTACTCCAGGCTTCTGATAGAGCATCTTGAAACAACTTTCATGCCCCTGCAAGATGCTCCTTTAATTGGTGTTGTTCTTTTTATGTTGTTCCTCTTACAAAAGGCAAAAGTTACTATATTGGGGTTTTAGTGTGTGTATTTTTCATCTCTGAGGATGTTGAATAGAATAGTAGTATGTTCACTGATACCGATAGACTCTTCTACAGTTAAATCATATGCAAGGCTCAATGAACTACTCACAAGTAAATCATCAGCTGATTTTTCTCCTTCGGCTTCTCTGATTACTTGATCCCAGAAAGAAGCATTAACATTTCTAAAAATGTCACCTCTTCACCAAATCCTATATGGTATTTATCCTCTTTGCGTAGGGAAAAGTGGAATAGAAAGTATCTCCTGACCCCTGCAAATCAAGACTGGCTTCATTCCAGAAGCATATTCTCTAGACAATCTTACCTTTTAAATATCTCCCAAGTTATTTGGATTAACGTCCACTTATTCAGTAAATGGATGTAAAATAAGGAATGGGAATAAAAAAAAGGCGGCCAGATTAATGGTTCCTCCTACATTAGACTCTGAGAATCTACACTGCTTGCTGAAGTGTCACACATGCTGCTGTGCTCCTGAAACTTATTCAGTAAAGCAGAACCTCAGGGTACAATCAACTGTGTTGCTTCTGGATACTGGAATGAAATGCATATCTATATACCCTAAGATGAAAGTCATATTCAAGAAATCCAGGACCTAATTTACAAAGGATAATCATTTTGCACATATAAACCATGGGTGTGCATGTTCAAAGTGAGCTCTTCTTTCCATTATTTCCACTGCTTTCCCAAATGGGGATTTGCATTTGTAAGTTGGGTAACAAGGGAATTAAATGGAAAAATTATAATAGGCAAACTAGCAACAGAATCAGTATGTTACGCTTACGCATTAGCCTTTAACAGCCTAAATCCACAAATCCACCCTAAAGCAGTGATTATCACGTGCTATTGGAAAGAATTCTGCTTTATTGGAAGATCTCCTATATGTTCCGTCTTAAAGCTAATTTAGATTCTTGCAGATTATAACACAGCACCACTAAAGCACTGTAGACATTTCGAGTGAAGCAGTTTCTGCTTTCAGGATTTTGTATCCTGAAATACCTACAGCGGATGGTAGAAAGCAGAGAATCCGACTCAGAGCCATCACATCCATGCTATTGACTGCAAGTAACAAGATTTGTGCCACTTCATCAATCAGCATAACTGTGCATAACACATGGTTAGCCTTTTTACTTACCCAGTAATAACAGGCTATCTTCTCAAGATTCATACCTGCAGGTAGAAGCTGAGCAATTGCACCCCGTAAACCAGTTGAAAGGGACTGTTTCAGAGTGGAGGACAGCGTGTGTAGAAGCAGCTGGACTAGCATGTGACTTTTGCTGGCTATAGTGCTAATTCACATCCATGCAAAACACTAAATGAGACTTTGAAAAGAGGGAATCTGAAGGAAATCCATAGGGCTGTTACTAATGTTCATAGGAGCAAGTCTGTTATCCCCCTTTCTATCAAGCCCACATCAGTGAGATATAAAAACCTGTGTATAAAATTGTACTATGCACAGTAGATGCAGAATGGATGTGATATCAAAAGCTGATAAATGGATCATTCAGACAAGAGTGGGTGAATTTGCCCCCAAGAACCTCTGTCACTTTTGCTGTTAAAATAAATACTGGCTTGTTATTTCATATTCTTTTTACTTTACCTTTTACCAAGCTGTATTTACACATCCCTGTGTACATAAGACCTCACTCACCTGGTGAGTACCTGTGGTCTTTTGAGTACAAGCCTAAGCCATTACAGCTGTAGGTCAATTCTAGATTAACATGCAAACTAGAGTGTGTTCAAGGATCTCTACTCAAAGCCATTACAGACAGAACAAATCCTGTTACTGCCCTCCTTCTGCCGCCTCTCTGAGGACATCTCTCCAAGGCAGCAGGACACATTGCTCCATAGGAGTTCCCAGCACTGCTGAAAATCAATGCAACCCCACCGTTATTCTGGCAATTTTGCTTTCCTGGATCGACTGGTGTCATGAGAAGAGAGATAGCTTACCCTGAGCCCCTGTGGCTCTGGCAAATCAATGCAGCTGACCCATGCAAGTTAAGCAGGCTTTAGGACAAGACTGTGGTAAAAACACAGTACAAAGTGGCCATAATTCCCAGGGAATTTGGCTCATGGTATCGATTTCTGGGGGGACTATAAATGAATACAGCAGGAGGCTACAAGTCTTGAATGCCCATCAAATACAAATGAGGGCGCATCAGCGTATCTCATTAGTTTCCATCAGGATATAGAGCTCAAAATATTATACAAGTATGTTTCCTGAAAATAAATTTTTGGCAGGAAACAGAGCTGTCAACAGCAGGAGAAAAAAATGTGTTCATCAAGAGATGCTTCCTAAAGAGACAGCAGGGATGTCACTGGGAGTAGCTTAAGGATGAACGGGTCTTGAAAACCATACTTCATTTTTTTATACCACCAATTGCTGGTATCAAAGATCTTCAATCTCTTGAAGAGTCAGCATTTCAATCTCTTATACAGGCAGAACTGTCCATATAAATACCAAGGAAAAGGGTTTTCTTGAGTTTGGAGATGAAGCAGCAGTTTATCCCAATGAATCCAGAGAACTTTTTCCTACTCATTCTGAAGTGTCCTCAGAAATACCAACTAAAGCCTCCACCTGCACAGAACATGAAAGGTACTTCACATAACCAAGACCAAACAGATTAACTCTCTGATAATTTCTCTGCCAGATCAGGAACAACCTTTCTCTTTCTCGACCAACTCAAGACCAGATTCAATGTTCATTTTTAAAGTTGGAAGCTTGACGCACAATGACAGCCACACTTCAAGTGTGTTACACAGAAGGAGACAACCTGCTCAGGGATGCTTCGCCTCTGGATCCTGCATGCCTTTCCGTACCAGGTAGGTGCCAGCAGCCCTAACACTGTCAAGGGGGAGGATAGTTTGGTTCCATCCAGGCTGTTTAAAAATAGTCACTGATTACATATAGCAGAGGGAGCCAGATTCTCCATTTACATTGCAGTGCTGCCACAAGTAGCCTGCAAAATAGATTCATTAAATAGCCTATGTGATTCAGCATCAGAGATACCAACTAGAAGTCATTTCTGTTCATGGATAATGAGAAGAGTGCAGGAGTAGTTTTCCCAGAGCATTTAGGCATTTGCACTCCTAATTATTCTTCCTGGTCACTTCCTACCCATGAGAGCTGGCAAATATAGTCTCTCACAAAAAAAACCAAAGGCTTACGGAGAATGGAGATGGAAAATCAAAGCAGTTACACAGAAGCTAGTGCTGTCAGTTAGCCATGTCCAACCTACCCCACCGGGATGGCAAAGGGAAATATAAATGACCTGACTCCTTACTAGTAAACAGGAGGAGAGGAATGTGGACAACAGCAGGAGGGAGGGAAGTTACACAGTTATTTTTCTTTTCCAGTGAGTCTATGGTAAAATTTCAAAACTATGTTAAAACAAAGAGAAATGAAATATACAACCACCACAACAGACATGGAATGAGGCACCACAGCCACTGAAGGAAAAGGGTATTTTGTCTGGTAAGTTCTCTGGGCCACTTAATTACCATGATAGCTGTTTATTCTTCCTTCTCTTCTTCTGCTAAACATTTACTATTCCACACAGCACTCAACCTTGTCATCAGCGAGGATGGCCATCAATCAGGAGAAACCCACGTCAGTGTGTTTAGCTTCCATCCCATACTCCAATCTCACCAGGCATCCAGGAGGAGATGCTCAGCTGGGAGTAGCAAGGCAGTGATAAGTTTCTCCTGCTTTTTATTCTCACCTTCTGATAAAACAGAGTGCAATCAACAGCGGTAATGCACTGCACTTCAGCTGAACATAAATGCTCTAAGAATCAATATAAATAATTATTTAACCATACATACAATGCAGACAGCTTATTTTGCTTAATTCCTTTGCCCTTGCCCCCACAACTCTGTTGGTACAGCATAAACAGGTAATATACCAATACATTAGAGTTAAATATTTAAGGTAAATAAATCACTCCTTTTTTGTGCTTTTTCACAGCACCGTGTGCTTATTCCTCTGCTTCACATATGGGGAAACAGAAGTCCTAGTAGTTACGTGTTCTCCTTATTGTGTTATAATGTAAAATGTCAAAAGTAAATCTGTAATACATTTGGAAATCTATGATGTAAACTGTTCTTCCAAACTAAGGTATCTTTGCAGTTTCACTGGATACAGTAGCTCGGTCTTTCAGGTTGGAAGAGCTGTGCTTCACTATGGCCAGAAATGGACTAGGGAGACTATTAACACACGTCAGACAAAACTGGCTTGAACCCTAGTAACCCTTATCATTCCTCTTTAGAGAACTTATTTACAAATGCATAAGCAAGACTTGGATTCCCATGCTTTGTATTTTCATTCTGGCAGAAAGAGTGTGTGCATAGCATACAGCAAAAGAGATCTCCCCAGTTCCAGGACAGAATAAGCCATGTAAGAAGTTATTGTCTTACATAAAGTATCAGCAATGAGATAACAATACTGTGTCCATCAATGAGCAAAATCGCCATCAGCATTCACACTGGCTTCATTTGAGTGCAGCTCACAAATCCTGAACCTCCAGTCTCCTCTAGCATATTCAGATGCTGAGAAAAGTACCTTAGCAAATGTAATGGGTGATTTTCTCCTCTCAAAGGAAATAAAAGAACTCTGTAGCATTTGCTCAGTGTTTTGTAGTAAGACCAACATGGTTCCTTCTGTGTTGTCACTGTACGATCTGCACAGGACTAGGGTAGAGACATTAGGACGAGAGAGGAGGACAGGTCTGATCCAAACCCATTGAAGGCAACTGAAAGGTACCTGCTGACTTCATGGGGCTTTGAATGCAACCCTTGCAGAATTACTGACACTATTACATGACTTCTTACAAAGCCACATACCTCAAGCATAGCAGGACTTATGCTTGCTAAAACACCACCACAGAGCTCTCTGCTTCAGAGCTGATGGTGGGGTGCAGCAAGGTCGACCATCCTGGCAGAAAGCACAAGCATGGTGCTAAGTAGGGTTAACAGAGAGGGAGCGAGAGGACAATTTCTATACTCCTACCATTAGCTGCTCTAAATTTAAGTGTCATGTTGAATGAGAGACTTGGAAAGGAAACCTAGCTATTATTAATGGTGCAGAAATCCAACTGCAAAGATGTCAAGACAATCAGTTACATAGAACAATCTTTTGCTTGAATGTGTTTTAAGTGCAATTGCATTGAGAAAAACTTAGCCTTAATGTTTTGTGCATTTTTTTTAACTAATAGCTATAGAAACAAATTAAGTGGACAGATGATCTCTTTCCCAAATTATCCATCAAAAGCCTTTGTGCTATATATTTCTTGCATTGTAACAGGCTAAGGAGCTCATATCAAACCCCTCTGGTTTTGAAGGACAAAAGGAGTGTACGGGTGCAGGGAGGGAGGAGGAACAGAACAAGCCAATTCTCTGGATATTTTTCTTGGGCACTGTACTTTGTCATAAAAGCAGGCTTCTTACTGTTTATGATCTCCAGCAGAATTTTAGTTTCATGTTGTAGGCATTTTGAGATCTGTGATAAAGTGTTATTGCATTCACCTGGAGAGAGTTAGAAGTTCATTTTAGCCATGCTCTTTTGAAAAACTTTGTGAAAATGCTTTCACCCATATGGATAACTGTTCAGCTTCTGTCTGGAAAGGAGCAGGGTGCATGTTAAGGAAAAACATGAATGTCAAATAACAGAATAATTAAAATACAGAAAGAAAACTGAAAAGGGGGAGTGTCAGGGGGGTGAGTGGGATAAACAACTCCTTTCAGCTATTTAGCACGAGATAATCTTGTTCCAGAGCTGCAGAACAAAACTGCATGTGAGGAAAAAAGAAGACAAGACAGGAGTATTATGTACATTTTCACAGAGGAATCCAAGAAGTAGAGGAACCAGGGTGGTTTGGATAAACAGGATGTTTGTGAAGAGTGCAGGAAACTATGGGGTCCCTACCACAAGGCTGTTTCCCATGGGCTGAGGTAGCATTTTCATCTTGGAGACTTGGAGAGAAGACTGTCACAGGACCTGCCCAAGTACAATCAGTGAATTTAAGGGGGAGGTAAACTCTGAATGAGCTCTGTGGTATCAATGTTACTACACAAATAAATCTCAGAGCTGTAAGTTTTAAGCGATGTAGGAACCAAGTCCCTCTGCTTCCTTGGAGAATCTCCTTTTTGGAGATAGATAAATAACACAAAAAAAGAGAAAGCTCTTTGGCTTGCAAACTTGCTCCCCACCTACTTAGCTGAGGTTTTTGCTGCCTTCAGGTCTCCTGACTCAGGTCTCAGCTTTAAATCAAGACATCAAGATGTTTTGGGCACTCACACTGCAGCTTCAAATCCCTACAGCACTGAACACTGCCTTTGACTTCAGTTGACTCACTGCTTTTCTTGCAGCCTTTCAGCAGCTTGTCATTTGAAAGCTGGGCAACAGAAGCTGAAAACAGCTGGCATAGTTGGCTGTATATTGGGTCTGGCTACTTGGCTTTTTCATCCTACAACAGGATTTGGAATCCTTCTTTCTGATAGTCAAGGCATTGTAGCCCACCCAAAATTAGTTGCATCACTTCCCTTGGGTCCTCAAATTCATTTTTAGTACCAGCATTTCAGCTCTACTCAGTGCAACCACAGAATTTCTCCTTTTCAGGCAGAAATATCATGGCTGGAAGCCTGAAAGAAATCCCTTCTACAACCGTGTACTTTGGGGCTTGGTCCCTTGGAAGCAAGTACAGGGCAAGCCTTATCACTTCTCCTTCCTTTGCAAACAGTGATTAAGTGATTAGTGGCATGCAGAACTGAACACAAATGTGTCTTGTGCTCTAAAGGAAGGAAGAGTGCTGATGTTGTCAGAGTCACCCTCCAGAAACCTCACTTTCCAGATTTTTGCTCTTTTTCACAAGAGGAGGTGTATTACTTCAAAAACAAATATATTTTCTAGTTTCACTACCTTTGTCTTACCATCCTGCACCTGGTGCCTCAGCATGTTATGTCCTATACATCTAGATCACAGGGATATATTATGGCCAGAATTAACTGGAAAATCAAGACACAGACAAGGCACACACAGGTACAGCAGATACTGTGACATGGGAGCTTCTTCACAGATCTCCATATTTCTGGCTTCTTATCAACCAACTTCGCTGCTAGATCATCTAACCTTTTGTACTGCAAACTGAGAGTTCTTATACTATTACATCAAGTATAATACTCCTCTCTATACATAAATCCCTTAAGGGTTGGGTTTAGATTCTCCAGTAATCTGTGTCCAGCACAGATTTCCCACAGAGCAGCTCTGTCTAAAACCTAATTCCTTTTTTTTTTTCTCCTCTCATCCATGTTAATCTATTCTGTATCCATGGTACCTGCACCACCTGCAGATACATTTCTGCACCACCCAGTGGAGTTTATAATTCTCTGCATCTCTTAAAACGGTCATACGTGCCAGTTCATATATTATACAGCTACAGATACTTAAATGAGACACTGATAATCTGAATAATCAATTTACTAGAACGATCTGAGATCGCCCCTCCTGAAGTTGGATGTGTTCTTTTACTTTCATGACATTATTGTAATTGCTTAAACCACTTTTGTTAGGATATATTTTCTACCTTAATTACCTTGTCATTTACTATTAGGGATGTTAATATGGTCATTAAATGTCACAAATAGCTTTCCATTTTTGCTCTCTGTCTGGTTCACATTCCTGCAATTCAGAAATGTCCAGCCATATGCATATTTTTATACTTGGACATGTCTTAAACTATGCTTAATACCAAGTTTATTACAGCATTAAATTGATGAACTTGCTCTAATAATCAATGTATAAATAATCAATTTAATGCTATAATAAAGAAAACCTAAACCAGCCAACTCTCTGTTGAGTGTGCTGAGCTGCAGTGACATTTGGTGGTCATGCACGGCAACATTTGTACAAGCTTCATTTAGAGAAGGTGGCAGGTTAATTAGAACAAAACACAAATGCAGTACAGCATCCATAATAAGCAGCCTGTACCAGTGATATAAAGGGAAAAAGAACTGAAAACCCATTCCCACTCCTTCCAGACATCACCTTTCAAACTAATATTCCGAATAAGCAGATATCTGAAACTAGTACCAAGATGTTTTTATATATTTATATGAATATACTAAGATATCTCAGTAGGCATCAAGTTGTTTTTCTTCCTCTACAATCAAAATGTTTGTAGCTCCAGACTCCTATTACAGTAGCTGGATGAAGTGCAGGTTAATGATACAGCTTGCTTGGATTTAAGAGCTGGTTCAAGAAAAATGTAAGTTAATGGAAGCTGGAACCAGTACTGGAGGGGTAATACTTGACAGCATGACACATCATAAGCGTGTGTTACTCAGTGTTCCTTGGTTTTCAGTTAACATACACTCACGTATCCCTTCACCTCAAAGTCTGCCACAGAGAAAAACCCAAAACAGGAGTTGATGAATTGGCGACTTCTATGGCAACATCAATATTTATCTGTAAAAATTACAAGCTTCAGCTAGGACCCTAGAAAAGACCTCTTAAATCTTTCAAATTGATTGCTGGCCGTATTTTATAATGCAGTTTGTATATCAGTATTTCTGAGATACGCTTTTTTACCTTCCTGGGGTGCTGTACTCACACTATGGCAGTTACAGAGGAACCAAGACTGATATGATGAAAAATGCTAATTGACAGTCAAAGTTAGCTCTACAGATGGATTAAACTATAAAAGAGATTGTTTTGCCAAAAAGTGGATGCTCATCACTGAGCTCATTTTTAACATACTCAGGTTGACTGCATTATTTTTCAATCAAAACCATAATCCTAAATTGAGTTACCAGAAGAGGTTGGGTTTGCTTTTTATTTTCCATTTTTCATGGACTGAAGTGGCTAGATGTAGCAGATACCCTTAATCCATCACCTCAGCAGAGGCAAAGCACATGAGGAGTGGTTCATCCTCTCCAGTATCAAGCAGAAAGACCTCATGCTGGGCATATGCAACAACCCTGCTTGCAGGTCAACTGCCTATCTCATGGGAGATTTGCAATGTTACAGTCCTCCCAAAATAAATGTACAATTTGCATTCTCTGAGGGCACTAAAAATAAATAAATGAGAGCTATGGGATTTGTATCATGTCCAACAGTGGATTACTAGAACATGTGCAGAGTATTTGCCACCCTTTGCACAAACACGCTAGACATCGTTACCCATAAGGCTACCGCAGATTTACATTAATTATTAACGTGTACCTCAGCAGCACACTCAGCCCAATTCAAAGTGAGACACAGCAACACCTGGCTGGTTGTGTGCAAACCACCCCGTAAGGTTTACAAATTCAATTAAGGAAAAATGCAACGAGCTGCGACAGGGAAGTTAAGTTGTTATATAGGCAGGAAGGCATTACCTATAGTGACTAATCCACAGGCGTAGCTCAAGTGTCTGTGCCTACAGAAGCAGAGAAACAGAGATTCATCCCACGTATAGCAAAGGCATCTCACAAGATCATGGCTGAGCCTTTGAAAGTCCCAGCAGAGGCTCTGTCCTGGGAGCGGACCCAGCAACGCAGCCCAAGAGGTAGGCACTGCACACACATCTTGGGGGAGCAAAAGGATGTGTTGGGAGCAGCTGGGGAATGGGTAAAGGCTCTTAATTTGCAGCACCCGGGACACCTGAGGGGGTGTGGCAGGGCCCCAATGAAGTGAGAGGGCAGAGGCAGGGGAGGCGAGAGCCCGACCTCCCCCCAGCTCCCTGCTCCGGGCAGCACCAGCCGACCCAGCCCCAGTCCCCCATCAAAATCGCAGCCCCTCCTCCCCCAGACATCATCCCTGAAGACAAGATTTGCTCTAACTCTGGTTGTACCCAGGTGAGGATGCCGCAGTCCCAAATGCTTAATAAGTGCTGTGATCAGGAGGAAGTATGTATTACTGGTATAGTAACAACAAGTTCTTCTCTCTGTATATGAGGTGTTTTCCTCCTTGTACATAAACAAGATTATGAGCACAGCAGCAGTAGGATTTCTTTGGGAAGATGGAGAGTCTAGCTATAACGGTATGTACACAGACTCTGAATATGATAGGAAACAATCCCTAACAGAAAAGTTATCATTTATAAACCTGAAACATTTCTAAAATATACTATATTTATGGGACTTGTCCACAGCAATGTTTCTAGTCAAAGCACTGTATGCCCTTTGAGCATGGAAGCTGTTTTTCCAAAATACATGTTTAACTCAGACAGTTCTGCTGTCTTAAGGATCATGTATAAAAGATGTGCCACACATTTCTCTGCCTTGCTATCACCGTATTTCAAAAACTGCTTATATAAATTATTGAACTGCCTATTGCAGCATATCCTTGTGAGCCTGGTAGCAGTTTTTCTAGAGGAGAAATGAGAGTCTTCAGCCAGCATTTAAGTGATCTACTTAGCTCAACAGGGGACTGTGGCATGGACCTTCCCTGCCATATCTTCTCCCACCACCAGACCCAGAATGCTTTTGTATAATGATTATAGAGAGGGAAAATTTAAGAACAAAGTCACAAATCTTAAGCATGGTCTCCAGCACTGCATGTGTCATCTGTTGTGGCTACGACCAGTAACACACAGGGGGTGGCACCCAAGGCTGCAACGCATCCCTGTTAGATAGCAAGAGCCAAAATATCTGCTGCCTCTGCCCATTACCCACTTTAGGTGGGCATAATAATGTTAACAGTTAACTGTAGAATAGTAACAATCTTCCATGAGCAATCCTGACTCACACTTTAAGTCCTTATGTTGGAACAGAGAGTTAGTTGTCAAATACCCAATCTAAGCCTTGTTTTGTGTTCTTCTGTTTTTAAAAGAGAGGAGGGGGAAGCCTTCTGTTCAGGGATGGCTCAGTTCAGCTGTAGTTCTCTTTTACCACTCTCCAAGTAGGGGTTTTGAGGTTCTGAACTTTTCATATACCCACATGAAGGTTCCTTACTGAAAATTCACTATTACTTAGTCCATGCACAACAGCTTGCGTTTAAGGACTGTGCTCCTCTCCTCACCAAAGCATTTCGTTGATACTTTGCCAAAGAATAGCAGGCTGGATTTGTCATAGACCAGCTTGACAGCAGATTGCTGGTCTCTTCCTGTTTTAAAACAAGTGTTGGAGGGGTAGGGGGTGGAAACAACCCATAAGCCCCCCTTTTTTTCCATGAGCATTTTCATTTTAACTCAATTTTTTGGTATTTAAAATCTAATTTAAATCAAACTTGAAGGTTTCCTGAGTTTATTTATTCCTTCAGTTTTGTCCTGTTTGGAATAAAAGGAAGATTCAAAATTTTCTTTGCTGGAAATTTCTAAGCTTTGTCCTTCCAATCAGCCCTATACTAGGCAGCAGACATCCTGTTCTGCTACTTTACACAGATTTCTGTGGGGTGCATTTGTAGTTTCACAACCCCACCTATTGCACTTTAAATTACTACTTGCTTTCACACACACATACATACACACTGATCCAGTTAAAATGTAAAACTAGTTTGATATATGTAAAGTTGTGATGCATCTTAAGACAGAGGAAAAACATAATTATTGAAAACATAAAACAGTATTAAGAATGAGGAAAAAATCATAACTGATACATGTTATAAGCGATAAGCAGTAGCTCCCTCACAGGGCTCTGCCTCCAGCTGGTTCACAACGCAGGGTAGAGAAGTGCTGGTCCTGTGTGGTTTGCACGAAGGTTTCTTCCTCTGCAGAGCACACAGTGAGTGAAGGACTGGAGGGGTTTCCCTCTCCCAGTCAAGCACCACCAACTTCCCAAACACTTCAGGGTCATGAGCACATCCGCAGGCCCACTTCAGGAAACTCCACACTCTCCTTTCTCCTTTTGAAGAGCAGAATTTGATCACCCACCCTCTCCAGAAAGCCCTGTAGGGGCATGAGAGGAGATCTGAGAACCAGCTTCCCCCAAGCTCAAGTATCACCCCAAACCCTTCCCTTGAAAGATTCCCTGTTCCCCAAGGAGGGCAAGCAGAGGAGGAGGCTCTCCTTTCAACCATGCAGCTCCCTTTCTCTCCCCCCTTTCCCAGGGAGGCCTTTGTGCTGCTGTTCCCCCTCCCCACTGGTTCTCTTTAACTCTTTCTTCTCTAGTGGCATGGGAAAGCAATTCAACCATTGAGAGATGAACGACATCGTCTTCTTGTCAGATGCTGTGTTGTGCATCTACATAGCACTGGATGTGTTTGGCACTCAGACTCACAAGTTTGGTCTTTGCTATAATTAATGAATACTCATTAGCACAACAAAGGAATTAAACCTTCTCATCCTATTCTCATTACATCATATTAAGACAGAGAAGAGTCTCGTCCTAATGCTGTTTACGAACCACATTTCAATTTCTTCACTGAGAGTAAATATCACCTTGCTCTGTTGTCCCACTGTGGTGGGGCCTCTTCAAGAAGCACTGTGCTGCTCATTACAATGAATCTCCTGCTCTTCCAATTTGTTATTGCTAAGCTCTTAGTTTACACTCTGGGCTTTATTTTTTTTATGTTGTCGTTAGTAAAGAAAATGTACTGATAGTCACTCAGGTCCTTGTTGGAAAAATCTGACCACAACCTTGTTTCCAGACCCATCTCAGAAACAAGTTCTTGAGCCCAAAAACGTGGGATAAAGTAAAGCTGCAAAATTTGATATACTCTCTCACAGTGCTACTTTTAAGCCTGAGGGTTCTGCCTAAATCAATTTTCCACACTGCTTTTTCTTTAGTCTTGCTTAATTCTGATTACACAGTCAAATGATTGTACTTGTTCATTTGTGGTCCTCGGCTTCCCAGGATAATGTATATTTTTCATATCATGTTCTATAAAACCTCCTTCAAATATTTCACTGGTATTCAGATTCACTGTATTTCCACAAGCAATTCTTACAAAAACAGATAAGCCCCTCTGTTCAAGTTAGTACAATTTCCATTCCAATTAAAAAAAAGTCAACCCATCAGCCCAACAAATATAGTGTCTAGTACAACCCAAAAGAAAGAACAGTTAACTTGACAATGTAAATAACTTTAAACATAACAATTTGCACTGTTTTGCAAAACAAATGATTTCACTGTAACTGCTTATTTCAAATGTGGAATTATATTTAACAATTCCTATCTTATAATGACTATCTGAAATGTAGGATATAAATTAAACTTAAACACAGAACAAAAAATCCCTAAGAAACCATGTAATTCATCATTCTTTTGTGAAAACTGGATGTTCTGGCTGTCATGATTTAGCTGAAAGTTTATTGAATCAAGTGTTGGCCACACTTGTCTCTAAGGTTACCAGTTTTTGCGGTACACACTACACCACTTTACTTCAGAGCGAAAGCTCTGAATAGAGCAACGCACTGCAATAAAACATCTCTTTGCTTGTCTCCTCACAACACTCTTCTTTCTTACCTCTCTCCTAATGGTGCTGAAACCCTTCTCAAGAATGGATCCCACACGTTATTTTATTTGCCAAATGTATATGCCAGGAAAAGGCTAACAGGTGCCACTGCTGGAACAAACCAGTGCAGTTCTTCAGGCTTGTTCTCCTCTTTGTTAAGATTTTGGAAGGATCTGCTCATTTTATCAAAGCAACTCTTCCGTGATATTAACTGAGACAAAATATTCTGTCCATGCATATATTCCATTTTCTCACAGGGATGTTAGAGCATTTACAGACTCTGCCAGAGCTGTAATTTCTGCCAGCTGGTCTCTCAGCTGGAGTGCGTTTGAGTCAATCACTGAGTGCCCTGCCCAAGCTCCCCACCCTCACCTTTGACTAACTTGAGAATAGCAACCACACTGCTTAGTCATTTTTTAAAAATATTTTTCTTATTCCTGATGTAACAATTTCATGTCTTCACCAATCAATTGCATTCCTGTTCCAGCATCTGGATCCCTGCTGGATCCAAAAGAGACTTTGACGGCCCAAACTCATAGACCATAATCCTCCTTCACAGCAAGCTGCAAGGGCTCTGCACTGGGTGGAGGACGGGACCATCTGCCTGTAAAGGTACCTGCTCCCCACCTGAGCCCTCTGGACATCAGCTGTACATCAACAATTAAAATCTCTTAGAAGCACCCCTGACATATGTACTCTGAGCTCACCTATGACAAAAAATACCTTTTAGCAGAAAAAATTTTTCTAATTACTCTCCTTAGGGAAATATTTCCTGAGTATCCTCCTACCAATTATATTCTCTCTGCTGAGAGTAGTTGTTCTTTTTTCTTTTGTCATGAAATCTAAAAATGGGGTGTTAGCACTTTATGGGATATTTTAATTAAAAAAATTGTATGTATCATTCATGTCCTCATGAGGTATAGCCATTATTAAATCAATTTTGTTGTTGTTGAGTTAGACTTATATAAAGGTAGGATATTGGATTTCTAAAGTAATTATACGGGCAAGAAGTCTAGTCCCAAGTTTAATGGAAACTTTGGACTGCATATGCTCAGGTGGTTTAATTTCCTTAATTCTATCCAAATACCTGATCAATTTAATCAAACAGCACTGTAGTTTTCAGGCATTGGAAAACAGGCATTTATTTTACTTACCACTGCACATTTTGGTACTAGGTTTGTAGGAAGCATGTTGTGCTACCTCCCTGGTGAGTGAATCACCAACACTTGTCATCCACCTACCTCCTTGAAGCCAGGCTCCTTTTCGAATTTCATGTATGAAATGCAACAGACAGAAGTTTAACTATATCCTTTCTTTTCAAAGCTCCAAGCACCTTGGAAGTTGTGACTCTCCTTAGCCACATCCCATGAGCTCCCCTTTCTCTGAAGCACTCTTGAAATTGTTCAAAGGAAAAACAGAAGGGATCTTAACGGTACTGAAAGACGTTTTGCAGAAGATGTACCAGTAATCAATACTGGTGAGGTTCTTCCTTCCCCAGAGGCAATCGACTTGACAAGCAGGAGTTACTTGAAGTAAACATAAAATGCTAGGACCACTGCACCTTGCCTATGTGTTTTTAGGCTGTGCAAAAGAAACTGGCATTCAGTCTCTTTGGGTCAGTCTTCCTCTTGCTTCAGTTTCTTCAGTAACATCTAAAAACCTGCAAGGAGGGATACTAGGTTACACCTTGTATCCTCTGCGTTTTATTAAAGGAACCAACACTCAACACTCCCGTTTTCATGGAGAATCTTTGGTGTCAGATCAAATACAAGCTCTTCTATCTTAAGAGGCATAATTTCTCAACTAAATGAACCTATCTGACTCCATACTCAAAATAAGTGCCAGAGCTGAGTGAACAGAGGCAATCATCTTCATTTTCAGACACGGGTAGATCTACATATGCTAAAAACATAGGAACAATGAGCAGTTGGTTATAGCAAATCATAGCAGACGTTGATGTCATAAATAATTCTGTCCTTGCTGCAAAAAGATTAAAAAAATGAATTTAAAAATAATCAGCCTTTCTTTGTACTCAACAATCTGGAAAAAATATTCCAATTGGCATGCAGTTACTCCCGATTTTGTAATATAATTGAAATTTCAATATGACCTACAGGTTTCATAGAGTTTCAAGTCCGAATAGCAGAAAAAGGAGAGAGGAAATCAAGAAGGTAGAGATAAGCTCTAGGAAGCAGTAAATAGAAATGCTGATTCTCTAGCTTTCCATAAATTAATAGGTCTCATTTACTAACTGTCATATTTTAAGGACAGCTGAATCAAACAGTAATTTTTCAGATCTAAAATGTCATCACACTGCTTAAGAATGGATAAGCTACAAAAAAATCTACGATTTTCATGCCATTTCTGTGCAATTTGTACTAATTCTTGATCAATACCATAAATCACATAGACTAATTAATGAGTGATTGTCATTAGTTATGTATGTAGAATGACAGAGAACAATATTCAACTGTGCTGTAAGTGGAAGAAATATTTGAATAGGTTAGCAAGAGTAGAGATACCCCTTGTACTAAATTCTTTAGTCTAACTAGAATCAGAGGCTGCATATGCAAATACTTTTGCAATATCTGAATTTAACTCATACATAAAAATTTCAGTAAAACCAATTAATCTAGGTCTGATGTTCACCCTTATATACACATTTATATAAAAATACCTGTATCTGTAGGACAGTGTGAGAACTATTAGAAACATTAAAAGCACACCACATTTCCACACAGATAACCTACATTTCAGATAACACACTTTTTAAACATACCAGTCCTGGCAAAAGCATTCTTATAAAAGTCATGTCCTCATGCCACCTTCATAATCAGGTAAATTGATCAAAATTGGATGCTGGAGTAGAAAGAATAGGGAATGGGGGACTGAAACAAAGAGCTATGGGGGAAAGGAGGAGATAGGGTGTGGGCTCCATAGATCTGGGATAACATATTTCCTGAGCGCATGTGTAATCCTGTTCCTGAGAGACAGCCTTGTTTGTTTTCTTTTGCAGGTAAATAAAGGCTATGTATGTGAAACATAGTAAATATGAGCACACAGTGGCTGTCTCACAGAGAAACAGTCAGGGTATATTGAGAAGAATTAGCCTTTTCACATAGCCTCCACACACTGAGTCCATGCAGTAAGCTCAATGTGTGCACACAGCTTGTGGTTTTTTCGTGTACGTTTCGCTCAAATCAGGAAAAAGGTCTTATTGAATTAAACTGGATTAGGACCTCATTTACCATGTTTGCTTAGGAAAAGCATTAGGATTATCATGTGAGCTTTTATTAAGTAGTGGGTGTAATTTATAAAATCACAGTCTAGAAGTCCCAGCCAATTGAAGACTTTAAAATGTTGCTCTTCTACAGAAAACAAGATTTGTATACCTTGTTTGAATTCTTCTCTTACTTTTTTAGTTATTTTGTATGGTCTTATTGTAGTGCACATAGTAGCCTCCATACATATATACCTACCTATACTATACATATGTACTCCACATGTACTATAAATACCACAAAGCAAAGCCATACTTTGTGGTGACACTGGGACTCAAACAAGATATCATTGCACATTAAAGTTGTATTAAACTAATTGAAAAATAATTAAACATTGCTAATAAAACAAGATAAATACTAAACATTAAAAGACAGAGACTTTCCAGTGTTCCATAAAACCACACCTTTCAGACAAATTAATCATTTGCATCATAAAAAAAATGCTAACTGTAAAAGAAAATATTCTGTAAGAAAGTAATGAGTAAAAAGCTTCAGGTGATTTTTGATTACATCAAAACCAATTCCCATTCTTCATAAAATATGCAGAACTTTGCATCTTAAATAGTATAGTTACCTTAAAAAAATTACTTTCTTTTTAATCTTGCAAGAAATGAAACCTTAATTGGGTAGGAAAGTATTTGGAATATATCCAGAAAGAAAAAAAACTACAGCTATTCTCATATAAGTGGCACAGCATCTGTCAAGAGTTTTCACATACCTTCAGGAAGGTATCTCAAATTAAGTCAACATTGTACTTGATTTCAGTGATCACAGTTAATATTCTGCAAACCCAAACTGGCTGCCTTGTTTATTCCGTGGTTTCAATTTCTATTGCTGTAATTCACCTTGGCAAATAAATGGATGTATATGAGGGGCTCGCCCTCTGAATAAATAATAAAATTTAACTTGTCAGGAGCTTCCTTTGCCTTGAATGAAAACCATTTCATTTCTTTGTGATGCTGCTGAAGCTAAATCCTGTTGCAAGAGACTTAATGAGCAGCCCTGGAATAAAAACTAATGGCGTGTTCCAGCTACATGGCTATCTTGATGAACATTAGAATTACATCTGAGACCAGATGGAAGAAAAGGAAGATGCACTATACAAAATATGTCTTCATTTAAGGAGTAAAGTATTACTCAGTGGCATTATACATTGTTAATAAATTTTCTTTATCTGAAACTATAATTTAATATTTATGTATCTAATTTACATGTGACAAAGTAGCATATTCTAAAATTAGAGTGTAACCAGCAAACTATTAACTACTATAAACAATCCAAAACACAACTCAAACATATTTTAAGGAAACAATAGATACATTTTGGACTGGGGAAAGATTTCAATTGCAGATATTGTTTTAAATACAGCTGTTAATTACGTCTTGGAAAAAATTCTTCAAGCTCAGGAAGATTTTCTGCTTAGGGAGTCCTGGGTATATACATAAACACCAAGAGTACACTACCAAAAAGTCCCTTATTGGTTACTAGTAGGTACAGTAATAATAGTAAATGCTGAAATTGGGGAAAAAAAATTTTCAATATCAATGTTATATGATGCACTAGACAATATATCCCCTTTGAGCAGAAACTAGAGAAAATATCGTGCCCTTTATTATCTCTGTGGTTTCTTATGTGTAATAGACAGCGAAAGAATTGCACTTATTGTAACATTACAGTAAAGTGTTAGATTGCAGCTCACCTTTTAAAATATTAGTGGCCATAATACTTATGATAGGTTGTGCATTATGCAAAGATGAATAAAGATGTGCATTTAAATTAAAAAACGAGCAACCACTTACAGAACCAACAGTGAGGCTTAACATAACAAACATGCACTAACCCTACACTTATGCAAAACTAAGTTCTTCCAGGAAACTGTAACCAACTGTTGACCTTCCACAAAGGTAAAGGTTTTGTCCCTTGGTAATATGTTTGGACTTTCTAGTCGAATTCCAGTTTATTAGCTCATTGTCTGTAAATGTGCTGTTCCACTGTGATATCCTTTAGCTGCCCTTGAGCTTCTGCAGAATCTGCAATCTTACAGTCACTTTTATTTAAGGTTTTATTGAGCCGCAAAGTAAGTCCCCTTCAGTACTACACAAATAGGCTTCCTTATTCATCCTCTTCAGGTTCCTGTGGTAAAATTGGTGTCTCCTCCTTTAAACAAGCACTAAAAAACCCAAGGATTGTGCTGTAAAGGTGATATTTGCTTTTCTCAGAAGCAATGTTATGACCTTCATCTGGGTAGATCTAGCAGAGGAGAAAGGAAAAAAGTAAATATTTTTTTAAATGCTTTTCAAATATTTAGGGCTCTAATTTTCTTTCTCTGATCTTCAAAATGTTTTAGATGACAACAGGATGATAACATTAGTTTTATGGCATCAAGGAAAGCTAATAAAACTCAAAGTAAAACTCATTCTCTTGGAATTTGAACTTACATAAAACAACCACTGCAGTGGGATCTGCAGAAGTGAAAAAATTTATATTCTCATTGTGATTACAACAGTTTACTTAGCTGGCATTTTCAATAGTATCTAGGCATCCAAATCCCATTAACATCAATGAGGATTAATTACCTCATGCTTTTAGGGACCTCTCAATATCCCAGCCTCTAAGTGTTCAGTGAAAAACCATTTTATTAATACTTTTAACTATCTTCCTATCTTATCTAGAGCCCATCACCTCTCTCTCCTAAGCTGGATGTGGGCATTTTTATCTCTTAATTCAAATTCCACTGGAAATTTCTCCCAAGTAAGGCTGAACAAAACCTTGCAGGCTGAATGACAAAATCCAGGCCACAGGGTTTAGGACAAGACACTTGCGGTGGCCTGAGGCAAAAAGCTTCAGCTGCTTCCTCAAACTCAGGTTATCACAAGGTTGCAAGAGAATGGTTCATTGGGGCTCTTCTGAAAGACCTGTCAGTCATCCTTCTTCCTCTCTCCACAGGCCTTCACATCACCTCAGCTGAAATCACAGGGACAGCTGGAACTGATCCTACCTCACTCAGATTTCACCCATAAAGTCCTTTTCCCTTCATATGTGATGCTAACCCCCTTGTTACAACATCCTTTCTGACATGATCTCACATGCTTCAGTGGAAACTACAGGTTCACCTAAGGTTCAGCAACGTTGATGTCTAACATCAGAGATATTTGGAGGAGTGACCCAAAACCACATCATCTAAGATATTCAAGAAGGTTTAATGAAATCAGAACCCTCAGCCAGCGACATCCACGTGCTCTGCGGTGGGTTCCATGCAAGCCTGTATGTCAGCAGCACACCCTGTCCTGCTCTCCCCAGCCTGTCCCTCACAGTACCCTCATCTTCTGTACAGTTATGGAGAGAGTGAGCAGTGCTCTCGCCTTTCAGATGCCTTTTAATAAATTTAAATGTTGAAAATAAGGGGAAATTAGTTTCATGTGACCCGATACTTTTTTAGGTAAAAAGGGACTAAAGTAGTGATATCGATCTACATATTACAAAGAGTGCATGTGGACTCTAAAGCACTTTGTATAGCATTTTAGGATAAACAGGTGGAAAAAAGAAAGATGAGAGAGAGAAGAAAGAGCCCAGAAGAATGACAAGAAAATATGGTTCTTGACGTCCATGCTAACAGTAAGGAAAATGGGATTAAATGGAGTTCTATCTGCCAATTGAGGCAATACTGGTGCATTGTGATAGGGAGGGTCCTTCTCAGGGAAGAAATAGCAATATGAGGTTAAATGTTAAACTATATTTATATAGGAAATGTTAAAGCTGCACATACCTGCATAGTGTAATTAACTCCAGCTTTTATTAGATGTTTAATTAGTTCTGCTGAATGCTGGAAGTGGACTTTAGCTGCAAGACAAAAACAATTCGATATTATTAGTAAAAGCTATGCTAGCATGAAATACTTGTCTGTTAAACAGCTTTGACTGAAAACATTTCCAATCTCTGTAATTAGAAGATCTGAAGTTGACTGTCTTTCTGATCAGAAGCACACAGCCCCACCAGTAATAGTGATGGAGGGTGTAACAGCAGAGGTTTTGGAGAAGGAGCTGGAAGCCCCAAGGGAAGCCATGCTTTCCAGGCACTCCGCAAGGACTCCTCTCTCTACCCTTGATTTACACACACTGTGATAGTTTAGAGGCATGTAAAACCATTCTGTTTGAACATCGTGACAGTTTATAATTGGGTAAAAGGAAAGCACATCGGATTTTCTACTGCCTGCACAGGGTTATTACAGCCCACACTTCTTTAGGTAATGGACTTTCTGCAACATATCAGTAACTTCATCTTTGTGTGGTAAAACCAGGCAACTTTATTACCATGTCCTAATCCTGAAGAGTTTCGGCTGCAAATGGGCTGGGTGGTGTCACTAGATGTGATATTAAGTAAGGGCAGCAGGCAATCAGAGTCCTAGTCTTGAACACACTGTATTGCTCAGACATCTATCAGAGTCCCAATTCCCTCTAGTGCCAAGTTCATAAGGGTAGAAATTGCTGCTGGTTTTTACGATCAGCAAAGTCTGAGGCCCTCATGCCTGCTCAGTCACCCAGTATATCATAGAATCATAGAATGGTTTGGGTTGAAAAGTACCTTAAATATCACCTAGTTCCAGCCCCCCTGCCATGGGCAGGGACACCTTCCACTAGCCCAGGTTGCTCAAAGCCCCGTCCAACCTGGCCTTGAACCCTTCCAGGGAGGGAGCAGCCACAGCTTCTCTGGGCAACCTGTTCCACAGCAAGAAATTTCTTCCTTACATCTAATCTAAATCTACCCACTTTCAGCTTAAAACCGTTACCCCTCATCCTATCCCTACACTCCCTAATAAATCTTTCTTGTAGCCCCCTTGAAGTACTGGAAGGCCGCTACAAGGTCTCCCCGGAGCCTTCTCTTCTCCAGGCTGAACAACCCCCAACTCTCTCGGCCTGTCCTCACAGGAGAGCTGCTCCAGCCCCCTGAGCATCTTCGTGGCCTCCTCTGGACCTACTCCAACAGGTCCATGTCATTCTTATGTTGGGGGCCCCAGAGCTGGACACAGCATTGAAGGGGAGGGGGTCTCACAAGAGCAGAGTAGAGGGAGAGAATCCCCTCCCTCGACCTGCTGGCCACACTTCTCTTGATGCAGCCCAGGACATGGTTGGCTTTCTGGGCTGCGAGTGCACATTGCTGGCTCACAGTCAGTTTTCATCCACTAATACCCCCAAGTCCTTCTCTGCAGGGCTGCTCTCAATCCACTCATCGCCCAGCCTGGATTTGTGCTTGGGATTGCCCCGACCCACGTGCAGAACTTTGCACTTGGCATTGTTGAACTTCATAAGGTTTGCATGGGCAAAATATCTTCTCTATCCTTCTCCCCTCTGCTCTGGGAAGAAACACTGCACAATGTTTGCGCCCCTCTGGTTGTACTTGGGGTCTATAACACAAGTTTTACAAGTTACACCAAGGTGACAGGCTGGTGGGTGCCATCCTCATTGTGCCAACTGTGTGTATGGGCACTCTTACCTCAGCCCTTTTCAGTGTGAGGTACTTATCCCTCCAGACTAAGGAGTAAGAAACCTTGTATTATCCCCACATACACCATGAAAATGCCAGGGAAAGAAGTATGTGTATGAATCTGTACAGAGAAGCTTGTTGCAGCACTGTAATTTGTGCCTGCATCAAAGCTTGTTCTTTAGACCTACATCAGTTAAGAAAGTTCAGAAAAACATACTGCAGTTAAATTTAAATCTAATTACAAATTATCTCGTGATTGACACATCTTATGATTCCATGTAAAGTGCTAGAACTTACTCATTCTCTGTCTTAAACTACTGCTAAAAGTATTGGTGCTATTAAAAGGTTCCCTAGCTTCAGCTTCAGATGCTTTGGCCCTACGTTGTAACGAATTAGCTGAAAAGTTTAACTTCCCATTTGGTACCGTACTTCACCAACTGTACTGGTAATTCTTTCTTCAATTGCAGAATCTCTATAAAATTAATACACCATTAAACATGTATGTCGTTCTACTAATAGTTCATATAATACCTTTCACTAGCAAGACGGTGGTCCACAAGATTTAAACAAATCAGAACATACAGCACCTAAAAGGTACAATATTCAGCAAAGAAAAGTGTCATCAGTTTAGGGTTAGAAGTGACAATTGAAATAAAATAAAAAATCCTATCAGAGGGATAATGAAACTAAAAATGTACTTGCTAGGTGTGTTCCTAATCAGTCTTTGAATGCCTGCCCATTAGATTCTTACTCCAAATGTAACTGCATCTGTAAATACTTACCATCAGCTGTCCCATGAACTATTAACAAATTCGCTTCTTTTAAACCATGAAGATTGTGTAATACACTGGATGCCTGGTAAACAAACACACACAAAGCTGTAACTGAATTGCGTTTTAAGAGTAAAACGGTCATTTTAAGTTACTTGTTCATACTAACTTACCTGATAGGTGTTTTCCTCTTTTGATGGAATACCAAGGTATCTTTCTGAAAAAGCTGATGCTGTGAAAGTAAAAACAAAAACTTGTGAATTCATCAGAATTACTTCTATTTTAAAACTCTTCAGTTCTGACCTAGAATCAGGAGAAGCTATTTAAGCCATGTAGTCAACAAGGAAATGTTAATTTAAAACCAGAATGTACTATTTAAAACCATTCTTAAAAGGTTAAAAACCAAAACAAAGCAAAATCAACCACCAACAACAACAAAACTCCCACCCAAACCAAAGCAAACTCAAAACAAAACAAAAAAACAAAAAACAAAGAAAAGACTAACCAACCATTAAAGAAACCTGGCCTGATTTCCTGTCTATCACAGTCCACAGTCCATAGCCTGTGCCCAAAACTTCACGTACAGAACCAAATATCCTGTGATTGAATGACGACATGGTTGATATCGTAAGGAATTCACCACTAACCTTAAAAGATTCATTCCTATTATAAGTCTATTATTAGTAATGTAGTCCTATTGTAAGTACATACCTAAAGGATTCTTAGGAAATGGGGTACCTAACTGAATTTCAGTGGGAAATGGGAAACACAACTCCTCTGCAAAAATCAGCGGTGTTAATAATATTGTATCGGTTGCGTGTTTTGGTACTGTGCCAGTGTTAGCTGCCCTTTCATTTAAAGGAGAGAACGAGACAGTGAGGTGAAATCTAGTTGATATTCTTACATTATCTGCCCTTAATTAAAATGAATAGTAGCTCCATGAATAAAACATATTTTGAATAGACTATCACACAGATGTAGGGCGAGGAATACTCACCATACAACTTCATATCTGTAATTGGTGCCACCACAGCTCCACACTTGAAGAGCCGTTCACTGGATTTCAGGATCATTGATGTAATGTAGCCACCGTATCCCTAACAATGGAAATTATATTGAGGTTTTTGTCAATTCATTCATTTTTACCAACAATAAAGTTAAAGGCCATTGTGCTAATCTGATGGTATCATTTTACAGTATGTATTTATATCTGCAAGAATTGCTTTTAAAGAAAATGTAAACCTATAGTTAAGAGTGAATAAAGATCTCATTTGACCTGGTCATGATCTTTAAACTATGCAATTAACAGTAACAAGTGCATTTCAGTTTAAGCTCCATAATTCCATCATGGCAGACTAGCCTATAGTTAGTAAAGATTTGAAAATTGCAGAAAAAACAAAACCAAAGGTAAGGCTTTTGGGAATATAGCCTAGACAGGAAGATTTGTACTCAAGTTTTTAATATATTTAATGTAGATATTTGCTAATTACCAAGATACACTGAGCATTTTGCTGACAGGACAGAGTATGAGAATGGGGGAAACCTGTGAACTGATTGCAGTATGTCCTCCCCCTGACACTTGAACCTTCACAGATTGAATCCTATTGCTGTTAAAATGGTTTCTGCTACAGCATTGTCAAACACTCCATAGAGAAGTACAGATCCTGCACTGTTTTGCAGAAATAAAAGCTGTACATAGCCACATTGCTCAATATTATGCTAATCTCTGGATGCACTTTCTGGTCACAAGAGCATCCATCAGGCTGCTTTGTTACAAAGCAGGGAGCACAGACAGCATGAAGAAGCTGGGAGAGATGGGGCAGAAGCGGGGGAGCTTTTCCCTTGTCTCACCACATTTATCTGTCCTTACAGCACACCTCTTCATCATCTCCCCTGCAAAGTCTGTAATACACGTCCCAGGGAAGAGTTGTGACACAAAAGAGACTCATGAAAGCTTTACTTTGCGTGAGAACATGAAAGCTTTAACCTGAGACCACAGATTTCCTTGGAATGACACTGGCAATCCATATCTCTACACCTATAATCATTCTAGACCCACAGAAAATGAAATTCTGAATTGTGGAGTTGGGATCATCTGGGATCAATGATTTTCTCATATATTATGAGCTCTTCAAATTTCTCTATTTGCCATCTTTGTCTTCCCTTCATCAGTGCTGGAAAATTGATTTTTGCAGGTATTTTGTTGTTGCTGTTGTTTTGTGTTTGGCACAACACACTTCAAGAAGAAGAAACAATCCCATGATGGGGAAAAGGAAAAATGTAAAGCACTAGCCAACCCAAAAAAAGAATATTGTGTGTCAAATGCTCACAGAGTTTTCTCATGGACTTTTTTGAATCCTGCCTGCTCCTGTTCTTCATGTCTAAATATTTACTGAATAGATGATTTCTGTGCTAGAATGGGAATATCTGAAAATCCTTTAATCTTAATTAAGAAAAATAAGCAAAGAAAGAGGAATGTCTTTGGAATCAACCTATAGTAAATGCAAACAGACACAATAAAGGAAACACAGAATAAGAGCTGGATTTTCAAGAGAATGTGAGGAACCAAGTTATTCCTTTCCCATAGAAATTCCAGCCCAGGAGGCCAAGGGCCACCCAGAATTGCCCATGTGCATGAGTAGACTTCACCTTAGAAAGAATTTCTGAGTGGGCACCGGTAACTTCTATAATTCAAAGAGTTTAAGAGAATAGCAACTTTCCTCTGCCTCTGGGTTCTCTACTTTTGCTTTTGTTTAATATTCTGTTTATGTCTTTCCCAGTAGGTCCACAGCGCAATTTTAATCCTAGGATAGCTATTGCCAGGTTATTTATTATTTATGCCATGTATTCATTAAGAGCTTAGTTTAGTTCTCCCGGGAATTTCTTTCCTTTGTGCTTGTGCCCTTGCTTCCAGCCAGGCTTTCCAGGACAAAAACATTTCACAGTGAGATCACATTTTTAGAAGCACTTCACAATGACAACGCAGAAAATAGTTCCTACATCCTGATGCAAGGATATATGGTGCCTCACTCATCAGCTGGATTTCTGTGGTTACAATCTAATTGCTGTATTTTCAAGAAGCTGGTTGGCTGCGAGGTTGCAACTTATCTTCAAGCAAAGGAGATTTCTATTTCCATGAATAAAAATGCAAACTACATGGAAACACAATTTGTTGTCTAACAGTTCAGAAAGGTCCTTGGATCGTGCATCACTGGGGCTTGTACCCCTCACAGAGGCAAGCAAGGTGGCACTGGCAGGTTACCCAGCAGTCAGAAGCAGGCATTTCCCACACTGTGCCCTTCTGGACAGTCTTGTTAGTCTTGTGCCTAGTTTACATTACTGATTGCAACAAGAATTTTATTTCTCTGTAGTTCTAAAACCTCTTAAAGAGCTCCCTGACAGTGTGCATAAGTTCAGCTTTATGAGATCAGCATTAAGCAATTCCAAACTCATCTTATTTTCAAGCAAAGTGCATATTCTATTTCCATCAGTAAGCCCAATTTAATGCATAGAAAGAAAAAAAAAATTTCCTATCATATTGTTGTACATGGTAAAAAGGAAATGAGTTTTAAAGAAGATTTTTAATTGACTCTAAAATAAGCAGTGTGGAGGAAAATACAATTAACCCTAGGAAACTGTTAAATAGGGTTTTTTTTTCTCCTAATTCTAAAACTGACTTTTAAATTTTATGAATTTTTGTTTGACAATAGAAAACAACTCTGAGAGGTTAATTTGGAAAGGGTAAACTTCCCCAAATTCAAAGCAGCATTGAAGCTTATCAAATTTCCCAGTTTTTGCTCTTTGCTTTCTCACATTTTCACTTTTCATTCCTCTATCATTCTTTCAGAAAATAAATGCAGGAACATCACAATCAATAATATTTTGTGAAAGAAAAAAAATTTGGGGCGTAGCCTTTGGCAGATATATAAAACCATGTTTATATGTATATTCTACAGTAACTGTCTCATCACATCACTGTTAGAAAACAAGATACTGCTGAATCTCCTACAGAAAAAAAGTAGAAACTGTCAAGTAGCAATGAGAAGAAGTTCTGAAGTCAGAAACAAGTGAGAAATTTGGGGTGCTTAGCGATTTCATTTCAGAAATACCATTTTCAATTGTTTGTGGGAAGAGGATATGGAGAAATATGATTGCTTCTATGCATGTGTACTTTCATATACATTGGTAACAGGCACTAAAGCCTGAATAGAAATGTGTGCCACAACCATCTGATGGATGGAATCAGCCCTGCTTATACGTCCTCGGCTGAAAAATCTCTGGTTGTTGCCCTACAAACCAAATAATGGTTTTGATGCTACTGAAATTCTTGCAACAACGGTTTCTTTAGCTCGAGGAGTGTGGCAGGAGCTCAAATCTTTGAGGAAGGTCATGTTCCCATGCAACGCTAATAATAATCACAAACATTAACTAGTCCTCAAAATGCTACCTTGCAGGAGGTAAATATCAATATTCTCATCTCGCATTCAGACAGACTGAGACAGGCAGGTTAAAAGCCTTGCCCGAGGCCAGGCAGCAAGTCAGTAGCAGAGATGAGAACGAAGGGGTTTCATAGTGGAACACATGCTGCTCTTATCACTGATGATTGGGGGGTTTGTCTAGGTACTCAATCATGGTTTGTTGTTGCTCTGAGGTCAAAGGCACAAAACATCTTCATTTTTAAGAAAACACTTTTAAATAAAAAAGGTTGTACATGCTAGTTCATAGATGAAGCAGCAATTATGTGGTGCTCCTAATTGCTGGTTTTGAATA
Source organism: Strix aluco (assembly GCF_031877795.1). Lineage (NCBI taxonomy): Eukaryota > Metazoa > Chordata > Aves > Strigiformes > Strigidae > Strix > Strix aluco. The sequence continues at coordinate 9,994,296 of NC_133936.1, read as the reverse complement.
GACATCAGTAAAATGCTACTTAGTTTGTTACTAAAGGTTAAGCCTTTGCTTTGCTCTACCTCATGCTAAGGGCAATGACACGCCACACAGTAAAGCCAGCTGACAAAATTGCAAAGGCGAGATTTCTAGATGACGCAAAAAGGACGTTGTTGACAGTACCACAGGGTGGTTACTCATCTAACTTCAAGGGTCAGTAAAACATTCAGACATAAAAGTTGTATTAGAAGGATGTTGTCAATTTAACTGCAGCCCAAATATAAAAGAAACAAGGTTTCACAAAACCTAAGCCCATATGAAAAATTTCTAAAGAAAGCAGGTATTTTTTAGCGAGTACTTCCTCCTGCAGATTCTGAAACACAAATACTGCAGTACTACAAAACTGATCTGATAGGTGTCAAATACCCGTTCTGAGAAAAATTAATACAGAACATACAGTAAATTATGAAAGTTTTTTTTCCTCTTTTAATAACTGAACTTGTCTTAGGAAAACAGATAAATGTATTTGTTTATGAACTGATAGCATTTTCTTAAAGAATCACAATGATACATCCTGATATTTTTGCACATTACCTTTCCAAATATACTCAGTCTCTTAGGATCAATGAAGGGCTGTTTCAATAGTGATCTGAAATAAAAAAAAGGGTTTTTTTACTTTGGTAAAGTAAAATAGTGAATTTTACTTGCTTAGTCTAATATGTAAAGAAAATTATTTTTACAGTAAGGAATTGTCATACATGTAGATCAAGCAGAAGAACAAATTACACCAGTAATATTATCATTGCACTGGGAAATGTGATTTGCTTTCTAATTCCTTCTCTATATGGCAAACAGTTGGTGTTGGGCTCATCTCACCTAATTTTAGATATCTGAATTTGAGCATCTTGTCTAAATTGCCCATTTGCATCTGCTCTTCAGTTAAAGGAGATGAGAGACACCCTCAAACAGCCGTTCTTTCCAACCCATGTTGGAAACCTCTTTCAGTCTGGGGAGAATCACCTTCCAGAAATGCCAGGATTTTCCACTGACTGGAGCTTAAATGACTGGCTTTGACCAGGTGCTTAGTTTTCTGACAGCTAAAGGAAGGTAAGATGAATGCAACTTCTTGAATCTAGATAATTATCCAAATAATGAATCCTCTCATTGAGGCCATTTAATCAGCAATGGTGAATTTTATACAGAAAAGACAGAATAACCTGAGGGCAAAATCCAACTGCTTTTGAGGAGACAAAAGCAGCCACAGTACCTCCTCTCTGCCAAGGACACCCTCCCTTTTTTCCCATGCAGTGCATCCAAAACAGAGGCCAGATGTAGTTTAGCCTAAAACATCTGAGTATTTGAGCAGAGAGCTCAGTTCTCACAGCACAGTGTATGGCCTGCTTCTGATGGCCCTTTCGCAAGGGTCACCTTGAATTGCTCTGCTCAACACAGCCCATTTCCAACCAACATGAATACTAGGAGCCCTACTGCCCATGTATGTCATGTCAGAGACACTTGCCTACTCATGCAATGGTTGAAGCATCAATCCCTTTCAAAAGAAGAAATAAAATCAAAATATATATGGCTTAAAATCTGTCTTTCCTTGAGAATTCCTGGAAAAAGTTCATCCAGACCTAGATATTAGCCATTTTGACATGTGCACCCTGAGTAAAAAGTATTGTCAAAGTCATGTGTGATTACTCCACAGATGGAAACGACTTTTTTCTGCAGCTAGTGGATTTATATAAGTCTAAGAATGATAATGCAAATGAGGAATAATAGGCATTTGCCCAAATTTTGCTCTCATTTACACCACTACAACTCCATTTGCTTTGTACTATTACTCCAGAACTCTGTGGTGGAAATGAGAGCAGTACCCTATCGTATAGGCCTAAAATATTGTAACATAAACACAGTTAAACATTAACATGTGCATTGCAAGAAATTTTCTTAAGGAATATAGACAAATACAAATTAGCTCAAATGGAATATTTAGATTGCACACAGAAAGGCAGCTTTATCAAAGAGAAGCACCAACACAAAAAGCAAACACCTCTTTGATCTTTTATTTGCTGTTTGTAATAAAAAGATTATTGTTTCAAAATTTGCAACTGCATTAAAAATAAACCTTAACAGTATTCACTATGCAATGAAAACATTCTGGGCAGTTTCAGTTAAAAATACTCATTCATCAAGGTGGAAGCAGGGTAAGAGAAGAAAAGTTTGCACATACGTACTCTACGGCTGCTATTTGGTCCTTCACTTCCACCGATCCTAAGCATCGGTGGATCTCCTGTAGAATCTTAAGGCCTTGAAATCCACTCCCTCTGCCATCAAATCGAGCTACGATGACATTATCAGAGTTGACAAGCACTGAGTCCCAGTCAATGTGAAACTTATCTGTAACCAGCTGGCTGCCTGGAGCTTCATCACTGCAAATACCAACACACCAGACACAAATGAAGACTACTGACAATGTGATGCACTTTGCTGTTCTCTGATATTTTATTTAACCCAGGTGGCAGAGTTCAGCTGGTTATGCAATCCTGCTGAATTATTGTCACTTTCATCACATTAGCTAGTTCTGGTATCCCTGCAGTAGTAGTAAGCAAAATAATTTCTTTAACTTTGTAACCACTGTGTTGCAGTGTTGCCAATACCTGAATATACTTTATAGAAAGAAACTGAAAACTAAAATACATAGTGCTGCTTATAGGTTTATAGAGTGAAAAAAAATAAAACCATAATCACTAACGGCTAGCTCAGTTCTGAGAAGGCTCATGTAAAACTTGTTACGTCACACTAAACAGCCAAAATGAAAAATTCATTCAGTACCCTGATTATGATTTTGTAGGATATATAATACTACTAAGAAGGATGTCATCTTAGAAAACAAAAATAATTGCATTATTGTATCCTTGAATGGATTTTTTGAAATAGGGTACAAAGAAGACTAAAGTACACACTAGAGAAAATTATATTTTCTCCATCCAAATTCACAGCAAGAAATGGATGCAGGCAGGAGTGATAAGTTTATTTTATGACTAAAAAGAAAGGTGGTTTACAGCAGAAAAGGTGGAATAGAATGGGAGAATGAAGTTTCTAGAGGAACAATAAGATTTTCCATTGAAGCCAAATATACTATTTTCCTTCCAAAGAAAATAAAATGTCAGTTTTAAAAGGGAAGCTTGTCATTATTTTTCCCCCAAGATAAACACAGAATAAGGGAGCAGGCTACCATGAAGTTGTACAAAATGCAAAATATTTCTATGCAGGCTGAATCTGCCAGATGAATGCAAATTAAAATGTAAAAGTGTCAGTGCTGGCTGTATGGAAATTAGATTGGACAGTGTCTGTGGGAATATCCTGTCTAAAGTGAAAGAAAGATGAAGATAGAAATTATTAGTTTGCCAAAGAGACTTATATAAACCTGGGGGGAGGAAAGAGATATAAAAGTCTCCTACAGTAACTACTGTGTTATATGTACAATAATGTACTGACTCAATATCTGGTTTTGGCTGTGGATAACATAGACCACCTTCAAGGTAATCGCTCTATTAATTAGCAAGCACATGATGAATGCATATGTTCTCTAATTCAGTCAAACATACCTACGTTATTGCTATATCATGCACTGAAAACAGAATTACTTGGTTATAGACTCAGTCACAACATGTTATATTTGATTCACCATTATCTTGTGCATCAAGTTTATACTTGGATTTATAAAAAGAAAAGGGCATTTTTTGTTTGCTTAACCAATTCAGTTGTGATTACACTAACTGCTAACAATGCAGAGCAATGAATTTGGAAATACTGATTGTCAAGCAAGCTCTGCAGAAAACACACAATTCAGAAGTATACTATCATTGTCATTTACAATAAGAACAGGAGCAGAACAATTCTTTCAATTTCTGCTTATTGTACAGAGCAAGGCTTTCAGAAGCACTCTACATTGAGATAGCTGTTTTCACAAAGCTTTTACCACTAATTCAAATAGTAGTAGCCTCAGACCAGTTATAATTTTTTTTTTTTTGAGTTCTTTCAACTTTCTACAACAAAATATGTCAGAAATATCCTTGATCAGCTAGGTATCTTTTCAACAGTTTAATGTGCCCCACAAAAGTGAAAATATCATGAGTCAGCCTGCCTCCCTCCCACCTAATACAAGAACAAAATTAATACAGTGTTTGCATTTATTTTATACATGTTATATATCTAGATGATATATATATACACACACATGTATATATGTTATATATCTAGACACTTGGGAATAAAGGAAGAACTGTTACATTTGTAAGCTTTTCTCTATACCAGAAAGTGCCTAAAAACAAAAAGGGTTTTAAATGAAAGATGAGACCCTCAGATAATTTTTTCTATTACAAAAGGTACAATAGACAGAACCTCAGCAAGATTCTCAGCAGGCGAGAACTGACAGCGATGTTTTCCCAAGCTTCTTCTCTGGAGGGCATAGCTGGGCTACTTTTAGGCTCAGACTTTAAACACTATACATCTTCCACTCCTGCATGATGGGTTGTTTGACATATTGCTTTTGCAAGCAATTTTCCAGTGGCTAATTTATTTCAAGAATGTCCACATACGTAGTCTGTGACAGGCATTTAAGGCCATTTCCATTGAGGTACGTGTCAAAATTCCTATTAGCATCAAAAGGTCTCTTTACTCTTCAGGTGCTACTGTAAAATGATACTGATTATCTGAGGTGTGCTTCTGTCCTCCACAGAGAGACACCATATATTCTATGCACTGTTTAGGCCCCACTTTTAACCTTTTAAATGGGGCTTCTGCAAGGTATTAATCCTTTATGCAAGTTTGAACATCACCCTGAGGGTTCTGTAACAAAGCAAGTTTGTTCCTACAGTGCAACAATAGATGCACATCCTGATTTGTGAAGTTTGTCCTGGGATTATAGCTATCTCAAAGGTCAGGTTTTGTTTTATGCTCGTCACTGCTTACAGCCTAATTATAATTAACTACTGTTCAGTGGTACTCTCTTCATAGAATTATTTCTTGACCCCAAAGTCTGTGCCATTTATGCTTGGGTGTAATACAAATGCAAAAGTCTTCTTCCCAGCTGACTATGGATGGCCATAAGGGAACCATGGACTAGCCAAAGCACTACAGCTAATTTGAAGCCAGCACCGAAAGGGCTATGTGAATTACAGGCTCTTCAACATCCCTCAAGTGTTCCTTAACGAGCATCATCTCCAGAGTCAAACAAGAGCAGAATGATTCAAATGAAGACTATGCCTAATTCTTCCCGATTCATTATTTTCTTTGTAAGTGACACCACTTGCATGTTTCCTTTTTTATTTTTGCTCCTGACTTTCAAGGTTCAGAGCTGCCTAGTGTGTGTCTTTGACAGCAACTACACTTGGATTATGAGTCCATTGTGGCAGCGCAACTGCTGATGACTCGGACACACTGCTGAAGTTCACCATTTAAACAGACAGAAGCCATCAATAATATACCAATATCATTGACCTTAGTGGGTAATTTGTATGCTTCTTGCAAGGCAGTCATATACATCTCAGACTGTCTGGAAAAAGGGGCAGCTCATCATAAGTTCATATATTGCTGAACAGAGAAGAATCTGCTCTTTCAGATTCTATAACCAAAAGCTTAAACGAAACTCTCTGTTCATGACTTGAGTTACAGCCTACAGAGAATAATATAGTGTTACCAGAGAGGCTGTTGCTGCTGTATGCTGAGTAATACTCCTCCGCCACCCCGCTACCATGACTGCAGCAAAATTTGTTCCAGGTTTTGCACCATTTGAAAACTAAGTGGCAAGATTTTAAATAGGAATTTTAGAAGTTATAGAACTGACCAAGCAGGGGCCGAAGGAGAGACAATTTTAAAAGACACATGGCAAGTAACTGCTAATGTCACTGCTTAATTCCCAGTGCACCTCTCTGTTTCTGCAAAACAGTGGATTTGATGCAGCATATGGAAAAGATAACTTGATAGGAAATACGTGACAAAGACTACAACGCAGAGGATAGAATCTATGCAAATAAATACCACTGAAAAAAGTCATCTTTTGATTATGGTGAAACTGAGTGGGGAAAGATAATTTTACAAAACTGGTGTAATAAAAAAAATCCAAAAATCCACTTCATTGTCAGATTTCATGATCATTTCTTTCACAAGCATCAGCTTTCAAGCACACCCATCATTACTTGTCAAAAATCAGGGAACCTGAAGAGCCTCAAACATTGAGAACAAAAATTCCCAAATGTTTTCTCTCTTTTCATATACCCTGTTTAGATATAGCAGACTGCAACTAAAAACAGATAGTGTGTTTACAACAACTCCTCCCTGCAGATATAGCCAAACAAATTAAAACACATCACCGGAAGCGATTCCATTACTAGGGTAGAATCATGTGATATGCAGGACTGAAGTAGACAACATAGTACAAAAAATAAAATTGTTATTCTTACAATACCTTCCTGAAACACTTGAGGCTGAAGACTTTAAAAATGCAATTTTGAGAACAACAGATGTAACACTGTCCTGTGTCTTAAATGTCCTGGTTTTGGCTGCGATAGAGTTAATTTTCTTCCTAGCAGCTGGAATAATGCTATGTTTTGAATTTAGTATGAGCATAATGTTGATAACGCATTGATGTTTTAGTTGTTGCTAAGTAGTGTTTATACTAAGACAAGGATTTTTCAGCTCCTCATGCCCTGCCAGCAAGAAGGCTGGAGGGGCACAAGAAGTTGGGAGGGAACACAGCCAAGACAGCTGACCCCCACTGGCCAAAGGAATATTCCATACCATATGACATCATGCCCAGTATATAAACTGGGGGGAGCTGGCTGGGAGGGGTGGATTGCTGCTCGGGGACCAGCTGAGCATTGGTTAGCAGGTGGTGAGCATCACTTGTCTTTCTCGGGTTTTATTTCACTCTCTTTTTGTTATCTTCCTTTTAATTACAATTAGTATTAGTATTATTATTGTTGTTATTATTATATTTTATTTAAATTATTAAACTGCTCTTATCTCAACCCACGAGTTTTACTTTTTTTTTCTTTCCAATTCTCCTCTCCATCCCACTGGGGGGGAGGGGGGGGGGGGCGAGGAGTGAGCAAGCAGCTGTGTGGTGCTTAGTTGCCTGTTGAAGTTAAACCACAACAATAATAAAAGGAGGTGAAATTGTTCCTTCGCTTGCAACAGCTGCCAGTTAAAACGAGTAATATCCTTTACAACAAATGAAAGTTATGCAAGACAGCTATTAATAGTCAAAGCGTTATCATACCTCAAATCTCGAATATTTCCCAATACTTGCATTATGCCTCACTACATTTCTTCTAGTCTTTTAATGAGTTATTACTGAAGCTGTAAAAAAATCTTCACTTCCAACCCTACTGTCTTATCTTGCTATCAGTCCCGAGAGTGTATTAACTGCAGGCATAAACAGGTTTGATTGCCAGTGCGAGGTCTAAAACTTTCCTTATTTCCGTAACAGGTGAAGTGATTCCTGCTTATTAACAAAATATAAGAAAACAAGTAAACAAACAAACAGAAATCTCTTGGAGATAATACATTGTTACTTTGGAGAATACCCATTGTTTTTTTTCCCCTCAAAGATCAGAACCATCCCTCCACTGATTCAGTTTTACAATATCCACTTACATATTGGACAATTTTAAATGGCGTTAAATAATAAATGCTGACATTTAAGATACATTATCTACAGATTTTTGAAGGAATGAGGTTAATTATGTTCAAGAAAAAATAAAGAATGATTATCACCTCTCATTTTATTACCCAGATTAAATGCCAGAGTCTTTACTTAATCATTTCCTGTGTTACCAAGGAGTGTATCTTCCAACTTTTTTAATGAGTAAGGTGAACCATAATGAGAAAATCAAGGATCTGAAATTTAAACTTTGATCTTAATTATACAGAAAAGAGATGATAATCACTCTTTCAGGCAATTACTGTACACCTCTCTAATCTATAGCTACACTGTATGTATTATATCAGAAGGAAACTGTGTGTGAAACATATTAGTGGTTTAGGAGAACAAATGGAAGAAAGGAGAGTGTAGAATCTATTTAGCATTTTATGGCCTATGCATCACAATTCTGGAAAGAGAAATAGTGCTAGCCAACATAACTGGTTTCTACATGAGACCTATCTGTTAGATAGGCCAGCCATACAGATGGACATAAATTTTAACATAGCAATACAATGATCTTCTACTTGAGCACTACAGGATGCTTTGCAAATGATAACAGATGAATCTTCACAAAATCCTTATGATGAAGGTTACAGGATATTCAGGGCCTGGTTCTTAAGCTGAGCTTGTGTCTACATGGAGCTGTACTGAGTTCACATGCAGGTTTCACACCAGGATCACAATCCACTGGTACAGGCTCCCTTCCAGGATTCAGCCTTAACACTCAGACACCTGGGTGCCATGTGCTGCAAATTTACCTGTAGGCATCCTTGCATGAATACAGGAGCCTTATTACAGTCATGGACTTTTGAAACAGCTACCAGCTTTCAGTGATTTGAAAAAAAATTACCAAATAGTAACAAAATTTCTCCCCTTTATCTATTTCCAAATTCTGTTTTCGTAAGTGTAACCTATTGATCCAGAGAACACATTAACACCACACAGAAGTAGTTGCTGATGATGAAAATTTATGGTAAAATTATGAACCTCAGCCATCAAAAAAACACTTTATTCAGAGCCACCGAAACTAGATACCAGCACAAAAATTCTGCAGAGACGAGACCCCACAGGTAAACCAGATCCTGGAAAAATGTAAGGCATAGGGAAGATGAACTTTCAACAGAGGCTTGGAGTGACTAAAGCAATGACTGCAGCCAAACAGCCAGTCAGAGCCTGTTAGAACTTATGTGCCATATTTACCCTCTAGCTTAGGGGACAAAGCCTATATGCACTTAGAAGCCTATATGCACTTAACTAGGCATTTACTTTGCACTGCAGAAACGTATTAGGTGAATTTCAGGTTTAAACTCACATTCTCTTCTCATCACCTTCCTTCCTTCCTTCCCTCCCTCTCTTTTTCTCAAGTCCTTGTCAAATTGCAGTGCTACTGAGATGGAAATGAAAAGCCACTTCATATCTGTTAATACTCCACTTTTCCAGATAAATATTTTATCTTTATATACCTCTAAGTGTATGTTGCCTGGATCAAGATGTTATATAGAATCTCCTTTCCAAAAAATGGATATACAATTAAACAAACATTCTTATCAAGGAAATTGGTAAGCATTCTTTTTCAAACTTTCAATAGCTGGAATATAATGATAATTATATCACGCCTGAAAATGTAAGCAAGAAAGTAGGTGCAGCTGAACAATATGAAAGGCAGCGCTTGTTATCAACCACTAATACAATTCTTGTCTAACTCCTCTAGCAGCAGGAACAGGGTGTTTCTCAATCAGTCCCAACAGTACCACTCTGGGACACAGGAAAGTCAAATATCTGGGAAATGATACCATATATACAACTAATCAGTGTTTCCTGTAAAAGCTACATGTTCTTCTTGGACCTGAATACTTTTTTTTTTTTATTTTTACAGTAGTACTCCTGATAATGAAAAAAACCTTAAATGTCAATTTGAAGTTGTGTGGGTCAAGAAATTACCCTCTGCATGCACACAGATTTCCAATCTTTCTTTCTCAAGAGCTAGGCAGAATTTATTAGACTCAAATAATCATCCCACAAGGGAACCTCCCATAACTTCAGTGACAGTTTTCAGTTTTATATCTCATTCGGGGACATCTTTAATTCAAAAAAGGATTGCTGGCAACCTTAGTTTAAAGTCTGTAAAAAGCTGCTGAAGAAATATAACTTCTTTTTCTTCTAGGGAAGAGTGGGACACGAAACATGCAACATTACATGAGCCAGGACAGATTTCAAATTTTGTTTCCTACTGTATAGGGCTTTCTAAAAATAACTCCTGTTAAAGCTAAAATTGAGAATTCAGCATTGCAAAGGTAAGGATATAACTAAAGAGAAGCGATATAACTAAAGAGAAGCAATGTTTCCATATTACAAATGTAGATACCACAATCTGTATTCATAAGTGGATGAATTTCCTTTTTATCCCACATGCACATAAAAAAAAAAATAAAGCATTTTTATAAAAGATTGCCATACATTATGATTTGACCACATCATTCACTCACTGGATACTGACAACTTTGGTAAGTTTAAATTCAGACCTTGCCTCAATACTGTTCTCAGTTATTTCAACTCTTGATATCTAAAAACATTTAATGATAGTATTTCCTTAGCTTTTTTTCCCTTCTGTTTCTGATCCTTCCCCACCATCTTGTCGAGGTTCTACATGAGTATATAACCTCATATTCTACCGTAACTGTATATGGCAAATTATGTATTTACTAGGATAATTAAAAACTAAAGTGTTACACTGCTAACACCTCAGTGTTACCTTACTCTCAGAAAAAAGAATAACCTCAAGTGTTTGCAGCTCCCTGTAATGCTGCTGGTGTCCATTCACAGAGTTGGTTTGCCTTTGGCACACTTAAAAGAACTGCTTAAAATACAATCATGCTTCCAAGATCATGCTAGCAAATACTGCAAATATAAAATAACCCATGTGTCCTGTTTCTTCACAAGAAAAATGTGTTCATGAGCCACTTAAAGAAGAGAGCTGCCACAACTGCAGATAAATACAACTGGAAAACCTGAGTTCTAAACACAAACTCGATTTAGAAACAAGCAGTTTTATGCCTAATCTAAGATCTGATCTGAGTAGAGGAATTTGGGATCACTCAGCAGCTCAAGCTTGTAAATTTGACCTCACATTACAACAATCAGGATCTCTGCTGTCACTAAGGGGAGGTCTACTCCAGGTGATACAGCTCCCCTAACATAGTATTTTCATGTTAGTAAATTCACACCATTTCCTTCCAAATGGGACTGGAAGAAAATCTATAGGTAGAGGAAAGCCTGCTAGCTGATAGCAGACCCACGCTGAGCTCAGGTGGAGAGCAATGAATGATGCCCTGAGCTGGCCATCACCAGTTTTCCGAGGCAGGCTCTAGGTATGCTCATGACTCTGCTGCCCTCCTCTGCTGTCCTCCTCTGCTATACATTCTGTAGATGTGCAACATCAAGGCTGACTGTCTCTGAAAGAAATACACACGCTATTTCTTTTTGAAAGAACAGTACAGGTTGTCAGGGAGTACCTCCTTCCTCCCATACAGGTTTCCTACAAACATCAACAGTCTTTGGAGCATGCCTATAATGCCTTTTGCCATTGGTTGTCAAAAATATTTTTTTCTTCTTTCCAGTGTTCCTAAAAGCAGTTTTGCTTTATGTATCTTAACTGAGCCCGTCTTAGAGGCTCTACCCATTTCTATTAGGGATAAAAAGGAGCATACGCTCTGAATGAGATCCTCTGTGGGTAGGGATCAGCATGGGTCCAGGAAAGACTGCAGAACTACTCACAGCTACACCATCAGAAGGGCCAGTGCCTCATGTACATACAAGTACAAAGAAGCAGAGCTAGGTCTGAAAAGCTCAAAAAAACCCAGGCATCTCCACCAGACAGCACCTATAACAAAATCTTCCTGAGAACAAGCCTTTTGATTTATCAACTCAAATCCACGAGGTAATTTTCTTACACAAGGGAAAAAAACATTTTCTAATTACAGAGTTAAATGTTTTCTGTGAAGTACTTTTGTATTATTTTGAGTGATTTTACATAGATACTTACATTATTAATAGAAGGGCATACTGGTTTCGATCCGTGAAATCTTTCGGCAGTGACAACTGTAAAGGGAGTTCTTTTAAGAAAAGAGCAAAACATTAAAGGCTGGTAGTTACACAGATGAAAAACAGTAACATTGTAAGAAAGCTTTTGGTTTGGTAGAATAACGTTTTGCCAAATTTACCGTAATCCTCAATGTGAAGCATTTTAATTTCAGTCCTGGAATTCTTTTTCTTAAAAACAGCTTCTTTCAACACAGCATTATTTTCCAAAATATAAAACTCTGTAGAAAAGAGGAAGAAAAAGCAAGTTGAAGGTACGGAGAATCATCACATCAGAGATGAGTCAAGATTCAAAAAAATTAAAGAAAAATATACAAATGTGCAATGATAAATCCTGTGAATGAATTCTTTCTGTAAATACTTTTTTATAATGCAACTGCTTTGCAATTCAGGAACTGAGCAATCAGCTTAATTCAAAACATATATATCTATTCCATTTTCTGGCTTCAGTAGGCTTTGTTTTCATTAAGCACTAACAATGAAATTGCTGATGAACAACATGAATACTAGTATCCCTGACAAATACTAACAGCAGCTGTTACAGGGAAAGGCAAGTCTGCTGGCCAATATTCTAAGCCTCAAGCAGGCATCCTTTTCAAGCTACACATTGCAAGTCAGTATTTAGCCAGCACAGCTCTACTTGAACACTGCATGTCCTTCTCTGTCTTCTGCACTTCAACCAAGAGCAAGACTTCAGTTTGTTTTAAAGCTGCAGATGGATTTGAAGCAATCCTTTTGCACATGAAAGAATGAATAATTAATAATTTTTTTTTTCTTGTTTAATCAAATTACCGATCTTCCTTTCAAAATGTAGGTTTTTTTATTAAACAATAAACCCTCCACTCAGGGCCAAAATGGATAATCTAAGGAGAATGTTTGTTCTGGGCAGTCAACCAAAATGGTATAATTACAGTCTGAGGATGGAATAATTGAAGTAATCCTTAATCATTCTTTTATGAATTGAAGAGGATAATCTAATCTTGCACTGAAACATTAATGGTAAATTATCTCTCTTATTATTTGGTTTCTTGTTGTTACAACAAACAGCGTCCCTCTACCCTGACTTGCTTTGTTTTCCTCCAAGATGCTGTATGTAAATCTCTTTTACAATAATTCACGATCAACAGTATTTTAAATGCAAGTAATAAAGAGTGAAAGTCTACCTTCATAGAATTGGGTAGCTCTACAGAAGTCAATGAATCTACTTTGAGCAGTAGCTACCCCTTACTGAGCTGAATAAAACTCCCTCCCCTTGGTGTGCTATGGCACTGAGCTTGCAACTACTAACAGTAACATTAAATAAAAAATAATTTTTAAAAAAAAGAAGTCAAAGTGCAGACATTAACTAACACTTCATAGCATGATACTGTTGATCAGTATGTTATTTCAACAAACAAGATTAGGTCCACTGTTACAGCTGAATAGTGGCTGGCCCATGACAAAGGGGATGCAGACAAGTACAGTTCATGAGTTTTGGATTCTGGGAAAAATCCTGGGGATAATCTAACGAATGAGATGAGGATATGTAAAGATTGGTTTAGTGTTTTTGAACGGAAAGATGTCTCCTTTCCTCTAATCCACACCTTCATGCTGTGGAGCCACAGTGGAGTTGGAGGTAGCTGAAGCACCTCTAGTGCACCGGAGAAATACCTAAGTGACGAAAATTCTGCTGCTGAAGGACAGTCTTCCATTACAAGGCACCTCAAGCAGCCAGGAAACAGCAATAGATTCAATATCAATATACAGAAAACAGTGAGTGAAAACTTGAAAATTAGAGGTATTGAATATCCTCCCTAAAAAGCCTTTATTCTTGGATTTGCCATCATTGAAAATGTCAGTGGAGTTGCTCTGATTTGAGAAATATAAGAAAAGGACTGAGTTCATTGCATGTAGGTCAGATTTTACGATCAGTTGTCCAAGGACTGTACCTTACCTCAAGATAATTGGATTGTAACTTTAAAAACATCTCTAAAAATACAGAAGGTGTATCATAATGGCAGCATAATTTACACAGAAAGTGAAATGAAGACCAGCTTGACATCTAATTAACTCAAGTGTAAATAGAAGATGAATGATATGCACTTAGCATAAAACATATCTGAAAAGCCTGGGAAAGTTTTAGTCTTTTGATTAACTTCTTTCCTTATCTTTTGCAGATGTGGATGTTGCTAACAGGTAATTAGTAGAACTTTATATGAATGAGCCATCTATTAGTTTTCATTTACTTGTAACTGCCTTTCAACGCCCCCACACTCCTCAAAACAATCAAGAACGATAATAAAATATACCTATTCCATAAGGAATACTCACTTGCAGTATTACTTGTACTGTGCACGCTAACAACTGGAACGCCTGGCCCTGTTTTGAGGAGAGAGGAAAAACAGAGGATGTGTAAGGTAGTTAGCACTCTGTATTTCAATACTAAAGAATGAGAGCACCAGTTACCACGTAAGACCGGATCCTGGAAGCCCCATACACATGCTTCTCTTCAAACACAGCAGTAGCTCCACTGGTGTCTCTTGGGAAGGACAAGGTTAGACTACGGTACAACAAAGCGTGAAATGGAGACTGCCTTCTGCCTGTTCAGCAAGCAGTCTAGACCCCTGCATCCAGAAGGAGTATTTTTTTTTTTATAATCTCCATATTTTAGCTATAAGTGAAGAATAAAAAAATTACGGAGGCACTTAATGGCACTGTCTAAAATACAGCAGTTTGACATTCAGAAACTAACTTTAGGTTAACTGGGAAGTGAATTAATGATAATATTTGCTTATATTTTCTGTGAAAAAGCTATAGACATGTTGAAAAATTATCACATATTTCACTTAATTATCTGTTTAAGAAGCTCCTTTGGTACACCAACTCTGCAAGACACCAACAGCATCACAGTTAAATCTAGGGGTAATGTAATCTAATCTTATTTCATGGTAATGTCAGATACTTTATTTTTACTGTACCATTAAGAAACTAAAAGCACCATGAATAATTTTCCATGTCAACAGGTACTGTGCAAATGCACAAGATGGCAAGTGAAACTGGGGTGACCAAACATTCAGCATACTCAGAAGTATAGCTGAGTTTGCTGTCCCTGCTCTGAGGATCCCTCCATAGTATAAACTTGCAAAAGAAAATGTTGCATCCCCATCTCCAACATGGAATTTGTGCATGGGAAACAGTTCTATCTTGGTGACACAAGAGTTCAAATTACATGCAGGCAGTCACTATTGGGCTATGAAGGATGATGCAGAAAAGCTGAAGTCCCTGAGGACCCCATGGCAGATGAAGGCATGGAACCTCTGAAATTAGGAGTTAAGGCTCTTCTTTTCTGGAGGAAGAAAGATTCCCTTTGAGAGCAGTTCAGAGACAGCTTAATTTATGTGTTTTGAGTCATCCTGAGAAGTTGTCTCTCTCAATTAATTATGGTATGAGTCTAGGGAAACTTAAATACCTGAAATAAATAGCATGATGCCATTCACAGCCTCTGACAGCCTCCACTGAAGATTTTTATTAATTTCATTCTCTGCCTCAAGGGAGACTATTGACAAAAATCTTATAGGTAGATTGCTGACAAATCAAAGCTTTCTGCCTTAGCTCTTCAAGAATATAATTTCTTCAGCCGTCTCTGGTTTTTTCTGGGTTTTTTTCCAGCTCTTTTTACTTCTGAATTTGTCATTTTGCATTGAATTCCAGTTTAAGGAAGACCATCTTTGGAAGGGAAAGTATTGGCATTTTTCAGGCCAGCTCTATTTGTCCTACTAAAAGATGGAAGGATGATGACAGATTTTGAAAAAGGGAGATTACAGTAGATTCAAAAGCTTGTCAGAAAAGAGAAAGACTTGTGTTACAGGCACTGTCTTATGGCTCATCAGAACTAAGCACAGCACTTGGCTTTCTCATTGACCTTCTATAACTAACACTAAATACACAACTTATTTCCTGCTGTATAAAATGGGAAAAACAATTACTCCCTTTGTGAAGTATCTTATTTGAGGGAAGAGATTAACATCTGGTAGTGTTCATGAAATACTAAAGGAAAAATCCACATGCAGTGTGGAAAATAAATGTAAAGGACACACTTGCCAAAACTGGGAGACTGTAAAGTCAGTCCTCTATCTACCAGGCTAGAAATAACTCCTCAAACAGGACAGTCTCTGGAGAAGGATACAGCTGGTACACTGAGACAGATCTCCTGGCTGAGGGTAACTAAGAAGGAAAAACTATCCTAATAAAGGTGCTCACAGGTAAACAGGAGGTGGAAAATTGAAACTTGTATAGATCAAACCAGTCCAGAGTCCCCCAAGGATTTTTCTGGGCAAATTGCTTTTGTAACAATTCAGTCAGGCTTTTTGTTGTGGGAAAACAAGTGTGTATGCACATAGATGTGGTATCTGCCTCTTTCAAGCAGTTTACCTCGTACTCTTACAAGCAGCTCCCCGCAGAAGAGTTTTAGTATTTGCTCTATGGTGATGTTGCTGTCAACTTTGCTACTGTCAAATATCCAACCCACAACAGGCATTTTGCCGAGCTGTGGCAGTACACAGGGCCACACTGCTGCTGTAATTGTCAAGCTCTGATGAAACACAAGAGAAGACCTCTGAACATCCTCAAGTTGACAACTATACATGAATGTTAGAGGTAGGAAAAACTTAATGACAGTGCTTTATCATCCCTGCCCAACACCTGCAGCTTAGGGCAGTCTACTGGTTGCAACTCAGTGGAGTGTAGGTTTAATCCTGGGAAGATGATCTACAGTCCTACCAGCTCAGAGAACTGCCATCTCCAAAGTCACTGAAAGTCATGAACTTGCAAGCAATTTCATGTGCAACCTCCTACTGGCATCCACATTTTTATATCAAAGGAAGACATTAAAAATTACAGGCTGAATATACTTTGCTAAAATAATAACAAGAAGCTATGTTTTTGGGCCCTAGCACATTGCTGATTCAGGGCAAAAAACTCTTCCCAATTTAACAACCCTCCGTCTTGCAGGAATCAGAGACTTTCCCCATAGGGACTATGTCAAGCACAAGGGAAAACTTTGCTTAAACCATGAGGAGCTCATTACTACTGCAGTCTTTACTCAGATGGGGGCCTCAGGATCAGCTCCATAACTTCGGCCGCAGCTTTAACCATGTAATAAGCCATACAGTTGGTTTGGGTTTTTTTTCTAATCAGCTATGTATTATAGGTGCACTTCCACAAAAAAAAACAACCCAACCTTATTTTAGCCAATATATATTCATAGATTGTTTGTTGGAATAGATTCAATTCTCAAGTCGGCAGATATTTTATTTTTGTGGAAAAAAAATACACAGTTGCAAAAGAAATAGAAAAAATGCATGCAAATAGAATGGGCTATTCACACGTATTTCAGATGAATTGTGTCCTACTCTTTTTGGTCTGATGCTAGTTGAGCAAAAATACTGCGAGAACGCTGTCTGTAAAATACTGCAAGTTTCAAGGTCAACAGGTCTAGCTATACACTTTATTATTGATTGCCTCATGCTCTTCTGAACCTGTTCTTATAATCTTACTTACTTATCAGTGTTTATTTCCTGGGTGTAGGTTATAAATTTCTCAGTGTGGGATGGTTCTAGTTTCTGTTTATACAGAAACTCTGAACCCAATTGGTGCCATTTACTGCTACTGGAATGCAGCTAACAATAAAAAGCTAAAAGTTATTTATTGCAGTTGTATTGATAAAGAGGATCCGTCTGTGTGGATTAAACCATACCCGTTTTTTGGTAGATACACATACATATGTGGGTGAGTGTGTACAGATATACTGTACACATACATGTATACAGAGACACAGTGTTACTGAAAGCAGGCCCTCATTTTTTAACTATGTATAGTTGCACAAGATCAGTCCCAATACATAATATAATGAAGCTGTTATGAACCACAGTACCATCACTATAAATTCCACAGGTTTTGGTGAAGGATTTTTATTTAGGGTAAATTTAAATGTCAATGTCCTTTACTAGGACTGAAGGGTTAGCACTGGAGCAGCTTTCTGATATCACTTGTTATTTAGCTTTTACACAGAACATCTTTACTTACAGTCTTGCAATAAACTCTGTACAGAACTTTGAGTAACCCACTACTGAGCTAAATGTTACGACTCCAGCCTAATGCACTTCTCAAGGGAATACATTAATTCAGAAGCAAACAAAGTACTATTAGATGCTGTGCATTTGACTTACCTTTACAGTGCAGTAAAAAATGCCTATTCATGGGGCTAAACTTTGCACTGAAGTATGTGCACTGGTCTTTCAGGAAGTTACATGAGAGACACTGACGATTCAATGATCCCACTGTTGATACGCTGGGGAAGAAATTGATCAGAAATATTTTCCATTGGAATAAAATACAATAAACCAAGGATTAGCTCATCCGAGCAATAAAATTTGTTTACATTCCAAAACTTGCCAAAATATCACTGTCTTATTTTGTGTCTGATGCAAGCTGTTTTCAGATGGCTCAGTGGACTACTGTTCTGTAAACTGGGCAATGTGGACAGGATCCAAAACCTGCCCAAAGCCAGACTGGGGTTCCAATAACTAGCTGTGGGTAACGGTGTTAGTAGGACACCATGAAGAGCCTCATTAAGATCAGATTTAAGCCCTGAGGTTTGTGTAAGGAGGAGATGCTTTGCACACTCTCTTTAAATCACATGATTAAACCCCATAAATATTATGTTTATTTAGAAGATTTTCACTATTAAAAACACAGTCATATTACATGCTTGCATTAGTTTTAGCTTTTTAGATGCTTACAAAGTACTAGTGAAGACCTAAGTGTAAAATCTTTTCTGTTTTTAAAAAAATGTAAAATATCATCAGCATTTTTAGTTTTGAAAAACTGTGATTCTTTACTTGTTACAGCTCAAGTGTACTAACTTTTACACAATATAAATGATTACTGAAGCCCCAAAGCAGCAATTAAGGTCACAGAATGTCATCATAGCACTTACAGCTTGGGATGAAGAAGATGTTAACATAGCCCCATGTACTTCTTACCTACGTAGCTGTCTTCCTCTTGGGGATTCTTCAGTGCTTAAGAAATAACTGTGTCCGAAAGACAAACAAAGTTAAACTCAATTTGGTAAACTGTCAGATTTGGGTGGTGTTTAGAGAAGTCAGAGACATATCATAAATAACATTTTTTAAAATTAAAAATTCCCAAATACACATGAAGATCAAATACTTATATATAAACCTCAGCTCCAAGATTAAACTTAGACCCAGTATACAGAGTAGTTATTTCAGATGCTATATGATTTCATATTAAAACAGTGATGAACACAGTATTTCATGTTTTCTGTTTAATTCCTGTAATGCCAATAAATAACAAAAAATACAGAAGATAGTTTCTCCTTCACTCCAAGAGTTTGCAATATAAATCCAAGGAGCAGAAAAAGGTCACAATGAAATTATATCATAAATTAAAACAGGTCTTATGATACCCGAAAGCCTTTTCAAGCTGTAGAATGACTTTTTCTTCTATCTAGAGACAGAAGCCAGCACCCTAGGCAATGGTTTACAGATAAGGTTGCGTGGGTGGAAAGAGGCTTAGTAGAGCTGCTGCAAGAATATCAAGACAAGTCCTTGATGTGTCCCAGCTGAGATCCCCACACAGTTTCTGCTTGAGAGGCAGAAGGAGGGCTGAGGCAACCCTCTCTGCAGGCTGAGTGCGCTCAGACCTCACTTCTTCATCTGAACCTTGGAGAAGTATCAAGATATTCTCTATGTATATATTTTCAAAATCCATGGAAAGACTGGTCAGAAAGGTTGTTTCTCCAGTACCAGTGGAGATGACAGCATTGTTGCAGCCTCAAAAAGGTCCTTGCCTTTTAAAGAAAATAAGACTTAGACACATCTGTTTAATTTTTGCCATATGCAGATATACGTGAAGACTAACCAATATCCACTGAAGTTATGTGGAGCTTTCAGGTGTTTTGTGTCAGTTCTGTACTGCTCCCCAAAATCACCAAGTATGTGCTGTATTTCCTTCCCATTATAGCACTAAGATGGGCTTTGGAAAGATTTCTCTCTGAGTGAGCTGGGTGACAATCAAGGGTTTGGATAATCTCCTTATATAATTTGCATTTATGAGGTTTAATCAGATCCCCAAAGTCCAGAGACCTCATGCAGTAACCAAGCAGGCATGAAAAATGAAGATTTTGGGTTTTATCAAGTACTAAAAATTTACTATGACTTCTTATCTGGATTCCAGGAAAGAAGTCACCAAAATGTTATTACTGCTGCACTGTGTGTTGATTTCTTTTATTTAAAAAAATACAGTGAGTCAACTGGTGTCATGGTATGCTCCTTTTCCCTCTGCATAAAAATGCATGCAGTAATACACTGGAAGATAAATTGGCTTACAACTGCACTTTACATACTGAGGAGTGTAAAATTGATGGTAATGCTCAAAAATGAAAGAAATATTGTTGCTTAACTTTAGATATGCTATTTCTAGTTAAATTGATTCCACTTTAATAACTCATTTTCATAAACAGACGAAGAGAATAGTGCTTACATCTTTTGTGTATTTTCATCGTATGCCAGGATTTTGATAACTTCCCAGTTTCCTGATGTCAGGTGTCTCACACTGATTTGTTCACTTTTAGCCTGGAGAGAGATAGAAAACATTAACTTCCACCTTAATTGTTACATTTTTCTTTGCCTAGCAGGATTGTCCGCACGTCATTACTGATTACAGCTTTTTAACTTTAATATGCAACGTAACATCTTTAAATCACAAACCTCACATTTTGACATGCCTGCACTTCAAGTATTCTTTCCCTCCCATATAAAAACTTTTCAAAGTCATTAAAATTATCTGAGTTTTCAATTTTTCTTTAGGTTGCCCATATGCCAACAAACAATAGAAGTCCCATACTTCATGCTAAGGATCTTGTCTCTATGCATGTTTTGTTTCTCTTGTTTCTTTTCCTTTACAGTGACATAGCAGGGCAATCTGACTCAGATCCCTGTAACCAAAACACTGCAACAGAGTGTGCCTACGAAGCTTTCATGCTTATCACATGCTTGTATTGAGCCAAGATTATTGTAAAGATGCTGTGCCAGGATGGGACATAAACACCACCCTCATCTGAGGAGGCAGGAAAACCTCTACGAAAAATGTACTGCACAAACTCAGACACAGAAGTTCACAGGATCTAAACCTAGGTAAAGCCCCTGTTCCATCATGCACTCTGGAGAAGCCTCTCTTTATCCAGGGTCTGTAACGAGAGTCTAAGAGTAGCTCCAAATTTTGGCAACTGAACCAAATGCTTACGAGTTGGGGAGAACCCCTTGCTCCCTCTCATAAATTGTTTCTATCCCAGTGTGAGCCTAGAAAAATACTGCTACAAGGGGAAATTCAAAACCTCTTTATGCACTGTGCATCTACCTTGAGGTAAAACCAAACTCTTTGGCTGGAAGCTGCAGCAGACTTCATCAGATACAGGTTAAAAACAATGAAACCCAAAGAGTGAGAAGCTCATCTGAGATTTCTTCCTAGTGCAAAAGGTAAAATTCTTGCTCAGGCTTCTGAAGATTAAAACTTCAACCATGAACATACTTGAAGAGTGTTTTTTTCTGTACGAGGTCTATGGTGCTTGGCCTGGACATAAAATTCCTAGTTTTCAAATTCCAGACAAATGTTGTAAAGAAGTGATACTTCAGTTTATATTTCAGCCTTAGTGGGTGAAATTGAGCAGATGGAGTTACAAAGGAGGTCAGAGGGAGGATTTAATCATGCTTTCTGGCCTCGCTCCCTGTGAATCTGGAGCATCAGTCCATACCTAATCACAGTGGCCTCAGTGGTTATGTGGCCTACAAAAAAGTCATAAAGAAAAAGAGGGTTTTTTTTAATCTCTGTATTTCTGAATTGTACCTTGTAAACTCTGATCTCTACATCAACAGCAGTCATAACTAGAAAGTAGAAAATGCTCAAGGACACCTATGAGACATGTCTGGAAATGGCAAGGTAGAAACAAGTCCCTTAGAACCGATCTGTTCTCTAACAGATCCACAAGGAAAGAACAATGTAGTAACTCTGTAACAAGTCTTGCAAGTACTAACTGAAATCAGGATGCTGTGCTAGGTGCTGTACATATGTTTATGATGACGGTTCCCTTGTTCAGGAAGGTTCTCATATTCAGTGCTGTCTCCAGGAATGATTAAAAAATAAATTAGTGATTTATTATAAGTGACTATTTCTTCTCTAGAGAAGCTGCAACTACTGAAAGAGATATTTAAATATTGAGATCACAGAATCTAACAAGAAGCAGCAATAAAAAGCCCAGCCAAGCGTTAATAAACATGGTTATTTTTCAAGGTTACAGCCATAATACATAATTTATGAAGCTTGTAGGAAGTTCTTGCCTTGATCCATTAAAGTTACTTTATAATTCTTATTTTGTGGTTGAAAAAGAGAGAATTTCTAGAGTTGCAAAACACTAAGTAAGAAACTTCTAGATACATAACACATGATTCAATTTCATTTTGAGATGGTTTCTTTTAAATATTTCATAAGTTACTAAAAGCATTTGAAAACAATAAAACACACATCTATTCCTCTACATTCAGACAGTAAATAATACATGATAGACAGTAACCTTTCAAACAGTAACCTCCCCCTGCAAGAAGATTTAATTTGATGTTTCTGCTAACCTTTGATTATATCACTGACACATGCTTTTCTGAAGTACAGTCAAAGAAATGCAGCCCAAGAAAGACCATCACTTGTCAACACTTGTAAGGTTGACAAATAAGCCTCAGTGATTAAAATAATCTAAAGCAAGCCATTAAAATTTACTTCTTCGTCACTCTATGTTCTGTGTTTTAATTTTCCTGCACTTGGAGGCTGATTTCTGTTAATGAGCTGATATCTGTTCTGAGTAGTACAGACAAGTAACGAGAATCTGAATGCCAAATTCCAACATTAACTGAGCTCCATCACAAAAAAATGTGATCGTCTGGGTACCGGAGACCTGCCGACTGCTTTAAATTCTGCAGGGCACCTGTTATGCCACTGTGGCTCTCACAAGGTGTGACAAACATCTGATGTGACAAAAGACTTTATGTGCAACGGTTAATATAATTTTTATGCCTCCATGTTTGCTTTAGAAATAATGGACAATCAGATTAATGCACTGTGTAAAACACATCATATAAACACATTTCCTGTCCTTTATTGCTCTGTATCAGCCCCATTACCACACGGAATGTTGCTTATTGATGAATAATGGCTGATACATGGGATATCACATTTTCTCTTCTTCTCAGGAGCAGCTATACACTTCAAGCCAAATTTGTCATTGGTGGTACCATTCAAACTTGTTTATTCATGTTGATTGGCGGTCAAAATAGAAGTATTTTTTATTTTTGGAGTTGTGCAGAACCCAGGGCTCTAATTCTGCCTATAAAATACTAAATTCTTAATGATAAGCTTGAGTTTAAACATTATTTCTGGTGAGATTAAGACATGTATTTAAAAGAAGGTATAAATTAAATTTTCTTATTGAATAGAAGTGGGATTTATCTTTTGCTTAAATATTTTCCTGAATTAGGATCAAGTTTCCTGGGCTCTTTAGTAGTGAAAAATGTCAGAGACTAGAGGTTTAAGGCAAATTTGATTATATCTGTAACATCCTTGGGAATGTTGCAAGTTAATTCTCAGACCTACATTATTATTTCATGTATTTTAATGATACTTATTCATATTGGGAAAGAAACCAAAATAAGACTTGACTGACTAAATGGTTTTGCTCTGGCGTGAATTTTTGTGTGGCTACTATATTAATACACCTTTACCAGATTGTCATCCGAGTTACTGTTTTCTCTGGAAGATAGAATTTGGCATGCCTTTGATCCCTTTTTTCTTCTCTGATTCTTTCTTGATATATTTACTCTAGAGAATAAGTATCTTGTTCTTGCTTCTTCAGGTTAAATTTTCATTAAAGTTCTTTTGCTCTTGTTCTGTCTGCAGTGCACTGTGAAGACATTTCAGACTTAATAATGTTCATACCAGAACACTGTCATAAAGAGAGATAATAGAGTTGCCTGGTGCCAAGTCTGCTATTTTGATGTTTTGGGTACCTTGATAATCCCTCCTATGTCATATGGCTCTGCTACAGTACCTGGATTAATGCTCTGATGATTTAAATAGATGCCTTGGAGTGTTCCGTTCCAGGGCATAATTTCCTTTATTAGTTCATCACAACTTCATACTGGTGACCTTCAAAGTCATAGTGCAAATTTATCTTCTTTCAGATTCTTCTCTGGAAAAAGTAATGACCCCAGGAAATGGAAGCCACTGGAAAATGTTGCAAAGGGTAATAAAAGAGTCCTAATTTTCACAAAATTTAAAGTTTTTGGTATTGCCTCCCTTTACTGTTGTGTGTAAGACCAGACTCTGAATATTCTGAACTGACATTTAAAATGATACTTATGCATATATAGTGTATATAAAGAGGGTAAAGTGAGTGTTTCTGCAGGTCTCTTGAATTTCTGTGGCTATAAAACCTTGTTATTGACAGAAGGGTTTAACAAGTAAACATCTCTGCCTGTCTACAGTCGTACAAAGAAAACATGAAATTTTCCAGAGAGGGTACTCTGGGAGTACCTTTCATTTACAGATTTTATGTGTCACCACAGCAGAGGTCTAAGAAAAGAAAAAGCTCCACTTATTCTGGAATAAGTTATAAATATGTCTCTGCACTGAGCAACAACCTGTCCTGGACAGGACAAATGACCATGACACAAGAGTTCAGACTCTACTGGAGTGCAAGCCTTTTCTTGGGTCATGTGTTATCACTAAAAGTCCTAGATGACCACTAGGATATTAAAAATAGCCTGAACCAAAACCTTACCTGAACAATAAACATGGCTATGTGGTGAAATTCACCCCGGCCTCCCTGCTTTACTGGGACAGTCATGAAGAACTTATTGCCATCTTTGGAGAAAACTGGTTCTTCATTCTATAAATGTAAGATTGTGTTAGTTTGTTGCACTTTCCATTAAACTTCTTAACTAAACATCAGCTTAGGTTTTTCATCTCCTTGGTTTTGGTAGTTGCTGTGCTCCTAAGACAACTGGAGGAAAATCCTTAGATTTTAAATACATTCTGCTAAAATTAACAAAAATGTGGTTGCTAAAGCTAAACGTAGTTCATGCCAGTAGTTACCACTGTGCAATCTCATCCTCAAGCATGGGTTATAGCCCTTGCAAAACTCTCCTTCCCAATTAAAGGTCTGGTAGTCTCATCCCTAATGCAGCAGGACTTTCAACCATATGTTCCTTTATAGACATACAATTAATGACAGAGTCCTGCTAGTGATGAGGAGAACAAATGTTTCCATGGCCTGGACTCAGAGAAACATTACTAAAGCACATGCTTAACACTCACTCATTTCAACAAAGTTTCTTGGAAAAAATAAGTACATTGAAGTGATATTCTGAATCATAGTATTACCATAAACTGTAGCCTGGTGTGATACCATCTCTTCACATCTAACTTTACACAGACATATTAAAGGAAAATGGCTTGCTATAAAAGCATAGCCTTTTTAAAAATAATTTCTCATTTGCACATTGCAAAATGAAGCCTGAAATGTATTTTAAATAGAACATGTTTCATCCATTTATTGGACAGCTCTTCTGAAGTTATCAAAATGGAATCATTTTCTGACATATTAGTTCAACGTATTGTTCTGGGTATGAATTTAGAAATACTATTCTTATGCATTCCAATTACAGCCCATATGACCTCTAATCTTTGAACTCCTTTGGGTTTAATTTGGTAAGGTTATTTTTTAATCAGAAAAAAAATCAGCAGAGTATATAGGACATGCTTGGAATGGGATTTGTCTGATCTATCTTTAACCATTCAAGAGTTAGTTAATCAGCTGGTCATCTAAGTGCTTACTTAACTGAATGCAGAGAGACTGAAAACTGAAGGGAATATTGGCTCTGAAACCCAGACAGGTTTCTCAGTTTGAAGGGCTGAATTGCTCACTGGGAGGAAGGGTGTATCTCTTTTCACCACTGACAGTCAGCTAGATAGCAAAATGTCCTCTGTGTGATGCCAAGTGACAGGATTCCCACTACCAGAGAAACAAGCTTCCATCTGAATGTTTCAACCGACACTGCTATAATCCTCGGCTGTTAAATTAATTTAGGATCCTAAAAAGTATTCAATTTTAAAAGGAATGGATTTTAATAGCTTATAAAATAACATATAATTAAATAAAAATGACAATTAAGCAATTACACACTATACACCCAGAAATAGCATTTATACTGTACCTGTTTAGGAAGCCACAGGTCTGACTGCATTTCATATTTCTATGAAAGAAAAAATGCTTTTATGGAATAGCTATAGATCAGAAATATTTCCCAAATTCAGCAAAAGGTCTTTAGCTATTTCATGGGTTTTTTTCTACTATGTTACAATCTTCACAACTTTTCACTGGCACTTACACTGAAACAAATGATAATTTAATTACAAAGTCAGCTGCTTTATTCAGAGTTTTTGGTAGAACACCACAGGGGACCTAAGAATGCCTTTTTCAGTCCTTTCTGATTAGCTATCAAGAAGCTTTACACAGGCAGTTCTATTTGTTTTTTACCTCTAGGCATCATCTGACAACTGGATATTTTAGGTCCTTCATCAACACTGGGCAAACAGCCAGCAACAAGCTCAAATTGTGAGACCTTTTCAAATCACAATCCCTTGCTTTAATGGGTTGTAGTGTGACATTATTGAAGAGAAAAAAAATGTAAATGATTGGTTTTTATTGGTCACACTCATATTTCACATCATGCCATCTAAAAACACCCCAAGTACCATGCACATGGTGTTGAAAAAAAATATAGAATATACGTCAACTGTTGTAAACTGTCACAGTCACACTGAAGTCATGAAAATTTATTAGCTACAGAAGCATCTGTACATATATGGCCTGAAAAATGAAAAATCTGTAGCTACTACAGCAGCTGATTTATATACAGTAATTTTTGGAATTGAGAACATATGCAAAATGCTAAACAACAACAAAAAAGTTTACAGTTGAATTCAAATGTGTGATACAATGTTAAATTCTCACAATAAGGCCTTTCCTCATCCATTACTGAACTCAAGAGCATCACCTTATCCCAACAGAGGCAGCGTAGGAACCATCCAGGGTCACAAGTATGAGCCTCTGAGCTGCACTCATATGGTGACACTGCATCACTATCCTTCCTCATCCACCTTAAAAGGTCCTTCACTGCACTTTAATTCTTCTGGAGTGGGACTTCTCAATCTCTCTCTCTTATATTATGTCCTGGATTATAGCTCCCTGGATACCTACTTCAGACAAGCCCAATTGACCTTGGAGCACATAAGAGTTTACTTTCAGAAGCGACTGCTCACAGTGGTTCACGACCGACTTTATTAATAAAGGGACACAAGGCTTGCAGGAACCAGGTAAAAAAGCAACCCAATCAATAAATCTCCATGTTCACAATCTTAATCCATACTCTGAGGATTTATTCATAATTTCTGAGTGAGGAAAAGCAACCTTCAGTATGTAGCAAAAGAAGCAGACAAGCTCACTTTAACACAACTGACTGCAGTAGCAAGACACTGATGGGAGCCTATTAACTCAGAGGCCAAACTTAGACCTACATTAATCACTCATAACCATTTACACTGCCAAATTATACCCTCTAGTTTGGAGCATCTGTTGGTACTGATATTAGCATGCATAGAAAATATTTATACTTTTAGCTGGTTCTGGGAAGAGATCGTGACTCAGAATGGGAAAGTGGCTAACTGCATTCAAGATGCAAGATTGACCGTGAAAATGGAGAGATGTAATGCAGGAGTGTCAAGCCAAAGTCTGGGTCAAGGGATGGGATGTGGCTGGATTCAAATAGAAAAATGTATTTCAGCTTGGCTTACATTCAAAATGAAATATCCCTGTTGTGTTTCAATTTTTTCCTTCTAAAGTTATTTAATTCTGCTATCCAATTTCCCAGAATTATCAGAATTTTACACCTTTTCCTTCAACATATGTAAGCTGTGAGAGATAGAAAGATCTGAAATGAAACTCTGTAGGGGGAGAAAGAAGAAACCAGGCAGCTGAAAATATCTGACGGAAGACAAGCTTGTCACTGCACTAGCTATATCCAAAGTACACGATGTTCAGCAACTGCAGTTTCCACTGAAGTTAATGAATGAACAAAGCTTAGTAATTCTGAAAATGTCACTCAAAGTTGCTAATTACATGAAATCATTTCACCAGATTTGGAATTTTCTCACATCCATTTCCTCCCTGTTGACTAATTATATTCAGCTTGCAACTACTGCATCTGCAAACTGATTTCCAAAAATCTTTTTCTGAACATGAACACAAAATGCAGGAAGAAACCTTGAAAAGAGAGCTTAGGAAAAAATCCAACTTACCCTGCTGCAAGCCCCAGTTGTAGTTTCACAAACTGTAAGGATGGAGACATTCTGAGGTCTGTTTAACCATCTCACCACAGCCTTGGTGTTGCTTACCCATTTCACCATGGTGATGTAATATTCCCTAAATAAACATTTGAAAACATAATGTTCAGATCATTCCTATTTCAGATTAGACTTTTTAAAATATATATACATACACAGTTCATCAAATGCTGGATTTGTACTGCATGACAGTATCAGTACTGAGGGATGGAGAAAATAACCCCGAATGACCAGCATCTGTGTTCCTACAAGTAGCAAGGCTCAGTCCCAGTGCACTCTTCCTCTGGAAAATTTGTATTTCGTTAGCACCTCCTTCTCAGCCATTTGTAATATAGAAACTTTACCAACTGCAAAAAATATACTTGTGAAACATATATTTGTGAATTCATATGAACCATGTACTTGCTGGCCATCTTAAAAACAAGCACTAAATTCCAACAGAAGTCAGTGTTTTCCTATACCAAATACCTTCAGAAGACACATTTTTGCAAAAGAATCCAGCCCTATTGTTAAACAACAACAAAAAAAAAAAAAAAAAAAAAAACAAAGTCTGTAGTTCTGTAATGTTAGAGTACAGGCAAGACTACTTTAAAATTTTTATGTTTTATAACAAGTATTTTATACTGGGACTTCTGCTTCTGTATAAAAGGGAAGTCACACTTGGTATCAGAGCGTGTCAGCTTCCGCTTTAACAAACAGCTCATATCGGTCAAATTGTCTGTCCCTCAACAACCCTGGCTGAGCAAAGGAGGCTTCCTAGGCACAGACTCATGGTATGGAGTATCTGCCTCCCTGCTCACAAAATCCTACTAGGCTGTCAGACTGGGGATGTAACAGAGGAAGACCTGCTGCCGCTTGTCATCCCAGCCAGGCTATTTGCTTCACTTCTCTACCCGTGGCAGCTGGCAGCTTTCATAGTCCAGCTGAGTTATGTGCAACAGTGGAGTGAACTTGTCTGGAAACTCAGCTCCCCCTTAAAATAAGGGTCTTAGCTTGCATATAATTAGGCTTTTAATCTAATACTGATGGAGATCTCATTACTCTTTGACAACATATGTTTAATTATACATTCAAAAGACTTCTTAGTAGATCAAAGATGCTAAACAGCACCAACAGCAAAGTTGTGTACAACTCTGATGCTGCACACAGGAGATGCAAGAGACAGCAATTCACTGTAGCCTCAGTCTGGTACTGTATTTGAAGATCACAGCTGAACAACCCAATATGCCCAACTTTCATGCTTGACTTTAGTAAGAGGTATTTTCACATGCGATTACCAGAATGATGACTAGAAATGGTGACTTCAGATATATTCTAATACTTACCTTTTTTGGTTTAAAAATCTTTTTAACTTACTGAGGAGAAAAAATTTATGCCAAAAATAACACAAGATCTAACACGAGACCAGGTGACACAGCCGACAAAGCAATGATCTAACAAACAAACCACAGAGTGCAACACCAAATCTCAGGTAACTGGTTCCCCATAGCAGAACTCAAGAAACAAGAGTTGAAAATTCCTCCCTCTGCAGTCGTGCCTTCATAAGGCCGTCCAAAACCACTGCAACTGTGCATACAGAAGCCCGAACATAGCCAAAAGCAAATGTTCAAAACATGTATAGAAGGACTGACTCCCTCTACCAGTACTTAGACACCAAGGTAAGACAGCATCCACTGACAACAAAAAATAAATTATCCCAGAATCAAATTCTACAAAATAGAGCCTAAGCTGTCCATTTGAAAAAGTCTTCAGTGAGGTATGGAAACAGGATATTTAATTATACAGAATCCAGCTGATATAGTAATTAATAGTCCAAATCAAACCATATCATCTTCCATCACTGACATAAGCTTCTTGATCACTGTAAGTGAAAGTAAAATATCATTTACAAATTCCTTTTTTTTTCCCTTCCATCAACTATGCATAAAAATATGTTCAAATTTCACTACATTATGACATGTTTATCAGGAGTGTAGTATAGTGTGTGTGTATATATATATATATGTAGAAACACATACCCTTCTGAAATTAAATACTGTCTCCAGGTAATGTTCCTTTGTAATTCAGTTTTGCAGTTAATCTATTTCACATATACAGTGCACATACACATATACAGAGGAGTAGTGTTGTCGCAGGTCAACAGATATAACCAAGGCGAAGTTTGTAGAAGAAAACCATATGTTTTATTAGATTGGCTGATACAGCTGAATAAAAATGGAGAAGCCTGCAGGGCAAAAACTGGGTTAGTTCCAAGGAAGCTGCTATCAGTTTGTGTCTTCAAACTTATTGGGCTTTTTTTTTTGCAACTAATCTATTGTTCTAGTAATGAAAATAAGCACTCTATCTTTCCCTCCAGACTCAAATACACAAATGTACTGGGATTATTAGACTTTGCATCTGTACATACATTAAGTTTTCTCACAACATCACTTGAAAGAGGAAAGGCTATGATTACTTTCTGGACAAGGGACTGAAGCAAGATATTAAATAAAAATTTACACTCATTTTAGATCTGCAATTTGATACCCATTTAATTAGGTGCTCTACAGCACTTTGCATGTTCAGAGCATACTTTCATCCTTGTTCAGGAACATTTCTTAAACCAGACTGTCGATTAATTTACTGCATGCCCGAAGAATAACAAACACAATTATTCATCACCTATGTAATGTTAGTTTAAACTCACTGTATCACACAGGGGCTCTGCGGCAGAGACAGAATCCACTTTTGGCATTCAATTAGCCTAGTAAGAGTGGACTTCCCTCTTGCTGTGACTTGTTTTACTCAAGCTTTGTCTACTCACCCCACTCCTTTCTTTGTCCTACACTTTGTGCAGCCAGCTTCAGGTTTCTCTTTATCAATCCCTTTTCTCACAGTAGGGCCACTAAGATGATCATGGGAACCATAAAACCCGTTTGTTGATACCCATCTCCTCTATCCCCACCATTTCACCAGCTCTTAGGCTTTCCACTGAAATCCCTGATTGACAAGAAAACCTCATTCAATCCCTGCCTCATGGACCTGCCTTTTTGTTTTTTAGCTAGTTCCCATTTCACGGTCTAATCAAGTTTTCATCTCAGAATTGTTAGTCTCTTCCCTCTCATTTGCCCTAGGACTTTTTCCTTTCTGAATTCCAAAGAGTTAGCTTTCTTCTTTACTCTGTATAAAAGCAGACAGGAAACACTGAAAACACAGAAAAGGCAGTCTCCTTCCACACCATCCCATGATCAGTCACTATTGAAGGAGCTTGTATGCGACTCACTTTATTCTAAGTTGGATTGAACCAGGCAATGCATAGAAACAAGAGCTTCAAGCTCCTTGACCTGACAGAGAGCTACTTCTGATTCCACATTTGGTATTTAAATCTGTGTTTGGCTTCAAATGGTCTAAGGCAATTATATAAGGTAATCAGTATTAAGAAGGTACAGCTTTCCCTTAGACCTGTGAACCGGGAACATGACATGTATACAGTCAGCTCCACAGTAGGAGCTGGAACATCTCACGTATGCGGAGGAGGTGCTTCACACCAAGAAAGGTCAGGTCTTAGGGCCTGAGGGGGATAGAGGATATTCACTGAGAAAGAATTTTCCAACTGTAGGTGTTAAGAAAGCAAATGTTTTTCCTGAGCATATGGCAATTAACTTTTTTACAAAGACTTATAACTTGATGAAATCTGGACTCATTTTTCACAGCTGATAAAAAAACCACGTTAAGTATCAAAGGAGTTTATCATCCTTTGCCAAGCTTGAAGACCCAACTTTTTAAATGCTTCTTTCTTATAGATTATTTTCCTTTATTTTGAATATCTCAATTGATACACAGTTCTGTGTAAGTAGTTTAACACTTTGCTAACAAATTTATCATCACTCAAGGATGTCCAGCACGTCTTGTTTCACTTGGAATTGGGATGCTTGTGACAAGAAAGATATATATGTGTATCGTCCTGGCTGTGATTGTAAGTGCTTAGCAAAGTCAACAGAGCCAATAAGCTGAGCAAAGGAAAGGGATTTGCACTGCATTACACTGGAAGCATAGTTACAATCGTAATTAAATTTGAACATTAGATACTTAGATTTGAAATAGACAACATCACAGGAAAATAACCCACAGTATTAAACTCTAAAATAAGAAACTGTTCCAGAAAGAGAGCTAAACTTTGCAACTTCATACCATTCACTATAATGAAGAAATCTGCTCTAACTTTAAGCCAATGAGCTGATTATGAAAGAAATCTGTTTATAAGAATAACTGGAAGACAATGAACATTTAGAAAAAGGAACCTTACTTTTGTTGATGGTGTTTATAGATTTGGATAATAACTACAAGAGGGTTCACCTAAAGAAAGCCAACCTGTTATGCTCTACTAGTTTGCTGGCAGGTTGTTATCCAAGAAGGTAAACAACAGAAACTTGCCCCGTGCACAATGCTCTAGAATATTTACTATATTCTTAAATTATTTATATTGTTGTATATTGAAAAGTGTATGAGAATTTACAGATACTAATAGAAAATGTCATTCTCAGAAATAGACACGGAAAACAACGCAAATTGAGACACGACCTGCAAGGTAGCTAAGATAACTACAGTTTGTTAGTGTTTTGGTATACTGTACATGACTTTATCTATGCATACATTGATGGATGTGCCGCAGTTTTCTTCTGAGACTAAGCCATGGGTATTTGGTTAGAAGGAGCTTTTCTAGCTCCCCTTCCCATGGGTGCTGGTGGCCACCATCCTGGTCAGGCTAACAAGCTCTGCTCCTCATTTCCTTGCAGCCATGGGCCCTGGCCATGACCATCCCGGTAGCTGACTGACAGACTCTCATCATCCCCCTTAAATCCCCAAATTGGTGTGGGTGATGCTCTGTCTTTATGGGGTCATGGACAGAGCAACCTCCCTTGGTCTCCCAGCCACCTGTCTCCTTGAACAGTACAGCCTTGGTGACAACAAGCGTGTGCTGTTGTCTCTTATTCAGCCCCAAGCACAAATCCCTCGGCAGGGCGGCTGGGCAGGCAGCTGGGTCCCAACCCTGTTGACCCAGGGGCTTGTCCTGGCCCACGTGCAGAACTTGCATTTCTTCCCACTGAACAGGGAAAGGATTAATCATAAATACCTTGGCATTGTGTGGGAAAGCTTCAATAAAATAAAGTCTGTGAATATATTTTTACCCTGTAGGCTTTGGCTGAATGGATTACAGTCATTTGCCGTAAGGTATGATAGTGAATGAATCCTTTACATTAGCCTTGTGAGATAGGTATTGTTATTGTTAGGTTACAGAAGAGGGGAGGGCTAGAAGCATGAAAGAAGTGACTAGACACAGCATATCTATGAAAAACTGAAAGTAAAACCGAGTTTTCTTAATACCAAATTGCATACCCCACCATCTT
Source organism: Strix aluco (assembly GCF_031877795.1). Lineage (NCBI taxonomy): Eukaryota > Metazoa > Chordata > Aves > Strigiformes > Strigidae > Strix > Strix aluco. The sequence continues at coordinate 9,960,615 of NC_133936.1, read as the reverse complement.
TCCAAATTCCAGTTAGAATCAAATAAGTTTTCTATTCCAAAGCAAGGCTCAGATAAACTGGCTGCCAGAAGTATAAAACCAACCTTTTGAGATTCAAAAGGTGATTTCAAACTAGAAGTACATAAATATCCAAATGATTTTGTTGATTTGGAAATGCGTGGATAATAGAAACATTGGTGAGGCTTGTAAGAGCATTATCTGAATTTATGCAAACTCAATTTCTTAAGTGTTTTCAGTTCCATTACAAAAAGTTAATTAAAATCAATAACAATTATTTAAATTTGTAATACAAAGTCAGAAGGGTCTCACTGTATAGTTCAGTCTCCTTAAAAGCAGGTATATATGAAATAAGAATGTGGACATCTAGCATTTTTTTAGGCATTTAAATACTATTGGAAAAAGTAAGAAAAAGGACTGACTTAATTTCTTATAGCGCATTTTAAAGCTACCTGGTCAGCAAAGGCTGGAAACAGTGTAGAGCCAATGCAGCTTGCGCACTATGCTGAGAATGGGGAAAGCAAGCAATGGATGATCCCCATGCTGAGACTTTCAAGAGCCAATACACAGTTCTAGCAGAAAAATCTTTTCATCATGTATGGAAACAAGCTCTACTCTAATAAGTCAACTGCAACTTCTTTCATGAATTACTTCACTTTTTCTCTTAGCAATTTCCACTTTGGAAAAAAAAAAAATTTCTGCCTGTCAGGTCTAAATTCAAGCATGGGTTTTGAAAAATCAGCCTACATATTTTCTTAATATCACATTAATATCTTATATGCAAATATCAGCAGTTACAAAGATTCTTCAGGTGTCTTAAGTTACACTGGTTTGAACTGACCCCTTGCACACCACACTGCTTTTTCAAGATTTGCAGCAGGAGACGAGTCTTAGCTTTCCAACTGGAATTTCAGGAGCTAGCAGTGTATGAATGCACACATATTTCATCCTACATGTACAGTGGCTTTCTAGGACTAATGAGAAAAAACCCCTGCAGTACAAAATCATGTTTGCCACTGAAGAAAACATAATATAATTGTACACATGGAATAGAAACACTGTGGGGGAAACAGTAATTGCACAGAATAAAACCACATGTTTAAAGGAAGACTGTCGGTCTTTTTGTGGCATTAACAATGCACAGTAGATGATAAATTTTTCCATAGAATAAAACTTTAAGGAGTAAATTTACAAATGTTATGGCTATCTTTATATCAGAATAACCTGCACAAAACATGGGAAATATTACCAAGCACCTTTATAGAATCACTGCAAGCAGTAAATGAAGGTGGAACATTGAATTTACTCAATCTTACATCAAGTTCCCAGATGCCCTAAAAATCAGAGAAACAGTTTTCTGTCTTCAGAGGTCCTGCACTGCACACAATTTGGGGAGAGTTGAGAATCTGAACGTTACTTTTTACAGTTATAAGTAACAGAAACTTCATTCCCTACACATTTGTGTGGTTTCTCTGTGTAGGAGTGAATCTCTCCCATAACAGCAGTTGGTTATGACTTGTACAATACATATTTCCAAAATGTTTTTGCCTTGAAAGCTCCATAAAACTATATATGATAGTGTCCCATTCCATTTAATTCTGAAAGACTCCCATTACCTATTTACTAATGACTCTATAATGAATTGATTAGGAAGGTACTGAAAAATCTTGACCGCTAAAAGTAGCTACTACTTTTATTAAAAAAAAACTCCCAACCATTACAAACTCTAAAGACTTCCAGTCTAGAAAGTCCTGTTCAAATCTCATTCTTCAAACCTGTATATATATTGATATCTGACTATATATGGATTGATGACCAGTGTGATGACTGACTGCTACTCAAATCTAGAGTCAGAATGCAAGATTTACAGTACACTTGGCTACTTTTATAGCACGGATATTATACCTCAATAGCTAAAAGTAACAAACTAACTTTTTTTCCAGGTTTAAAGTTTTACTCTGTCTTCTGATACAGCAGCAAAACAGAATTTTAGACATGAATATTATTTCGATTAAACAGCAACAACAATCTTTATCAAGGACTCAAAAATCTGCAAAGATGCCCCTTAGGGCTCACAAAAGAGATTCCACAAATTGAGCTACTGCTAGCCTTCAGCTTCAAGATGCAAAAAAAGGTTCTGAGATACCAGGATTCACTCATTTGATTCTACTTTCATTTTCAGTCTGCTGGGGAGGAAGAATAAATCTGAAAATTCTATAGGGAATGAATCTGAAAAATCTAGAGTGAAAACGTAACATCCAAACAATATTTTCAAGATTTATTTTTCTTGAAGATTTACACATTGCTTTCTCATTTCCCTTCTTTGTGCCTTCTGGCATTTAAAGGACAATTTTAATGCTGTTTAAGAGAGTTAAGGTGCTAATCCTGATGACAAGGAATCTCCTTCAGATTTTATACTGTCACTTAAATTAATGAAGAGTTAGGAAGCAGCAGGAGATTTTATTATGTTTTTCAGCAGTGGTCCATCAACAGAAAGAAAATACTTCAAAAAGCACAAAACCATTCCTTTCACTAACACAATCAGTAAGCATTCCAGCTGACACAAATAATTGCAAGGCATAATTCACTATTAAATTATTCCTGCACAAAGTTAGAGTACCTCAATCTGTATTGAAGAGAGCTATGACAGTTTAAAATTGGTGGCGATGGTTGTGAATCAGTGCCCACTGTTAACATCCTGATTGTTTTGGGAACAATTACCAAAAGATCTTTTGGGTTTTGTAGGAACTGCAAAAATAGCAGCTATATTCAGAGGGGTTTTTTTAGCTGGAGGTAGCTTTATGGTTGCCAATCCTTTCCATGTCTTTCCCCATTTGATAATGCCCTGAGTGAAGAGAGGAAGTTGCACTTCCTTGGCCCTTAGACTGCAGTCAGATCTCAACTGTGGTAACTCTTTTATTTTTATTATTACCTATATAATAATTCAGAGTCAGAAGACCATTAGCATGTGCACTGAAACCACAATGGGAATTCAATCAGTACAACTTCAGTTCTCCAAACTGGAATATGCATATGGAAGGGATGAGAATTTTCTTGCCCTTAAACAAAAGTTTCAAGGCATCTCAAAGTGAGGACAGGTAATCGGGAGCTCAGCTTAAGGTAGTAACTTTAGCAGGTTGCAGCCAGACCTCATTTTGTCAGCCTCAAAGTCAAAGGGACTGTTAAATTAGCTCAGTCGTTCTGAAGCAGTTTCTCCTGAAAAACACAGCACAGACCTTCTTAGTCTATGTGATCTGGTGGCATCGCATCTCACCTTATGTCAGCCATGATGAGGAATGAAATTTTCCATAACCTACTGGATTTGAAAAGTTCAGAATATTTCTCTCTAAATGAGGGAACACCCTGATTATGTGTTCTGTGCATTTGTAATACACTTCTATATTCTGCAATGTCATTTCAGAAACTGAAAGCCGCAAGTTGGCACACAGCAAGGAAAGGCTGAAAGTGAATGCAGTAACAATCTCAGAAACAGGGCTCTTGTTCAGCCCCTTTGACCATAGCTTACTATTCTTATTTTCATATATTTCAAGTAAATTGGAGCTTCTCAGGAGATCACACATGAGCAAATACCAGATCCCTGCGTTTTTTAAGAGGGGCGTCAATCCAGTACAGCTGTATTTTATTTTATCATCATTATGTTCAGCCATGGGGGTGAAGATTCTAGTCAAAGATAAGTGTTGTGCTGATGTAAAAAGGCAACTGTTAGCCTGAGAGACAGTCAGGTTAAATTAAACATGAGTTTCAAACCAATGAAATTATATACCTTGATTTAAAGCTGTCAGGTGGCATCAGTTCCAGTGTATGTGCTGGTCCATACAGATTAACTACAAACAGCTTTATTGTTGGGTTTGTTTGACCTGCCTTTGAAAAAAAGAAAATAGGAGCTTTAGAGGCACTGAATCAGTGACAACAAAATAGTGACAACTCTCTAACATAATTATCTTTATAATAATAAGAAATTATTACAATTTTAAAATATTAAATTTAAAAAAATAATTTCACAGCCATATGAATTACATAATTAAAAAAAATAAGTATTAATTCAGTAATTCTCTCACTGCTCTTCACCGATGGCAGACCTTCCCATCCAGAGCAATGGACCAATGCTCATAGGGGTTTGGCCCAGTTCAGTGAAGCTGCAAAAACACAGCCAGTTCCTAAACCAGCAGTTAAACCCAGACTCCAGCAAAGTCTTTTCTAGACACTATTGCTCCTTCTTCCAAAAAGCTGTCCTATATCTGGGATAACATTCCTCCTTTTCCTCCTCTTCCTTTATAGTTTTCCCCCAGTCTTCCTTCACAGTTTTCCCCCCGTCTTCCCTCCCTGGCTTGCTGAGATGGAAACTTCTGGTTTTGGCCCTGTTCAGGACCCAGCTGCTTTGGCAGGCCAGCTCTATGAGAAACAAAATGCTTCTTGTTGCTAAAGGCGAATAAAATGGCAGTTTCATATCTATCCACTGGAAAAAGTCTGATAAATCCTGAGGACCTACAGGAAGCCAGGATTTGTCCTTCTCCCGGTGACATGGCTTGTTACTAAGGGAGGTTCCTGAGATTAAGAGAAAGGAGTGGAGATAGAAGACAAGGCTCTACAGGGCTGGCTACTAGTCCCACATCACTGCCCTTGACATATCATACTTAGGCTTCTTTTTCACTTAAGTCACAGGAGTCACACAACACTATATAGCATCCTTACGATATGGGGGATGAAAAGTGTCTCTCTCAATGGGGCTGACTTTTGTTTAATATTGGAAGGACAAGGTAAAACCACTGATTCTATGAATCTAACCATAATAAACTACAAAGCTGTGTATACAAAGCTGTGTATCTGGCTCTTCACAGGGGCATTTAGAAATGCAAAATAGCTTGGCTGAAATATACCCACAAATTCCCTTTAGAAATTGGACTTATCCCAAAATATAGTCTGAATGCTCTATCCACTCATTTCTGAGTTGTATGGGGACAAGAAAGTTGTATTTGTGCATTTTTACTAGTGCTAAAAAAAAGTTTTGAAAATGGATTTAATTAGATTCCTGAATTATTTTCTTTTTCCCCCATAAAAGCTTTTACATTTTCCTCAAAAGAAATGTGGTCTTTGAAAGGCATCCTTTGCATGAACACAGCTTATACAAATGCAAAACTGTGGAAGAAAACCACTGAGAGATGAAGTCCTTAGGACACAACTGTAGTCACCTTACATCCTTTGAACCCTACATGAACTGCACAGCGGTATCCAAGTACTCTCACTGGGAGGGCTGCCATAAGTAATTACTATCCAACATGAGTATGAGTTGTAGAGAGACACTCCAAAGCATGTCTTCACAAGGGGCATGACGAGATCTGTGCTAGCCCCTGAACACGAGGTGCTGGAGTACAGCATCACCCCAGCTCTGTCACCCCCAGCCCTGCTCCGGACATGGCAGAGGGGTCACTGCCATGGCACTGCCCAATGCAGGCTGCCAGCCAGAGCTGGGCTCCGTTCAGGGCTGCGCTGGCCCAACGTACTGTCTCTGCTACAACCATCCATGGTGTGCCCTACTCTGCTGTGTGGATACATCTGAGCTACAGCTCTACAGCAGCAGCTTCTAGCTCGATACGAGGTCTGTCCCCACGGCTGGGGAGGTGCTGTGGTCAGCAGAGCCAACACCGAGCACTCCCGCAGCCTGCAGTGGACTCAGGAAACTGAAGGTGGGTTTTCAACCTGAGTAGAAAACGCTCACATCCACATCTTTCCCTCGACAGTGAACAGCCTCAACTCTTCTACCATTCTCCTCATGACAATTTAAATAGCATAAATTTTGTATAATACCCAAAACATTTGCTCAGTAATGCAAGAACTCTTTACATTGAAATCCTGCTTTATTCTCAATGTATTTAATAAAATTTAAACTTCCTTTTCATGGTTTTTTTTTGAAGAATACAGTCTGTGCGTGTGACGTACATGGATGTGCATGCTCCAGTATTCACAAACACCTATGGGTTTCCTTTTATTTTTTAATCATAATTTTCTCCAATGGTTTCATTCTATAATAAAGACCAAACCTTTTTTTTTCATCTCTGTTGCTATACCACAAGCTTCATTACCAATTAATGATGTTTAACGGGTAACTAAATTGGCATTAAATGGAGACATTAAATAAAGCTAATGTTTTTTCATTAATGAGATTACTGAAGTAGTATTGTGTATCACTTTTATGCTGAATTGCTAATGAAATGGAATTACTCATTACTTGTTTACAAAGCTGACTTTTAAAAATATTCCTTATTTTTTTCTTTGCTCTGTCACTTAAGGACTTTTGTCAAAGCAAGTATGCAAACTATCTCTGAAAATACTGTTACTTCATTATTATGAGTATCATTTCATAGCACACATACATTATATTTATATCATGCATATTATTGTGTCACAGTACCTGGTACAGTCTAACTGTCCACCCATCAAGAATCATCAAAAAACAGTAGCAGGAATAGGGTAACAGTAGTATTTTCTAAAGCCCTCGATGAGCTTCCCTTGAAATGTCAAGGGAGTACCACACACAAGGACCCACATATCCTGTCAGAAAGAAACTCAGACGCTTGCACAGAAGGGATGGATAAACTGGTAAGTTGGAAGATTAATACCAGTACTGGAGCTCAGCACAAAAACAACAGCTAGAGAGGCACCTAATCAGGAAACCCCCAGAAAATGAGGAGCGATTACAGACATTATTCCTGTCTGTCCTGTTCTTTCTGACACAAATCTAAAAACCCTTCTCTAAATCTTCTGAAACTCAGTGATAGCTCTTTTCTGTATTTTTTTTTTTCTCATTTTGATGCCCAGGAAAAGATTTTACTATGGCTTATCTTATGCAAGGCCAGTCTGTCACATTTATTAATAACAGCATAATTTACTGAGATATATATAACTGCCATGGAACATGCCCTGCACTCTGCACACAGCACGTGTGACTCCAGTGCAGTTGTGACAGTACCTTCTTTTCTGTGCAGTCCTTCAAACATATTACTCTTCTCTTGGAAGTGGTGGATTGATTTTACCAGGCATATACCAGTGATGAAATTACTACAAATTAGTTTCTCTACTGCTCCCTCACCCAACAGTTTCTTTCCAGCAAAAGGTGTTACAGTCTACTGAAAACAAAAGTAATTAATATTTCCTGAAAAGCAACATGAACAAAATCAGCCTCTCTTACTGTCTAGAAACACTCCTTCCATATGGTTGAATACTATCACTGAACAACGAAGAGGACATGAGGGCTGCACTCACACTCATCTTACCTTAGGATACGGATACTGCTTTCCTTTTGGATATAGACCTCCAGTAAATCGGGGAATAACCATGTTTGGTACCAGAGAGTCATTTATGGTCAGGAACGCTAGTCTTTCACCGTCTGGAGACCACCAGTGAGCAACGTGAGAATGAAGAAGTTCCTCTGCAAAACCAGATTTCCTTAGGGTCCATAAAAATAACTATCACATAGTTTGCAACTCATTCATTTGGCACTGATTTGTTCTTTCTCTGCCTACTTGAAATGCGTCTGTTGTAATTTCACATTATCCTGGGTTGAATGTTTGGATAACAAGGCATATCGAAAGACCAAACTTTAACCAAATGAATACTTTCACTGATGTCAATAAATCATCTAAACGTGAAAGATGATTGTAACTGCCATATGGTTTAGTTCTATTGCATTCCATTAGATGGGTTTAATTAATCTTTAAATTATTTGGACCATTTTAATAGACAGGGTTTTTAGGATTGTCAAGCTGCTTTTTTTTTTTTTTTTCTTTTAATATAAAACTTTAGTATACTCGATTTCTCTGAGCTGTGGCACCTGGTAACACACAGATCTTCACACAGTGATATTTATGTAATCATTTTGGAGTGCAATAGTTTGACTTCCTTGTCTCAGTCTAATGGTCAAATTTAATTCTTAGAAAGTTCATTTTTCTGCAATGTAACTTTTTGAAAATCCAAACAGAACTTTTTATTTTTATCCAAATTTTATTTGATTTCCAAATGAAAATAATTCTCAAAAATGTCATGTAATGTTTTCTTACATGTATTTTCATTGTATTTCATATTTGAAAGAAACAAACCAGAAACAACTGTAGAAGCAGCACTCAAAACTCCGGGACTCCCAGTAAAGCAGCTCCTAACCAATTCCAGATTCACCCTGCACAAGCCTTCTGATTCCACTTGTGAAAAGACTTAGATTTTTTTCATTACGTATTTGATATGTTGACTTGTTTGGTGAGCATTCTGTGCTTAAATCTGAAGAATTTGGCTGGAAAACTAATTGAGAAGAGTATACTAATGGGAACAAAGGCCTGACTGCACACTTAATTTAAGAGCCTACCTACAAAACTACTTAAATTGTCAATGGAGACTCTCCAAGATGCTAATCAGAATCTGAAAGTTTTGAAGTGGCTTAATGTGTCGAATTATCTAAGGTTAGGTGCAATGAAGCTGGGACCTATATTCAAAGTCATATATTCTGGGTCATGCTTCTCTCCCTGGCTGGATCACTGAAACCTTTTACACAGGAGGACAGCAGAGAATGAATGGTGAATATCAGAAGCAAAAATCACGACTGTGTTTGTTTTAAAATATTACTGTTTGCATTCAAACAAGGTTATTCACACAAAGAAAAGCTATTCCCAAATGCTTTGTAAGGTAGAATGCTAATAACAAACTCATGCAAATGATAAAAGAAAACAAATGAGGTCAAAAGGAGGAACAGTTCACAACTCAACTGCAAATCTGTTAACTTCATCTGGAGAATATTCAGACTGCTCAGCTTCTGATGCTATTAAAAACACTACTGAAAGTAGAAGATTGCTCCAGGTTAAGCAACAGTTAATGGGAAAGAAGCAGTATATTCACTCATGATAAAGGACGTGGACACGGTCCTCCAACGTGTAGAGACAGAATTTCCTTTTACTCTTGACTTTAATTATGTATATTGTGGAGAAGAGCACACTGCCTGCCTGCATCTCTGGGAACCCAAATGGTTCTCTGTAAGTCAGGAAATGCAACAGCTATTTCGGCCAGGAATTAAGAAAACTTGGAAAAGAAGGGGTAAAATCACTTAAGGAAGGCTTTAGGACATGTATCTGGAGGAAGGCTTTGGAATGCATTATCACCTCCCACACCATTTCAGAAACTTCTAGTCCCAGGCGAGACAGCTTTTGCTTTTCCTTCTCATGACAAAGGTATGTGTATAGCTGTAGAGACAGGGAATAAGAACAAACTGGGGCAGTAACTGATGTGGACGATTAAGATACTTGAATGGATACACCTGGCTTCCTTTTCAAAAAAGGAGAAGCAGGCTCATGGCCCTTTTGAAAATCAGCCAGGTATGAGACTGACGTATCCATGCGTTCACAGGCAAAAATCACCCACAGCGCATATGAAGAGGTCTGTGTTTTGTTGTCAGCTAAAGAAGTTCTGTGAAGCTTTAAAGCCTTTCAGTCCTCAAATATTAATTAATAAAACGTGTCTGTAGGAATGATGGGCACACAAAGAGAAGCAGAAGCATAACCTCAGACAAGCATCATTGCCATTATTGTGCTAGCTGCTCCTGTTCTTTCCAAGTTACCCCATTGTTTTTTTCTGTTTATCATGAAATTTTTCAAGCTTCAAGGAACAGTCATTTGTTTTATCAACAGTTTGTTGATCTTTAAAACAAATGAAGTTACAAAAAATCTACATCAGCCTCTTTCAGATACTGTTTCTGAGACTTAGGCAAGCTGAAATATAAATTTTAAAAGTATATTGGCTTGTTTCAAGTAAGAGATTAGTTTTGATTCTTTTTAGTTCTTAAATGTAGATCTCAGGTATGCAGAGGTCCAAACTGTATAAAAAACCCCATTTCTTCCATTAAAATATGTCTTTAAAATGTCTCCTCTCTGTATAATTCTTAGAGTGGGTCTACTCCATCCCTTCCAGACAGCTCAAATAAAATGCCTGGCAAATACCAGAACTGATCAGTTGCATTAGGTAACCTTTTGTGGTCCCTTCCAGCCTGAATTATCCTGTGATATCCTTATGATCCTTTGCAGTAGGAAGGAATGTTTTTTGGAGTCTCATTACATTTTGTTCTGTGCAGCAGAGCTGTATAATGATCCTTCATTAGATATTGTTCACTGCAGCTCCATGCTGCACCCAACTGCACCCCAAAGAGAAGAGAAACACAGGCTGCACTCTTCTGAACAGGTGTCCTCAAAATGCTTGCAGAATTGGAGCCAGGATTGCCCTGTTGCGTCCATGACTGTGACTCTTACTAACTTCACTTTGTTTTAGCAAAAACTTGATATGCTCTATCAACTTCAATGAGCTATATATGCTTAAATTCTTCAATTTGCATGCAGTCATGTTAGATTTGAAGAATATGAAGTGCATATAAAACTATATTCCATTCCAAAGATGTCCCTCGTCCTTAAGTTTTGAAATACGCCACTGCATTAAAACATTTAAAAACATTAACAGAAACCTTGGAAGTGGGTAATGATCAGACACAGGCATTTATATGGCTAAGGGATGTAAACTACCATTCTAATTTCAGAGTTTACTTGGGCAGAGATTTTAAGAAATCCTGATGTGAGCGATCTGCTCGTAACTACTGAAATGTCAAGAGGTACAGGCAGACCATTTCTAAGGGCCACACTGAAGTTCCTTGCTGCATGGTGTAACACCATTCCCAAAAAACACTCCGGCCTGCAAAACTGTACATATGAGAAGTTATATACTTCAGGTTACTGAGTATTTAACACTGAGCTAATTATCTATAAAATTGATGATTTCCATAGAAAGAATAACTGAAATGTATATTAATTCTAAGTTCTTGTACCAAGCTGGATAATATACTCCCATTTATTATTATGTTAAAAGCATTTTGGGTGCAGAGAGAAACATTCTGTGGTACTATGCAGAAGACCGTTTTCAGAAGCCAGAGGATATCACAGACTGAGTTGTCTCCGCTCCATTTTGGCACTGCTTGCAGGAAATAGGAAGTTTTCCAGAAGTCTAGCCCAGGTTCATTTAAGTAAAAGTAGCAGCCACTGTTGAGGTAACAGTATGACACTTTTAGATCTTGTTAGAACACTCAAAATTGGATTCAAGCATGTTCTTAAAGTCAAGCACAATGTTACTGCCTGGCTTGAGGAGCTGGAGTCTGTTGTTGAGTCATGCTAACACACAGCACACCAACCACCACTGAGGCTGAAGGAGAGACACTGGTAAAAAGAAGTGAGGCACCAGGCAGTATCATCTTTGATCACCTTTTGCTATGTATCCAGCAGTAAAAAAGAAAACATAGCCAATTCTGCTTCTACCCTACAATTCTTCAGTGCCGCCTTCTATTAGGATGCTTTAACTGTAAATAGATTGCCACTGTTGTTCACACAAGCAACAGTCCTTTCCCTCCTCACTTGAGTTGCAAACCCAGAATAGCTCCAAAGGTATGAATGGAGTTATTCTAGATAAGCAAAACATACAGGGTGTTTAGTTTTATTTGAATAGCTCTATTTGAAATGCCAGCCCCACTGAAGCTGGTAGTAAAAGCCCACATCAAGACTTCACTACTATAGCATTTTTTACATACTACCTAGTATTCGTAATACATTTGACACATTCTGGTTGAAAATAAATTCCTTTCTCAGAAAATATTGTTATATGCAAAACAGCAGTCAATACAAAGTATGAATAGTTACAAAGGCAATCTTGCAAGAAAATCAAAAGGCAAAGAAGCAAAAACAACCTTAGATAGCATTTTCTGAAATGAATAGATTTGTGCTGTTGGGTCTGTACAAGAACTTTTCATCTGTTTTAATAAACAGATATATTTGTCCGTCTTACCTTCATATAACCAGTCTGCAATTCCATTAAAAATAATTCCTTCTTTTCCCGAAGATGTCAGGCGCAATGAGCTACTCTTTACATCAGGCTGATAGTAGATGTTATTTTCAAAAATATAAATCTGGATGAGGTAAGAGGGATGGAGAGAAAAAACAACATTTTGGTAGATATAAAATGAATGTTCAGCAATGAATACATAATTTCCTCAGGCTCAGAACAGTCTACAGAATAATTCAGCATGAGTTTTCACCAACACTGGATTCATATTTCTTTTTATTAGCAATTTGGACAAACTAAGCAAACTTTTAATACTTATGCCAAGCCAAATTCTTCCTTTGAAATTGTCTTCCCAGTTGAAATGTTTCTATTCACTTCAAGAAATATTATTACATTCCTCAGAATCATACAGGAGACATGTTTTGTAACAGTTGAATAGATAAAGAAAATTTCCATTAATTCCATTCTATCTAATAGAATCATCTGGTTTTGTAGCTGCAAAATTATACACACTTCTGCAAATACATACAGCACAGTACATACATCATAAATGTAAGTTACAGCTTTGTATCATGGTGTGAGAACACACTGGAAAAGCAAAAATAAATGGCAGACTGGTGTTACCTTTTCTCAGCCTGCAGACACTATTTCTGACACAAAAACTTTTTACCTCAAGTAACAAACTAGACAGACAGTCGTTTCTTCCTTCACTGTCACTTCTCAGCCTTGTCTCTTTTCCTCTCCCTGCTCACTTTGTTGCAAAGGATTTCAAGTTCACCCATTTTGTGAGGCTGAGCTTGACTCCATCACAAAGTGCAATATAAGAAAGATAAAGGCCAAAAAAGAAAAAAAAAAATAATAAAAGACTTTGGGCAGGAGACAAATACAGTGATGATGAGGAAGGTTTATGATATGGAAGTTCTTACGTACTCAGATGTATGCCACAGAAGGCTACGTCTGACTTTCTCCTATCAGCCAGCAGACCTTTGAGCACTTCACCACAACACAATTTAGGTATGTGTTGTCCCAAACATCTTCACTGGCCCTATCATTCCCAGTCTGAGTTACTAAGAAACAAATATCTGAGGTACTAACAAGCCAAAAGCTACAGACAAGTATAAAAAGCAGAACCACAGCTACTAGCATTTTCTGTAATAATGGTCTTAATCCCTTTTGTCCATACTCCTGCATTCATCATTTTCCTGCGTTGTCAATGCCTGTGACTAGACTTGCATTTCAGCTATAATCGTCTCAGAGTTGTAGCCTTTTTCTTTACTTTTTGTGAAATTACAATGGCCACATATGTGCTTGCACAGCTGAACAGTGGAATCAAACTAATATCAACAATATGCACCATCTTGAATCACAGTAAGAAAATGCAGCTAACGGCACTAGAAAAATAACACACAATAGAAATTTTTGCTTCATGATTTCATCGATGTATACTGATCTATGGAGTCTCGGGGACTGCTAACATGAATTAAATATATTTCCACCAAAGACCATTTTAAAAGCTTAGTCATTTATCATTCTCTCATACTTCTATGATAAACGACTTATGGGAAAATACTAAGAAGAGAACAAAGTTTTATTATCACTATTACTGCTTCTCTCTTTGCTTCTAAATTACCATCTGAAATAGATTTCCTTATGAGTCCCCAAACTAATGGCATTTTTGATTTTTAACAGTAGCCACTTCATGATTTCTGCTGCAGAAAGCAATAAAAGTGAGTTTTTTTCATACTGTGAGCAATGTAATGATTTTAACTATTACTGGGAATCAAGGGTGACTTGGAACAAAGTTCTTTATGGTCAGAAATTCAAAACTTGGCAGTGAGTTCAAAACTGAAGAAAAAATAGTTAATCCAGTTCGAATAATCCAAAATGTACTGACCAGTAATTACATTTATACTTTTATAAATAGTATTTGATACAGTTGGGAATTTATGGGAAGTTGACGTATGACCCAGCATTAACACCAAAAGAAAACAAGGATTAGAGAATGCTGAAACCATCAAGCTTTTGAAATAATATCAACAAGCACTTCTTGTCAATGTGTATTTCCACAGTAAAAATGTATATCTTTTTCTAATGTAAAAGAAACAAATACAAGCAATAAACGAGACATGGTTAATTGCTTAACCAAGAAAACCAAAATAATTCAGCCAAGTACTTGCTATGTAAGTGAACTAAAGATATTCCTGTCTGATGACTAAATTACACATAGCGTAAGTAGTGGGAACCACTCTATTGACTATTGCTTAGTAAGGAGCAATTTCATACAGTTGACAATCTCTTCTTATATAAACAACTGCTTTCAGGACATTACAAAAAAAAAGCCTACTTGATCAAATGATTCTATTTTATTTAAGCTTCTTTAATTAAATGAGCTCAATCTAATTCATTTTTAAAGATCAGAAGTATCATTTTTGCTTCTCTTCCCCCTTTTCAGGCCATTTGTATTTTTAATGGTGAAGATACCCATAGTGTCTAGTCTCTGCAATGAAAAAGTTTCATTTAAAGACATCATTACCAGTCAAAGTACAGGATTAAGAACTACTTGCTTTATGACTGAACCATGAAAAGGTCTTTAATCCTGTTATTACTAGTTAGCAGGCATTGCTAATTCCATTTGACACATTTCAGGTAAGTAAATATCTCAGAAGGAATACTCACTGTTGTGCCACTGAGCGCCAGCTCCCTCAGCTTTATCCCCCATTCGTTTCATGAAGCGGCTTTGTCTCATCCTCAACCAGTTCTCAGCCACCCTCTGAACATCCCCACAATGCTCTTAGTCTACTCTGTCATCTGAAGTTTCCCATCTCTCCTTATCACTTGTGACACATGTTCTTCCAACTTTGAAAGCTACCCCAAGAACAATTTTTGTCTTGAACATATGGATTGAAACATTTTAAAGTTCTTGAAAAATTTCAAAGCCACTCAGTAGCAAGCCTTGAGCTCATTGCTTACTTGAATTTAACTTTAAAAATGATGAATTTATGTTCCTTTGCAAAACATTTATGAAATACCACCATTCACATTCCTCCACATAACTAAACAGCAAGTAAATGCATATCAATGATTTAGGGTTGGTGCACTGGCAAGTATCACTCTGCACTGCCTGCAGCATTTCAAAAGATCAATATCCTCATGCTTGAGCCTGTAAAAACGTCTTGGAAAGATTCACCATTGTGGTTAGTCATTTAATCTCATCTGTAATTTTGAATATTTGTTATATTTCAGGACGTGCCATTTTCCACGTGAAGCCCATAAACTGTTGCTTGTACCAACGGGAACATCTTCGTGCACACTTCCTACAGTGATGCTGCCTAACCTACAGTCAGAACTGCATTCCCCTCCATTCCTGAACATGCCAGTGTACTCATCTGTAATTATTTAACTCATTGGAAATAAGGACTTGGGAGTGTAAATGTTGATTTCTGCAGCACAACGGGCAGGAAATTTGTACTTTTTAGGTGGTGGCTGCTGCTGCTACTTAGTTGCAGTACAGCAACACATAGAAGTGGAATTTATGAGCCACAATTTGGCCTTTAAAATTGAATGAAAGAGCAAGCAAGTGGCTGGGAGACAACTCAGAGTACTACTTTTCCTACAACAGATACTCAAATGCTGCAAGGCAGATAGCAAATCATGACACTGGGATAAGAATTATTGATAAAAACAGAAAAATTATTCTTTGGAGCAGAATCTTACAAATACATGTGCCTAAAATCCCGACTTCAGTAAGTAAAATGAAACATGTGCCTGAAGGTTTCCAGGGTGGGGACTTCACATACTTCATCACTAGCGTCTTTTGGGCAATGTCACATTAACCAAAAATTTCCCTTGCTAGTCTATCTCCACTCAGGTATTTGGGAGCAAGTAAAAGTAAAAGGGCTTTTCTTAATATACTCTTGGGTCTAATTACTACATCATGAGTACTAAAATGTTGACTGTAACTACTGAATCTTCCAAAACTGCTAAAAGAGGAGTTGCTAAGTGTGTATCAGACAGGTATTCTCATGAATACATCAGTGGCTTTGTGCCCAAAATGCTTTCACAGCTTTCAGGCATGACGATAAGAAAATAAATTGAAAAAGGCACAAAGTGGAACCAGGCTATGATATCTTATATGAAAATTATTATTACACTTTTTTTAACCTCTTCTCTTCACCGCCTATTTCCCAAGTATTTTTAAAGTATTTAAAAATATTTTTTAGCAAAGACCTTCAGCTAATAATGCTGTAAATGGGGATAAATACCAAAATCTATGGCCTTCAAAAATTGACTTTTTGCTTCCTTAGAGATTTTGCACAGCTAATCACATCAAGCCTTAAACCAAATAAAGAAAAAGCCACAGCATTTCTTTAATTATTTTATTAAGTATTTTCCAATTAATGAAAAGCATCTGCAAGAATGTTTTGGATTAGTGAGAGATTAATTCTTGATAATGATCACATTTATTTCAACTGACTGAATAATTTGAGGCTCTGCTTGTTCTAATGTTCTACCTACAGCACTAATCCTTCTCCTTCTTCCACATCTGTCAGCCTCTAAACTACTTTTTCATAAACCTTCTTCTAAATTAATTTCTTCCAAAACACTTATTTATTGTTTGCAACATGTTTCACAATTACACGATTTTATTTCAGGCTGAGGTCTTGAGCAGAGCACCCAGTCCGAGCAGTTAGTTCCAGATGGCAGACAGCTGTGAAAACAGAGACATCTAATCCCACAGCTGAACAGCAAACCCAGTGCCAATAGCTGGAGAGGCCCCCTGTGTGTCTTTAATCATTTCAAACACTACAGGCAAAGAAAAGCTGCTAAATTACAGAAAAACACTTCACTTTTCCCCTTTAGGTGCTCCACTGAAGTCTTCTGCATGGGCATATCCACACTCAATCACTCCTCTGACTGTAGGGTAGTACATCAGCAACAGTTCCAAGCTTTTTACTAGTCAGTTGGGCAGCAGCAGCAGTTTTCCTGTGTGGAGGTCACCATGCAATCACTTACCCTGCACAGAAGCAGCGACTATGTGCGAAGCAGGGATTTGAGATCTCTACCAAAGCAGCAGCAACTTCTCTACCAGAGACTGCCAGCAGCCAGTTAGCCCTGGCAGTTGAGACAGTCACTATCAGATATTTGCATGTGTCTTAGAAATTCATCCAGACACCAAAGTTCAGACGTACTTATATCCAAAGCCCAGTTTTCTTCAGGTGGATGAGAAACAGAGCTGCAGTCCTTGCTGACAAAACCCATCTCTATCCCTGGAACTTGTCATCAGTCTCACGCGCAGAGAAAAGCTACCACGAGAGAGGCAGATTTCTCTCAAACCTGATGTTAAGAAGGTAGACTTCTCAATCTAGCATTAGTCCTTTCTCTGATTTACGCAGAAGTAAACTTATTTTTATATGAGTATGATAAGGTATCTTACCATGCAACAAGTTCTTAAAATAGATTCTACAAACACTGACCATATAGGTATAAAGTATTGCCACTGCTGTTCCCCAATGAGAGGGAACCATCT
Source organism: Strix aluco (assembly GCF_031877795.1). NCBI lineage: Eukaryota > Metazoa > Chordata > Aves > Strigiformes > Strigidae > Strix > Strix aluco. The sequence continues at coordinate 9,943,220 of NC_133936.1, read as the reverse complement.
TGGGTCTAGAAGCAACATTACTCACTTCACCCAAGCTGAAGTGATGTCTCCCCACTCTATACCACAACCAGGTACTTCTTGGCCTGTGTCACACTTTAGTGTAATGTGGCCACAGTTTAAAAGCCATGAGAAGGTACAGCTGTCCAATAAGGCACAAGTTTGCAGATCCCCAGTCTAGTATTTCCACATTACCCGATGTGAAATGATAGCAGAAGTCACTAACAACAAATAAATAAAACAGAAGAAAATTAGTTAGCACAGCCTTTTAAATTCTCTTGATATGTATCATAGCGAAAACTTGGACACCTTTCCCATAATGGTTAATATATCAGGGACTTATTTTCCTAATCTAATGTGTGAATCTTTCTAATTAATCCTCCAGTGTTTGAGCACGGCAGATTTATCTGACTTCACGATTGACATCATCAGCACAAATGCATTTTGCCATCAATAATAATAGAAATAGGTAATTCAAACTGCAAGTGTCAGTGGGCTCTGCAGCCACGATTTACCCTCACATAAGTTTTAACAGCTCCTAAAATTAACTTTTCAAGATAAAAAGATAATACCCAGAATCCAGCATCTTGTCTTGAAGGAAAGAAATGGTGGAGTGTGACTAGTGGCATGGTATTGTCATTACATGGATTCATCAGGACAACCATCTAGTTCAAGGAAGGTGCCAACTGAACTCTAAAGTTACTGAGCAGATACAGCTGGAAAGGAAACAAAGAAGGCAACTGTATCAATACACCTTTGCTTAAAAAAAATTTACATAGAACAAGCCCTATTCTCTTCCTGTAGGGGTGAGTGTCCTACTTGTGAACCGAGGACATCATCAGATTCTTCCACAGACTCTCTGACCACCAAACATATAAATAACTATTCCAGCTTGGAACAACTTCAGTGCTCTCACTTATACCCCAGAAAACATGACAGTCTTCCTTACCTTTCACATAGGGAGTATGAGCTATGGCAAGAGTAAGGAATTTCTGATTATGCCCAGAAGGAGACCTTCAGGCATTTAGGAAATGCTTCTGCTGCAGAACTCTGGCAGTTGCTAATGACAGTGCTAAAGACGTTGACCTAAAGCATCTTCAGGCAGCCCATCTCCGGCTATATTCCTGTGTGACCTTGGCAAGGACACACAGTTCACCTCTCTGGACTAGCACAGGTGTCTTCAGAGCCCAAAGTTCTATGTAACAGACCACTCAACTGCACCTTCTGCTCTATGCAGAGGGGTAAATATTTTTACTGACGCAGAAACAAGTGTCATCCTATGCACCCACATAGATAGTCTGGCTAACCAGCTGATTCCACCAGCATTATGGCTCATAGCTACATCTCAGCATAGCGTCTATCAGACTTCTTCATTTCCTAAGCATACAGCAAAATTCCATCCTTTCTTCTTGTGAGACTGCCAGCTAATTAGTTGGATAATTAATTCTTAAAAAGCTTCAAGATGTTTTTCCATCTGGGCTTGCCTCTTACCATTTGTTCTGTCTCTTGTCTTACCATACATTAACCGGGGCCAAATCCAACTGCCCTTAGTTAGATCAGTCACTAAAATTTCCAGATGAAATATGTTTTCTTGCTAACAACTGTTAATAGAAATAATATCAGCTATTCATTAGACAGAAGAAAGGCAAATAAAGCGTACGTTCTTAGTTGCTCAGCAAATTTTGTACTTTGCTATTCAAGAGATCAAACCATGTCTTCTCCAGTTTCAGGTACAATACTAAGGTGGTACAGCACTATTCTTCAGTTTAACCTCATACTGGGAAGAGAAAGAAGATCCCGCAACACAGGCAACAACTGTATTTCTTCATCTTGGAGCATGCAGTGAAACAAAACACACAGCAATGGGAAAGTCACAGAATTATAGAATCACTTAGGTTGGAAAAGACCCTTAAGATCATCAAGTCCAAGCATAAACCTAATACTGCCAAGTCCACCACTAAACCATGTCTAAGAACAAGAAAAACTTGTTATGTTACCTAGACCACAGCTAAAGGAGTGCAGTACGTTAGTATAGGTTAAATCGCTTTCATATAGCCAGTTTAACCAGCAGTTACCTAGCAGCTAGATCCCAAAGTCAAAAATACTGGCACAGAGCCCTCACACATAAATATTATGAGGAAAAATTAGCTTGGAGCTAAATAGATTGATCAAAACTTGCTTGGCAATGTTTATACTGAATGATAATATATGTATACATACATATTACATACATGCAAAGAGTCAATGTTCTTTATTTCTTGAACATGCTGCTCCATATGCAAAGTTCAGCACAAAGAAGTGATCTTAAATAAACAAGTGGTATCTTAAATGAAATAATTTTAAAATTATTTTTGAGTGACTTTTAGGAAAAACATATGGTTTCAATTCCTACTGCTGTTTTCACCACAACGATGGAAAATACAAATATCTAAGCACTTCCTGCAATTTTTAAATAATATTGAAACTAACATTGGATTACAGGAAGAAATTAAAATCAAACCCCTGCATCCACACGGACACCATTTGGTTGCAGCTTTTTAAGACTTGTCAAGATAACAAGTCTGGTTTTCATTTAAGTACTTAACATATTTGTTACCACGTTCTGGTTCACAGATCTGAAAAATTATACAAATGGCTCCAACTTCAGAAGCTTACAATTAGTTTTCACCAATTTAAAAAATATTGCAAATCACCCACAGTATTTCTTAATGCATTACCATTACAAATAGATACCTGGCTTGGCATCTTCTCTTGCCATCTTCAGTATCCTCCAAAGCTCTGATAGACACATTTTTTCTAATAGAGCCACTGATTATGTTATTCACAGTCACAGTGTAATGTCTGTTCTCTTCTTCAAATCAAAACTGAACAAACATTTTCTTGTCATCTGTGATTTCACTTACTGTACCCCCGGGACTTACAGACTTAAATTGAGATTGCCAGACCATTATTATATCCAATGCTACAGAAGATGAGCACACATTTCTGCCCCTTTCCCTTGCCAAAATCTCATTTAGTTGAAGCAGCTTCCCACTGAAGAACAAGGTGTACTTAAGATTACATATTTTGTGTGTCAATGCAACAATAGTATAAATGTTATTTTCTTTTTTCCATTCACAGAAAAGAAAATGCTCATTTTGGGAAGAAAATACTTTTTAACATCATTCAGAAGAACTAGACATACAGTATTATATAGGAACAGTTGCTTGTTATACCCCAAATCTCCTGGTGCATATCAAAGCTCATCTGTGGCCAAGAGCCACAAGGCACATGCTGCAGTGAGCCACAGGTCTCTATTTGGTTGCAAGAAAGGGGTGGTTTTTCCTGTGTTCTGTGATGAACTGGTGTTGTGATGCCATTTGGCTTGTTTCTACCTGCAGCTTGAAACGACACCCATCTTCAACATAACTCTACTGAATAAAGTGCTGGCACAGGGGTCACTCAAACTGCTCATGCACTGCATGCATGGTAAGGATGATGGGTATCTTCCCGTGACAATGCTCTATACATGGGTGTTTCCAAGTTACGTGACAATTTACTGTTCTGTACATGTGAAAGTGAGATCTGTTGTATACAAAATCACATGGACAAACCAGATTTCTAGGGGAGGGGTGCTTTGCACATGTTGGAAAAGAGGCAAGATAAAGGGTCAGTATCTCCCGTTCTTGCCCACAGTAATAAGCTGTGGAAGAAGCTGCATGGTAATGAACCGGGATGCTCACACATAGAGAGGCAAGTAAAATCCAAGGTGGCAAACTATTACCCAAAACAGTTACAATGCATTTCACTGCTGCGATTGATTATTCTGCTGATGTCTTTCTTATGGGTCCTGCAGTGATCTCCAGAACCAGAGAGAATTACTGTATTTTGGATAATATAAAACATAGGAAAGTGGCTTATAAAGCTTTTATAAGTGCGAATTTTAGATAGTTTAGAGTATTCACTAGTGGCTTTGTCAGTTACAATTATGCAGACTTTTTCCAAAATCTTTTTTTTTTTCTTTTTTCCACATCTTACAAATTTTCTATCCAGATCACGTACATTACAGTATGAGAATTTCAAGGCAAGTTTTATGAAATTTTATTGCTGTTCTGGTTTTGGCTGGGATAGAGCTAATTTTTTTTTCCTTCTTAGTAGCTAGAATAGTGCTGGTTTGGATGCAGTGTGGGATTTAGTATGAGAAGAATGTTGATAATAGACTGATGTTTTTAGTTGTTGCTAAGGAATCAAGGACTTTTCAACTTCCCATGTCCTGCTAGTGTGTAGACCCACAAGAAGCTGGGAGGGAGCACAGCCAAAACAATGAGCCTAAATAGGCCAATGGAATATTCCATATCATATAACATCATGCTCAGTATATAGATGAAGGTTGATCGGGAAGCTCTAGCTGTCTTCCAGGACTGTGGTTTGAGGATTTTCTGTTCTCTGGGATCACTAGACAGGAACGGACTGAGCATCGGTCGACGGGTGGTGAGCAATCACATTCTGCATTACTCATTTGTATTTTGTATTTTCACTATTATTATTATAATAATTACTTCTATTTTACTTCAATTATTAAATTGGTTTTACCTCAACCTACATGTCTCCTTACCTTTACCCCTTCAATTGTTCTCCCAATCCCCTGAGGCGGAGGAGGGTAAGTGTGCATCTGTGGGGTGTTTGGCTGCCAGCCCGGTTTAAACCACAACAATTGCAAAGCATCTTTATGTTCTATCCCTTTCCCCTACATTTTATCTGTAGTCTGTTTAGATTGTGAGCTCCCATGGACAGGGATTGCAGGCTAAAATGTCCGATACAGTTTGCAATACAGCTGCTTTGCAAGTCTCCAGAAGTGCAGAATGGCTTTGATCTCCTCTCTGCAGATTTTTTTCTTTTGCAGTTCAATCTACACCGGTATAAAATTTTCAGAGCTGTTTATCTCTGACTTGCTCCAGCTCTTACCCTATAGTTCCATGTACATCACAGACCACTAAATTATGCAGATACTGGGGCACAGCAGGTACTGTCAGCTACCTAACCAAAGCATGGCAGTAGACAAAAATCTACTCTTATATGATCTATGTTTCAAAATCATCAGACACATTGCAAATGAGGCAGAAAACAAATAATAGATAATAACAAAATGATTATAACTGTAAGCAATAATAACTACATTCACTCTTAAAGGTACCAATTTTCTAAAGATTGTGATTGACCTAGACAAGAATTTTCTCAGAGGAAGCTTTCAAACCTTTTGCTTATGTTGTAATTAAGGCAGAGAGGAAGTAGCTGTTGATCAGTATGAAACACGGAGACCTCAAAACACACATATCCCAATGTCAAATACCACCTTTTTTTTTTGTCAGTTACAATATGTTAATTTTATTTTTGCAGTCATCAAGCTGCCTGACATAGCATGAACAACAGAACACTGAAACACCACTTTTCTGCTGTCTAGGTTAATGCCACTGCATCATGGTAATGTGTTAGCACAATCGTTTCTGAACAACTGCAAACAATCTACAAGGCTATTATATTTAATTGCTGTTTAGATAGTTTATAAATCTACTGTAAACAATAGGAGGATGCACTCATAATGCAGTTATAAGATTAGTTACTCATGTAATGAAATAAACCAGGCCACAAACTCACAGAGTACCAGCAACTCCACGACAACTCTGATGTTTATGTCCTTGATTTCCAGTAAAAGTGAGGAAGCATTGCCCTCTTTTGTTTAGACACACATTCATTCTCTTGCCTTTCCAATGATATTGGATCATGATGTTCACTAAATTCACACCCTGCCTAATCCCATGATAACTTACTCATGAGTGCAAACATTGTGCTATATGTTATATAAACAAAATCACATATAATATCTGAACTACGACCTACACAAAAAGCTACTTCATAAGTCTCTGTGATGCACAGATTACAGTAAGGCTGTCTTGCCACCAAGCTGATAGTCTGGATCTACTGCTTCCTCCCCGTGGAGCTGCCTGAAGAACTATGCTGGCTGCAGCACTGTGCAAAATGTCTTTGAGGGATTGGACTGCTCAGCCCTTTGGTCTTCTTCTGTGTAAGTGATGTGTATAACAGACTTATCTATAAACAGTGTATGCCTAGGAACTCATACTCCTTGTTCCTCGCATTTACTGATAGCTTCTGACTAATGAACCAGCATGGAAGAGCGTGGACAGAAATGTCACTTTTACATGCCTGGGTTGCTTCTACAGACATAATAAAATCATAATCTGCCCTTACCATAAAATCTTTTAAAATGATCTCTGGTATTTCGAAGGCTCATCTCACACTGATATCAAGCATTCAATTATGCCCAGACTGATCAATCCGTAACAGAAGCTAAAATGAAAAATTTTCAACCTAGTTACTCCAGAAGAAAAAAGGCAATGTTGGGAGACAGGAAAATATCTAAGATAACTGTCTGGACTGGGTGTCAGAGGAGGAATTTTCTCTGTTTTCTTTGACAAAATGTAAGAAAGTAGCATCCTAACACCGAGGACCAAAGTAAAAAAAGACAGAATTGAAAACATTGTGCTATAAAGTCTTATTTACATTTTCTTCTACTCTTATGGTGGTAGACAATCCCCGAGAACTTCGTACATTATTCAAATGCGGAAGTGGACCAGACTGCCTCTGAGCATATTCCACGTGAGAAACCCAAGCAGGGTTTAATATAAAGCTTTGTTCTTTCAGCTACTATTTCAGCTGACTGAGACTATCTTGTTGTATGGTACCCATGCCTTCATCTCCCCACTGCGCAGTGTTCAAGTTGCCAGCTGTCTTTGTAATGGGCCAACATTTTACTGGATGACATCTACTTGTACAGACTCAACAGCCATTCACCACTTCACACAGATAGAGCAGTCAATGCAAGAAAGCCAGTTTGTCTTAAAATATCTCATTAGGTATGAGACAAATAGGAATGAGAAAATTCTAAGTAACTCATAATAGCATTATTTTTGGGACAGTTCAGAGTCTGTGAAGCAACACTTGAAAATAACTGCTTTCTCTCCACTCAAAACTCTCTTCTATTTCTGTAAATGTCTGGCATGGTGAAGCAAAACATGCAGTGTTCTGCAATACTATCTATTAGTCACTACTGATCAAGCCCTGCTCATAGATATGAGCACATGAATACTACTAGTACAGTACTTCACCACACCCTAAAGTGATAAATACTTTGATCTGCACGTTCCTCTTTTCCGCATTAATACTGATTCCACCAGCTTAAAACAGACCTTTCTAAAACCAGTTTGTTTCCACAAGAGTTTTAAGTGTTGGCTGATTGTTGGATCCTTCAACCTTCTTTCCTCCCTGCCAATCAGTGCTTCGTTTTCTCTTACAAATCAACAGTACACCTGACTATTTAATCCTTATTCCCCAGGGCTGTCCTGGCCTCAAAGCTGTTAGTGAATATACACTCCGCACAATTACACATCTGCAAGGAGTCCTCTGCATTCCACTGGTTGGCTCAGGCTGAGTCAACATGAAAGCATAAGTCACTTTAACACAGTGCAGCAGGAGTTTAATCTGCTCTGATCCTTCAGCGCCAATACAGAGGGGAACTCATAACCCCATTGCAGGGGAAAAAAAAAAAACCATGCAAGGACATTTACAGGTTGGTGATGATGGAATTTAATGTCTCCTTTTCAAGGAGGACTTGGCTAAAATAGAGAGGAAGAGCCTACAAGAGCATTGAACATGCCCAAAGCTGCATGGTCATAATCTCTGGGTTTTTTAATTCCTCATCGCAGCTGTCTTGCTGATTCAACAGGGAGTCATGACATATCATCCATTAGTATATAGAGCTTTTACTTTTCTTTTTTTTTTTTTTTTTTTTTGAATGATAACAAGGACCTACTCCATCTTTACCCATATGCAATAGGTAAAATCCTGGTTGACTGATGTAAAGAGCCCACTGATCTAAAGTGGGCCAGGATATCCTGTATTGACCACTGGAACAACTGAACTAACTTTCAAGGACGCGTATCATAAGGGAAAAAGGAGGCTCAACCCTGCTGAAGAGGGGAGTCACTGTCACTTTTAGTGACAGAAACCTGTCTATATTTTTGATGGATGCTGTGTGCCAAATGAGAAAAAAAAATGTTAACAGCAAACAGAACCTATCAATAGAAGCACCAGAGGAACCTTGCCACACAGCAAGAGTTCAGGGGGTTTTGCTGCCAAGTTGTTTTTTTCCCTTTAGCTTGTTCCCAGCTGAACTCTGTAGGCACTGGTACCATTACAGAGACTCAGAAGTCTTTTGAAAGTCTTCTGCAAATATTTACAAAAGGTAAATAAAATCTGTGTTTACCATTGGCTAAAACAACCTCTGGCTTAGAACCTGAACCATAAAGGCACTAGAAATATTCTTCAGACTCTTCTGTTTTGACATTTTGGTGCCTTACCATAATGAATTTTCCCCTTCCTTTTCCCTAGGTGGTAAGGAGGCAATAAACAATAGAATATATCTGTTCTTCTTACCTCACAGATAAAACTGACATTTACATTACATTACCAAAAGATAATTAGAGGCAAATTTCCTACCCGATCCTGTGGTATATAATTTTTTTTTAATATCAAATATGAAGTGACTAAGTGATTATATGATCCATGGGTATGGGTAAGCCTGCAATGTTTTGGTGCAGGATTTTGGAGTTATATGAAAATATAGTCCATAACAAAATTTTTTTACCTAAACTTGTCCAACTCTGATTTACCAAAAAGTTCAATCAGATTTTGACCTCTTTTCTCACTGACTGTATTTAGTTTTTATGGGTGGCTATTTCTAAAGAATTTTTAGATTTCTGAAGTATAATTTTCTTGTTTCTACATTACATAAAGATACACAATTTTCACACAAGAAGCACAGCAGTCCTATTTTATGAGCCACTGAATTTGCAGTTAATATTATCTGAATATTCACACTTCCGTCTGTTAGCTATGCTTTGTTACACATACACATGTTGAATAACATGACAGTCAAGATGAGAGGTGCATATTGCTATTTTCATCACTGCCTGCAGGCTGCTGCACAGAAAAGTCCTGACAATTGCTCCTATCAAACATGCGTGCCTATGTTTGTTTGCATGTGTCTTTGTGGGACGTTGTATAAATGTATTTATATACTCACACACACAAATATCTATGTGAAAAAATAATTTGCTTTCTAGAACAATGATATGTCAAATTTCCAACATATTTGCTTACAAAAGAGCTATTGATATCAGACTGGACAGAAAAGTGCACTACCTGTGTGCACAGCTTACATACTGATTCAAATACTAGCTGCATGCTAGAGCACTGATAACAGAATAAGAATCAGGGAAAGGGAAAAGGAAACATTTTTTATCTCCCCTCTCAATTTTTTCACTATAAAGCTGCTGGGCCTTTTATTGCTCCACATGAAAAACAGTAGTAGAGGAATAATGATCCTATAAAACATATGATTTTCTCATTATTTCTTCACATCTTTCAGATACAGCCAAGTAGCTATTCTCACAAAGGGCTAGTAATATCAAATCCTTAATAGCTAATATTTTTAAGTTACCTTTGATACCAGGACATGTTCACTGCATTTCACTACGCAAAATGATGAAGCAACTTCTATGCTCAACTTCACCTTGCTTCCATTTGGAAATGTTCCTGCTCTCTAGAGCTCACAAAACTTTTATTGAATACAAACTTGATATGTAAGAATATATTTTTCCCTGTTTTCCAAAACCGCCTGTGTTTTCTGGCTGCATCCTCCATTCCCCTTTTCTGAGATAGGGAAAACTGATCTTGTATTGTGTATCACTTTTCAAACTAGAGAACACACATTTAATGCTTATATTCTCTTCCACCTTCATCTATACTTAAGTGGAGTGGGCACCTAGAAATTAATAATTGAAAATGGAAATTATATCAGTAGAATATCTTCAGAGAAACGAACAATTTGCTTTTTTCTTTGAAGAATAGCTTGAATTGAATTATTTAGATGGAAAGGCAAAAAACATTTACATTTTACAATGCTAGTTTGGGGAATCTGAGAGGAAATCCAATGTGTAGCAGCAGTTTAGGAGAAATACAGTTTTATCTAAGACTTGTAACTAATTCTTATGTGAAGAAAAATATTATATTGCCCATGCTCACCTGATAAAAAGCAGGTTTTGTATCAAAAATAAATCAGCAGAAAGCTTTTGCAAGTATGCTAGTAAGTGGCTTTCGTATCATTTCATAACAGGATATGACCATTCAGCACACTTCATCTAACACAAAAAAAATACCTGAATGCCCAGTCTTCCAAAACAATACACAATCTAACATTAGTTGCTGGTCAAAAACTGCTATTAAGACAGTCTTTTAGTGTGCCTTTTTTCTGTAAATATTTGAACTTTTTGGTTCAAATTCTCAGCCTCTGACACAGTAATCTCTAAATGTAATAAAAACATTTGGAAGAGAAAATAAAAAAGCTTTCGTAGCCTCCTTAATTTCTCATTGCCTTCAGCAGGACATGACTTCAGCATTTGCTAGAATTATGGTCAAATTCCTCAAAGACTCAACTAGGTGAGCAATGCTCAACAATACAGGTTCCCTTTCTTCATAGAAACATCCTCAGCAAGACAAAGGATCTCCAAATATGCTTTGAAGTACAGAAGTTCTGTAAGGAACCCCTCATACATTTTAAATAAGAAACCATACCTGAGGTTAATGTCACATTAAAATGTTCTTGTTTGTTTCTGGATTTCAGAATAAATTCAAGCAGACGTTTTCCTCTCAGTTTTACTTCCATTTGCCTCATTAGCATCATGATTAAAAGGAAAGATGAAATAAAGCCTTGACATTTCCATACGTGATTTTAAGTTACTCATATAAAAATACAGCAAGCCAAAAGAGCAAAAGGCTTTGAAAATAAAAACAGCAGATTAAATATATTTATTTAGGACTTACTTCATTAGCATTAATTAAGCTTCTACTTGGCTCAGGAACCCTGAGAGATCTTTGCTTCTTCATTTGCAAATGGAAGGGTTTTGGCCAGGAGGGGGTGCCAAGTACTCACAGCATTAATTATGCAAAAAGAAAACACATGGCAAATATTTTACAGAAAGATAAGTTACCAATTTTTATAGTAGTTGTACTTTGAACCTTGATAGAGCAAATAGTAAATGAAGCTTTCATCAACTAATGGCTGTTAAAGCATCTGTTGAGTAAGGTATGTGTCTAACATAGTCCTGCTAATTTCTCTTTTACTAAAATTAGTCTAGTGCTTATCTGGATACTTGGCAAATAATATAATATCAAAGAACATTTCTGCTGCAGTATTTCTATTACCTAAAACAGTATTTGAAAGCCATAGAAAAAAAGCTAAAATTTTGTAGAGAAGGCAATTCTAAGGAAATGTCATGTTAATATAGCAATTCAACAGTCTGACAGATATTTGCATTTTTGTGGGGCACCAGGTGTTGGGGGCAGGGGGCGGGGAGACAAAATGAGCCTCCAAACAAGACAAGCAGTATAAAGGTGACTGATCACAAAGAGGGGTAGAGAGTTCTTGAATTGGTGCATTTATTAATAACAACTAAAGCAGATTTTGCTCTGTTTAATTTCTGAGTTTGTTTGTATGCTTGTTTTTAGGTAGTTTTAATATAAGGTTAGTACATTTTTTTTTATTCTTTTTGCAAAAGCTTCAGCTTCTAAATCCTATTATCTATGAGTACCCTGTTCCATTTTTTGAAACAAGAGGGCAATTTCTTGTTTTCTAATACTTAAAATATTCTCAAAAATTGATGAGAGCATCCTGAATCCACAATTCAACTACAGTTAACAAATTCTTCTTTGTGTATACAGGATAATAGGTAATTCTACACAATGATGACCTAAATTATATTAAAGTATGGTAAAATCTCATCTTCAGCATTTGATAATGCGATGTTTTGTTGATGGCATCAAATTTTGACAAAGAAAGCCATTGAGGTTCTACAAAAAGATCTTTTTATATTCTGGATAGCTTTACTACTTTCTTGATTTCTGCTTTGTTAAACTATGCATCTATTTATGGACAGACATTCATACCTAAGTCAAACGATCATTATTTATGCAGATCCATCCAAATATATAACTCAAGCTCACTCCAAAAACACTTAATATATCAAAAGAAAAATAAGCACAATGCAAGAAATAACATAAAATACCTATTATAAATACAAAGGTAAAGTGACTTGCATGGATATTTTTCATAGAATAAAGTGAAAATAAAGTCTTTCAAACAAAATAAACAACAAATTACCACTCAGGCAGAAGAAACTTTATGTAAAACTTTTAAGAAAAAGTTATGTCAAACTGAACAACTTCTACCCACACTTCACTGGGAAGTACTTGAAGTAATCCATCCACTAATTAATCAGAAGAACTATCCATATCGCAAGAAGCACTGCAGAGAAACACTACATCTTTCATAGAAAACTGCATACACTGGAGAACAGAAGTCTGATTTTTCTATTCAGGCTTCTACTGTGATACATCTCCATCGATAGATCCAGAGAGAAAGGGGTGTCTCCCCTGTGTCAGACACATGCCAGGTCCATCACAGAAACATGAAAACCTTTGCTACATACTATTGGAGAAGATAAGGCCAAAGAAGAGAGAACATTGGATAAAAATTGGGTATTTCAACACCAGAGGCCCTTTAAACCCCGCTAAAGCATTCTCCTCCTCAGTAAAGCCTTCCTACCAGGTATGAGATATCTCTTTCTCAGACACATGCAATGAGGTCTCTAATAGAGTAAAGTGGAGGCAGAAAAATGTTGATGAAACCAATTAGCTATCTACTTGTGCTGGTTTGTTTTCCCTGGAAATACTTAATACTGCAGTAATGGATTCTATAGAGGCAAAATAAAGAGATAATCAACTGATCTTTTTCAAAATTTTAATCAAATATGAGCAAATATATGAGAAATATTTAGCAAACACATAAACAACTCCCTAACGTACTAAGACACACAGAATGGTATTTTAGATCTGGCACAGTTCTAACAAGTTAAAAGATAGCAATTTAAAGAGTGTGACCTTGAAAACAGTTCTAAAAAATAACAGCTATGTGACCTTAAAATACATTAATTCGTTAGATAAAAGTTTCTTTTCCCCAACGGCAAACATTTTCAATTTCACCACCAAAATGTCATAACTCAAAGAGCAGGTGTTTCTCTGTGCTTTTCTCTTAATCTTTACAAAATCCTCTACTCTAGGTAAATATCAAGAAACTGAAATAACTTGCAACCACTGTGGTAGCTTCAAAACAATGGTATTACAGCCCAGTCATCTGGTACCTGATATAAACTTAACTCTGTTGTTCTTCACTAGCCACATGTGGCTTGCTGTCCCATTAGACAGCCCTAGAAATTATTCATAACAGTAGACAACTTAGACTGATACATGATTTTCAGAAGGATGTAAAGTATTACTGTATACTTGATTTCACTGTAGCCATATTCCCTCCTCTGTGCAATAAGCTGTTCCTGGCTTCATACAAATTCTACTGCCCAAACATTTTATTTCTATTTTTTTTCTCTTCATCTTCCTATATTATCTACTTGAAACTCTTGACAATTCTCCCTCATTTGAAGAACTCAGATTAAGATTCCTGTGTAAACTACATTGTTACTTAGGTTTTCTGCAGAACTAAGGACTGGAAACATCTTATTTTTACACTATAGCCTATTTATTGAAAATAGTTGATCCAAGTCCATGTGCTATCCCCCATCATTTGGATTTAATCCAGGACCTTCCAAATAGTTATAGCATAAACTTAGGATCTTTGTCTCAGTCAGATGTACCTGTGCCTTGTGTTTCACATCTTCTGCTAATTTTGCTGCCCGGTCATTGCTATAGTATTGCTATTCTCTTCTGCCCTGCACCTGGAAGGGTGCTATTCCTCTTCATTTTAGAGATCTATATATACTTCTTTTATGTGATGGCCACAGGCTGTCATGGGTCTTTCTAGATGAAATTTTTGTATATAAAGTTAATTTGTCCCCCTCTTGTTCTTCAGTTGTAATGAATGGCTCTTGGAGATTACTCAGGTTAATACGCTATGATTATTTTGTTTAGAGAATGTATTCTGCTGTTTGTTTTACTTATTATGAATTATTACTATTTCCTTATTATATGGAAAGGACACATAAGTATTGTTTAGGAAGGGACTTTGGTAAACCAATCGTAGTGTGTTTGGCAACATGGATCTGTGAGACTGCATCTTTGAACCTAGATATGTGCTATTGATAGCTGCTGCTGATGGATTACCATGCTTTAGATTTCTCCCTTTATGACTTCCTCTTTAACCAGTTTCACTGCTGATTGCTTCCTGTGCTATCTTTATTCAAAACTCACTGATAAAGTGTTTGTTCTAATGACAAATTTTATAACTGAAACCATTATGGCAATGTGCAATCAGTCACACACCTTTTCTCTGACTAACCTATTCTGCTGGAATGATCACTACTGTCCTGTTTCTGCTAGAGGCAGCTGTTCCTTTGGACAGCAGCAACAACCATAATTCAGAACACTCTTTATTCATTCATGCTCCTTCTACATTTTTGGCTGGCTGCTGAAGTGGGAGGGTAAAGTGGCAAGGCACTTCTGTCACTTTAGAAACATCCTTTTACCACATAAACAGATTCAAGAGGACATACTTATTGGCAATTCTTATGGAAGTGACCTTCAGCGTACTGTCATTGCAGGTGTACATCTATATGACAACACTTGGTATCATTCAAAGTGCACAGAAGATTTTGTGTTTTAATCAAAGCTATTATTTCCTAATTCTGCAGACCATATGGCACCATAAAGCCCACAGCAGAGCAGATATTTTTAAAGCATTACATTAACTTTACTAGGGACATTAACAAAGATGAGTAATGTTATCCTCACTGAAGTATGAATTATGCCAACGTTTTCAAATCTGGATGATTAAGGTTGTACCTAAAACAACCTACTTTTTTGCAGTTCTGAGACTTAATAGGACTCCTGTATCTGAAAGTATTCATACGTATTTCCAGAATCACAATCTAGGCAAAACTGACAAAGATAACGTTATTCTGATTTATTATTTTTCTGAAGTTTGATTGGAAAGTCTGCCCCTGTTCTTAAGATACATCTCAGGAAAACAAAAAATTCATTTCTCAGTAATCACTGCACATAATTTTAGTTGTAGTTTAGATTACTAATCAGAGGCACAGCACAGACAAATCTTATGAACTGCAATTTAAAATATCTTTAAATTGTATTCAGTTTTGCAAATGCATCACCTTTCTGCTACAACCTATGTAGGTTGCCACATTCCATAATACTACCTGGTAAATAACCTACATATTTGTTACCATCAATCCTGTCACCATGCTCTCATTATTAATAAATTAATGTGGTTAATTATTAAAACATACCCAGCATGTTCCAATTACTTCCTCCTTCCTGCCTCCACTTGCTTAATGCAATACATTCTAACCAGAAACATTTTTTACATTCCCACCATCTTGATGAATGATATAAGCAATGGGGTATATTCTCTAGACATTCAACTTACAGCCTCTCTGCGTGAACAAGTCAGACATGCAAAAAGGCTCCAGGATCACGCCTGCAGGCATTAATGAGATTATTAAAACACTGTAACAAGGATTATCTGAATTTCTTATTCAGAGAGTTGAAGCTTTTGTAAGCCTCTTGCCTTCAACTACCAACACAGTTAAAATTGCTGCTGTTATAAAACCACAATTTTTTTCTTCTCATATTGAGATTGGTCATGATGATCAAGGATGATTTGTATTAATAAAAAAAGGTAAAACTTTTGGTAGAAAACAATATATGAAAAATAGGATTTCTGGTTTAATTATTATGAATTCAATGTAACAAAACTGACCTTGGCAGTAATTTTCATACTCAAATGAAAACACCACTTTTCATTGAATCCATCACATCCACTTTTGGATGTTAAGCTTTTGCCCACAGTTTTCATTGAGCTTGCACTTGAATACTTCTCTTCACCTTCAACTTTCCTTCTCTCATAGTGGTAGCCATGAAGATGGTTATTCTGAAAATTACTTGAGTGCATATTTAGAAGAAGATGTGATTCTTTCAATAATTGTACAATTAAAGATGTGATTCTTTCAACAGTTGTACAATTTGCTTATTGGGATTAGACTGGAAAAACATGTTTACATGTTTTTAATAAAAATAAATAAATAAATAGATCCCCTAAATGCTATAACAGGAGCATACTAGCTTCAGGCAGAAATATATAACAAAACTTATCTTAAGGCTTTTATTTTTTTTTTTTTACTTCAGTCTGTCTGACTGAATTAAACCATATTATTAAACCATAGCAATTTTAATGACTGTGCTTACCAGTTGCTGCCCTTGGACGCCCCAGGCTGCATACTGTAAAACTGAATCCTCTACTTCTGGAGGGTTTAACTCCCAAACTTCCCTTGAAAAAATGTAAACATTTTTACTTGAACATTCTGGCATCACCTTACGTATAGAACCACTGACAATGACATCATATTGAAAAAACAATGTGGCCTACCTTGTGTGTATGTTATAAATCACATACGAAGCTGTGTAAGAATAATGAAAAACCTGTGACAAAAGAAGAAAGCATAAGAATTACAAAAACAAATACTGAATCAAATACAGACTACCATTATGACAGTCACAGTCTTCCAATCCCTGTAAACACCAATATTTTTATTAGTGAAAGAAAGATTTTCCTGAATTAAGTATAACTAATAGACTTGAACCAGGCTTTGAATGCTGTATGAAGGACACACATACTCATCTAGTAATTTAACCAGATACTTAACCTGTACAACTACACAGAAAAGGTCCCCATTAGAAAAATCTGTGTTCCTGTTTAACCAAACCAAACAAAAAAACCCAAGAACATACATTAGAAAAATAAATCACTTCTTCCTGTATTTCTTCATCAAGTTATGATCAAAATGACTGTACAGGCATCACAGTTATTTTACTTGAAAAGCAGACAGATACAGGGTCATATGATAATTTTCTGACCACCTGCCACTTACAGTCTGAATGACCTTCTGGACTATGGCTCACAGAACAGAAAAAATGAGTGCTTACAGGGGCTCTGTTTGTTCTGGCTTTCCTTAAACGTGTTTCAGTCTGATTTTGACTGACTTTCTTCGAAATTCGGGGAAAGTTTGCTTTATCTGAAATTTTTTGTACATAACCTTTTGGGTAAAACAAAGCTATTTGTCAGTAAAACTTCCTAATTCATCAGGAAGTTACCAGTGACTTCTTGTCTCAGTAATTCCAGGATTCTCTGGATGGGAGAGAAAAGCAAATCTAATGTACAGTCTTATGCTGCTGTCTTTATTTGTTGAAAATTTTGTTGAAGTCGACTGAAATCAACAGAATTATCATTTAAGTGCAAAATATCAAGGCCTGATGTATGTGAACCCGGAAGATCCATGGTGAGGAACAGCATGGTACAGTGTATATTGTGATGTATCATCACACCGAAGGGCTAAAATCAAAGCAAACTATTACACGTTTTCTCTAAAGTCAAACATCAGTCTATATACATACAGTGAATAACAGACATTTTGCTGTTTCCCAGGCTCCCATGATTGGTTTTAACCTAGCTCATTTCTTTAGCACTATGTCTCACATCATGAAAATAGCATAATTCCATAATATTAATTAGTTGGTCTGGAATATAAAATATACTTGTGACTAGTTATTACTGTACTAAGAGAAACTCTTCTTTTTAATGTAAACTACTGTCAGAAAGAAACATAGGATCACATCCACTAGACTTACTGTGGCTTCACGTCTACAGAGTTACAGTATCTCTGCTTGGCACATGAAGGACTTATTTCTGGACTGTGTCAGGCTAGTTCCAGTAAGATGGAAACAGATACAGCTGCAAAGCTGAAGCCTTATTATAGATATATGTGTTGGGAACTTTTTAGTTTATATTATCTGCACCAGGAATCTTTCAGTATATCCTCCAAAGAGAAGAGACAAAGGCAGATCACACAGGAACAGAGCCATTGGAATTTGCCGCTATTGCACACGAGAGGGGTTTCAGAGGTTGTTATTTTGTCTGGAGGTCATTCAGTAACAGAACCATCTGAAACATCCTTCCACTGACTCCATTTCCATTATTAGTTCCCTGTCAACACACACCAAGAATTTAGCATGTCCTAAATCCTTGCTGGCTGATGCTGTAAGAAGCCCACAAAGGTCTGTAAGATCAGTAACTGTACTTTGTGCAACAGTTGAAATTCCCTTCTATAAAATTTCGCTTTTAGACAAGAATCACTTTCCAAGTCTATGATGATTAACATTGAAAGTGATGCTTCAATGAGAATCACGCATACATTAATAAGTATGCCCCAAACTGTTAGCTTTTTTTATATTACAGCTTATGATAAAGTGTTCGGTCATGCAAGGTACCAGCCTCTTCTCAGAAGTGCTAAGTGTGACAGAAATAGAGACAAATTATAATAATACTATGATTGCTGTAGGAAGTACAAAGACACCAAGAAGAATATTCCAAGTAATTTGATCTATTTTCCCTAAATATCTATCATAAAGAATCTACTACAATGTCTTGATACTATATATACATATACATCTAATTATATACATAGTAAAAGTAGTCTACAGAGTAGACTACTTGCTTACATACCATAATGTTTAAAGTTCAGTGGGGTTTCTGGGAAAAATTAACTTGGTAGTGACACAATTGAGGGCCTATCAAGACAGAGTTATTCAAGTACTGCTGGAAAGACAATGAAACAAGCCATTGGCTTCAAAGCTGCTGCTTTCTTTTATAAATCTTACATTGTTAGAGGTAAGAGATAGCAGATCAAAGGGACATAAATGGTTAAATCATGGTGGTTTCTGCACATGGCGTACATTTCCAGAGGCTACTCAGAGGGGCACTTTCTGCAGCTGTTAAAGGGGACAGTCTCATACAGCCAGTTGCAGCAAAGAGGAATGGGTCTCTTGCCCTTCCAGGAAAAGGGAAAAGTATATCACAGATAATGTGTGGAGGGCTAATAAGTACTTAGAATACAAATATTTGAAAATTAAATTATTAGACAGAATATATTTCAGCAAGAAATGATAAGCTATAAGTAAATTTGACAGCTTTAACAGAAAATATGCTATAACAACAAGAACACCACTTCATATTTCATGTGGAAACTCTCCTCTTGCCTTGTGGTAAAATTTCTACCTAAATTTTTATGTAGAAGTATTAATGCCTTTGTGTTAAAAGTATTAATACCTTTAAAGAGCTCCACAGCCCGAGGAGAGCAACATTATCAAGAAGTCACTTTCAGACAGGATGCTGTCATTTTTCTCCAATTACTCATGTTAGTTTTCTTATTTTCCTAAGAAATACTCCTATTTCTTAATAGGAACACCATGTATAAATCACAAGTAGGAAGTTTCGTAATTCATCCTGCTTGCAGTAGCCAAATACTGAAACCCAATCATTATCAAAATTAATGGAAATGGCTTTTTAGATCAGACCGACAGCATACCTCCCCCTCAATGTAATTTATTTAATTTTTCTTTTGCCACAGAATGCAGTAGACAACAACTATTGCATATCATATATTTCTTCCGAATTCAGTCTTTCATTAATTTATAAACTGAAAACAGGCTTTCATGTGATGCTGCTCAACATTGAAAAAGCTGCATTTGTGTATGAAAAAATAAAATTACAGAACTATATTACTAAGGACCTAAAAGAAAAAGGTGAAAAAAGTATTTCAAGACAAATTGCTCCAGTCAAAACTTATTGAAGTAACAATCTATTATTCAGCTAACAGTCAACAATAAAAAAACCACACTTATCAGTCACAATCTGAACTTTTAGATGACATATTGGTTTGGGTTTTATTTGTCCTTTATTTTCTGCCTTTCAAGGAATGCCTTTGTCTTTCTAAGGTTCCTAAAAATGAAATATTGTCATGGAACTCAATGCATAGATCAGCAAGATGCAGGAAAACAATGTGCCCTATACACTTAGCCAAATACACTCCACTAATTCTGTAATATACTCCAGAAAATAGTCAGTTCACTGTCCTTGGGTAATTTGGAATACAGCCCTCAGCAAAATAGTGTTTGTGCTAAAAATCTGCCAAGAAAACCTCACTAGCAGTATTTCTACGGGATGATGAGGGCCCTCAGCTCCAGTAAAATGGAGGAGAGCTGATGAATTTAGAACCTCACAGCACTATAATCGCAAAACACTCAGGGATGCCAAACACCTTGACGCATCCTTTATCCATTTCCTATATTACAAACCAATTATATTCTTTCATGTGTTATTTATTAAGAGCAATAATGATGCCTCCTTGCTAGCACAGCTTTTTGCAAGACAGTGAACCAACTGTCCTATATTTTAGTTTTTACCCATGCAGACACCCATACTCTGAACTCATCTGTGTGGTTCTCAATGCTGCTAGACTCTGCAAATTCTACTTTCAGGTTCGAATAGGACTTCCCACAGGGCCTTAACAGCACTCAGCCTGAGCAAGAAAGATAAAAAGTAACAGTATATGAAATACACTGAAACTTTCAGCATCTGCAGTAATACTTCCAGTTATTTCAAAGTTTACCAGCCAAATGGTGTATGTATCTCACACACAATATTCCTACAGTAGATATCTCCCATTAATTAAAATAAAAAATGCAGCACAGTATCATTAAATAACTGAAATTGCAGAATATGGTATCATGCCCATCCCACTTAACTCAAAACACTTACATCGACTTGGAAAGAGAGGCAGTATCTCAGATAAGGTTCAAAACCATACAGATCTTTATGATACATCAGTGAGGTATCACATCTTCTATGGGTTAATTTACACTTCTGATCATGTGGAAAAGAAAGTCTAGTATTTTAAGATAATACTAGTCTGAATGAGAAATGATTATATTATTATTTTATGAATTAAAGGATTTAATCAGAATTAAAAACAGAATAATCAAACTTAGCTGTGGAAAGTTTTAACTGCTGCAATATATGGATGCCTTCCAAATAGTATTATTCATAAAAAGAGAAAGATCAAGAAACTGCTTTTATTGCTTTACAGGCACAAGTCAGTTATTAGGCAGTTCAAAGCTAAGAGAATCTGACCTGGAAAAGGTTTTGTGTGCCTGAAAGCTCTTCTACTTTTTCCAGCTACATCAGTTGGTCTAATAAAAGATATTACCTCTTCCCACAAATCTTATCTCATTTATCTCTTCAGGCCATCACATCTATAACAACATTACTGAGAAACAAACATTCCTGAGCCCAGCTGAAAAGAAAAGACTATCTAAACCTAAAACGATCCTTCCTAATTAATAACCTGTGTAACAGTGTATATCACAAAACGCATGTGAACCGAGAAATCAAGGAAGAGGACACACTGAAGCAGGGAAATACACAAGAATACATCTTGCCAAGGACACTCACTTCTTCATTCATCCATGGCCCTTCTCACTTTTTAAGATATCTCATAATACATTAGTGAAATGGTTCGGCATGTTTCCAAACCGCCGTGGAGGGTGCCAGACACAGAAACTACTGGCTGTTGTACACAGCTTGAAGAGCAGCAACACAAGTAGGATTTTTGCCTTCATCCTCTTTTCTACAATTGAATTAAGCATGTGAAGAATTACTGAAAAATCTACTTATGCTCAAAACTGAACCAAAAGACTTTGCCATGGTAAAGCGATTACAAGGCCAAGATAAAAGGAAACCAATCATTCATCCGTCATTCATGCAAGGAACTACTCCCACACAACACACAGAACCTTATTCACAGCTCCAAGATCAAACCTTCAATAAACCTTCACTGAAGACTCAAAAATTCAATTCAGAAAAAGAAATGCAAACATACATTGCTCCTCTTTTGCCTTTGGGATAAAAGTGTCTTAGAAGAAAAATGGAGCCTGCAGAACATGCCATGAACTACAAATAATAAGCAGGTACCAGACACAGAGCGGAGAGAATATGAGGGGAACGTAGTGAAATATAGACACACAGGATGGTTCCTGAGACCTTTGGAAGGGATTACTGAAATTAATGCACTATGCTTGTGACACAGTCACATCAAAAGCAAGTGACATGGCAGAAAACGTGAGGCTGTGCCGATGACTTTGGTGTCTATCCCACAGGTGCACACAACCCATCTAACTCCACACGATTTAACCCCAGTTAACTGGGAGTGCAGTGAAGTGCAACGCTGAAGTAGTTGTGCATGAGCTCCTGATACAGGGCTTTGGCATGGCTTCTCAAGTATGGTGCTGCTTTGAACCAGCCACAGCATTTTCAGACTGCAATTAGTATCTACGCACAGTGTGACAACATACAAATTAAGACTAAAAGGAGGTTGGATGGCTGTATAACATATTCTGTTGTATGGAAGTGATCTGACTTTTATTAATTTTCAGCTAGCATGAAAGGAGCCAGCCAAAACAAATAACTATTATGTACTTTCAGTAAGTCAAGTTACTATATATCCAAATTCACTCTCTATACAAAATCACAGCCTATACAAATTATACAAAACTACACAAAGGCTATACATATTAGCTATATAAATTATGCAAATTATTATCTAAATCATTTCTCCTCTAGCTAGTGGTATTTTACTCTCAGCTTTGCTCAGTGTACACTGGTGTAATTCAGATTTCCAGCAATGAAAATGAGAAAAGACTTTGAGCAGGTCATTTAATGTCATATACAAACTCTATTCTGCTACACATTTGGAGAACACCAAATTATTTGTGGTCAGATTTCATCATTTGTGATAGTCTGCGAAAAGGAAATGAATTGCAGTGGAAGGGTGTTAGTCTTTGCCTTATGACATCAGGATTCCAAGTAGCAACTTCTTGCTCTCCAAAAAAATGGAGCAGCATTCACATAACAGATTTCTATTCCTCATCACCTTCTTATGAGCTTTAAGACATGTGACTTTGATAGGACTGCAGTGCAAAGAGAATGGAATCAGTATCTAATGTGCTGAGCCAGAACTTGCACAAAACAATAGAAATGATATATTCTTTTCTTCCCTTTGTATTACAAGATGTGTGACACGCCTGTTAGTAAAACCTGTGATGGAGTTAATAAGATGGAATTAGTGGCAGCATAACTATGGCCAAAGACAAAGTACAGCTGCTGCATGAATCCTCCACCCATTTTACAATTTATGTGCTAAATAAATTAATAATGTTATCAATAAAACATGAAAAATGTTAATGTTATCAATAAAATGTGAAGATGTGAAATCTACCTTTCCTTGAAACGTCATTATCATTCACTTCAAATGTTCCCCATTTGTCTGTCTAGTCTGACTTCATGTGTTCTCCAGCATAGGAATTGCTTCTAAAGGGGATTAAACAACAAAATGTGGCATGGTCATGTTTGGGTTTCATGTAATTGGCTGCTTGAGTGTGTAAAAAGTGAGGAGAGAGCTCTGCAGCATTGACTTCCGAGCCACAGACACATGAAACCAGTATATAACACTTACACTACAAATGAAGAGTTTGAATAAAACACACACTATATCAGTAAGGGACTGACTCTGAACATTTATGAAAATAATATTGATTAA
This sequence comes from Strix aluco, assembly GCF_031877795.1. Classification (NCBI taxonomy): domain Eukaryota; kingdom Metazoa; phylum Chordata; class Aves; order Strigiformes; family Strigidae; genus Strix; species Strix aluco. The sequence goes on along the minus strand of NC_133936.1, from coordinate 9,919,596 downwards.
AGATTGGGATTCTGTTGATTTTCATGCCATGGCAACAAATACGGTGAAACCTCAGACTGTATATTGACACCAGAGCTCAACTCACATAGGGGTATACATCAGAAATGGTTGACACTGTGCTTCAGTAAAGTGGTACCTTTTGTTCTTGGGAGGTGTAGTGTTTGGCTAATATTTTCCCGGTCATATATTCAGCAAGAATTTAACCACATGAGTTAATGACTGATTTCATATGTATTATATCTGGGGTAGAGAGAGAACAGAAATTAACTTCTTCATGAAATGTGGATTTGCACCACAATCCAGTATGTCTTTTCAGTCTACCTTAATTGTAAACTGCAGTTAATGATACATTAATAAATAGTTCATGCAGCTAGAAAGGACTGCTATGATCATCGTGCCTGACCTCCTACATCTGAAACAAAGCTTATGGGACTTCTCATTTTAAATAGTATGATACACAGAGATTCCCAATGTGTTCTTCAATGGGTTTCAGAGTAAACCCTGAGAAACAACCAACCAATCAGTCTATAATAATGAGATGATGAATTTCCACTCATCTTTGAATCCTATTATTTCTACTGAATTCTGGAAGGAAAAAACTAGAGGTAAATTTTGCCAATATTGGTGTCTAAATCCTTCTACATTTTTGCATCATTTTTGGCCTTTATAGGTGAAATATCTTGTTTCTGAAAGCTCTGTATCTAATTGCACAGAGTTAATCTGAGATAGCTTGACGCATTTGAGCACTGAAGTTAAATGACAAGGTTGTAACTTTGCAAAACATTGTATTTATTTGCTTCAATCAACATCAATTACTTGTCATGACTGATAAGAACCACTGCATATCATTGTTAATAATTTATGGTTAGCATTAATACTTTGGGGTATGAAATATTGCCAGCCATAACAACTATATGCTGCCAAACCAAAATAAATATAAAGGCGAGACATTTCTAGACACGTAATTTATCTATAAGAAAAAAGGCTGTCAAGGAAGCCTAAACAAAAAAGCACCTCTAGAAAATCTGCTAAAGCTTCAACTGTTCCACATATAATTTTTCAATAAGATTAATTATCTCAAGAAAGAGACATCCACTGCAGAATGTTAATTAATACACAATCTATTAAACTCAGTTCATCTAACCAACAGTAACGTAATACAAACCACAGTTCAGAATAACTGCAGAAACTTCTTTTTCTTCTCCTACATGAAGAGCTGAGATAAACCACCCTATATTTGTATATGCAACTCAATCATTTTTGAATATATAATAACTTCAGATGACTGAATTATTCAAGAAAGAATGTTCTGCATTGCTACTTCTGAAAGCCTCATATATCACTGTCATTTGAAATTCTATTAGTTACACTATCACGTAAAATATGTTTCTTGAGTCCTGTATGAGATGACTTATGACAAAAATTTATCCGAATTTCTTCTGGCTTACTCACCTTCAGCATTAAAAACCAGGTATGACTTCACTGAAATCATTGTTACATGACGGCAAAGCTGGTAAGTCTCAAGCCTCAAGCATAACGTGCACATTTTTTATATTGATACACATGCACACGCATATCATTCTCAAGTGTATACAGACACTCGTATTCAGTATGATTAAAATTCTGACTTTACGAATATTTTGGGATTTATAGAAGCTTGTCTTTTCCTCAACTGATTTGCAGGCAGCTTCACAATGTGCGTGCGTTATTTTGATCTGTACTAGCACAAGGGGAAACGGAAGGTATCAATTCTGACAACGCAACCAGAACTTTATCTCCACAGAAATATGAGGCTGGTGAGGGTGTTTACTTCTGGTCATTGCAGCTGAGGATACTAAATTTGTCTTAGAAAAATATGTATTTAAGCACTTTAATACTGCCTCATACTTTAAACAGTCTGATCTCTTTACAGGGTCCTTCCAGTATAACCCAAATCCTGTATGAGAGGCATCCTTTATAGGAAACTTGAACTGAGTATCTCCACACATATTGAAAACTGTTAATTGAAACCAAAATATGCTTTAAATCACTGATTCTTGAAGGCAGAGCTGCATCAAGTCTCCTTAGAGTGTTTTGTGATGGTTTAGTTTAGTTTGCTCTTTGGGATACTGTGGAAGAAAGAATCGAGCCAAGACTTGGTTTTCTTCTCAGTTTTTCCAAGGTAATATGTTCCTTGCATATTGTATTTATTCAAACAGATTGCTAAAGAGAAAATTGGCAAATGCAGAAAAAATACCACCTTGTTTTGAAGAGATACACTTCTACATGTGGTGATATTTACAGAAATCTGCATAAGCTGATTCAAATGAAACATTATGTGCAAAGAAATGGGTAAAAAATGCTATTTAGAAAATATTTTCTAAAATCACATTCCATATAAAATGAAATGTCCAAATTCTGAGCACAAAACTGCACTGAAGATGCCCTGAATGATGAGGATACCGAAGAAAATCAAGGCATACAATGGGACATTTTTGAAGACTACAGTCTCAATATCTCTTTTTCTTCTCCAGACAATTTGACTCACTCAGGAAGCAGTAAGAAAGCAGATACCAGATGCTCCTCTGCTGTTTGCTTACAAATGACATGAGGAGATGAAAAGACCCTGTGGAGCTGCAGAAAGGACAAGCAATGAGATAAATGGCCTGTGGGTCTGAAAAAATGCAAAGGGAAAATGGAAAAGGAAACTGGGCTGGGGGAAGCAGATGGGTAAACCAGCAAGCATGCAAGATGGAAGACAAAAAGATAGGGCTAAAACCATCAGGATAGGAAAAAGAGAAATAATAAAAAGACAGAACAAGTTCAGGACAAAACAGAACTGAGTCTCTTAAAGGGCTGAAAATGACGAGAATCAGATCAAAATGGAAGAGGCAGCAGGGAGGGAAAGCAGTAAGCAGCTCTGCGGTGTGTGGGCGTGGTGGCTGGAAAACACAGGCTCTTGAGACTGATAAAGGAAATTTATGCAGAACAGACTGGCATTTAGAGCCTTCCTCTTTCGGAAGGTAGAAGACGTAAGTGAAAAAGGCAAATAGTCTTCTCGGGAATCTGACAGTTCAGTATTTGAATACGTGAACTTCCTGCCTTTTGCTACCTTGCTTACCATCATCACCAATTGCTTAGCGTGGATATGCCACATGGAAAAGCAGGAATGCAGTGGGTGTTTCTCATGTGATAAGTCATCTTGTCTTCTCTGGGAGTCTCCCACAGTGATACTACGCCACTTTTAATGGTATGTCTGGGTGCTAGACTGTCCAGGGAATTTTTGGTATGCTACTGGGTTTTTTTTTCAAAATTATTACATTCCTTATCTAGTCTTTTATAGAGTTTTTTTGAGAAAATGACTGTTTCTCTCTCTTGACTTTTGAATATTCATCTGCCTATAGGTTGAGCTACGAATACGTTTCCCAACTACTTTTGAAATTCATGTGGTTAAATGCTTTTGTACTGCAATCAAATCTTTATGACTCAGGCAGCCTACATGGCCAGGACTCCATCCCTCCAAACCATTCTCTAGAAACCCTGTTTAAACTCTTCAAATGATTTAAACACTGCAATTTCGATTTCTCCCCTTCTTACATCAGTTCTGCACTGGAGTGTGAACTCCAGTATCTTCAATAAACTATAGCTATGTTAAGACAGCATGAAAAGAAAATCTTGTCCATAGGAATAAGTTCCACAAGGATCACTACGGCTAAATTTCATGTTTAGTTTTAAACTTCCTTTTTGGTGATGCCCTATTCATCTCCCTTATCTCTATGATTTCTTTGGTGCTGCTAGCTGGCTTGTATTGTTCCCCTTCTGTTCCACTACCTTGTTACAAAACTTAGCAAAATATTACCTCTATATGCAGTTTCAAACAATTGAGCTCACAGCTAGTTATCCACTCCAGCACTTCCCATTAGCAAGCCATGATGCCGCTTGTAGTCAACTAGGCCTACCTTCACTAATTTTCTCTTATTGTACCATATTTCTGTATTAGTCTCTGTTGTGGCTGTTTTATGATATTATAGTTCCTTTGACAGGGGTAACATGAAGTAGACTCTTGTAGCAAATAAAAGACCTCTTCATGATGAAGCGATTAGAAGGTCATAAGAGAGCTATTCATTTAGTAAAAGGGATTACTTCACGGTGATCTCAAAGAAGCTATAACAAAGTGATGAATACCTCACACCAAACTCAGCTCTCCAGGAAACATCTAATCTGGAGCTATATTTGCAGACAATAAATAGAATTAAAAAGGTTAAATTTGTGCAGGTGGTTGACTGCCTTCACTGAAACATTAATTTATTGCCTAAGACCCCAGGCTAACAACCTTTCAAGCTCAAATACCCAAAAAGACTTGTCCTTATTTAAAAAGAACACAAAAATTGGATAATAAAGGGGCATATCTTAATATTTCTCTAAAAAGTGGACTTAACCATTTGATCTGTTAGGTCTGTTGCACTATCAGTGTTCCTCAGAGCATGAGACTGAAGCTTGGTTTAAAGCATGATGTGCAACAAAGACAGCTTTGCAAAGATGTGCTTAAAACATTTCTCTGGGACAGTTACATAAAGGTCTAGTCTTTGCCATCTACTTCAAGGTATTTCAACTCTGTCTATGTACGTATTTTAAAAGATCTTTCATTCTATCTGTACCAAAGTAACTGCTAACTCTCGTTTTGCAGGAATTCACTTATTCAACACTCCTCCTTTCAACACTTTTGAGAGATGCAAATGCCAGCAGATTTATCTGCTTTCCTGACTGACCTGTTGGCCTAGTCAGAGAAGAGACAGTCAGCCAATTTTTCTTTGATCAGGAAGCCCGTAATGCAGCCAACGCCTCTTCTGAGAAAGACCTGGTGGGTTCCTCATGCATAATGTAGATGGGAGATACCCCTGCCATACAGTGAGCTACAAGAAAAGAATCATGAGACAGGGCTGCTAAAATGTTTGAAAAACACACAGACACACAGGATTACGTATTACTTCTTAAAAGCCAAAGCAGTGCTACCCATCCCCATTTATATCCACTTGCATGGTGGATTCAATTATGTTGTTGCAATGTGCTTCTAGTGAAAGAAAACTCTGCCTTAGCATTTTTTTAAGGAATGACCTGGGTCAGGCTGACCTTTTTCCTTCAGGCTAAGTAATTCTGTATTACTAGAAAGACACAGGCTTTCCATGAAGGTTATCTATCCCTATTTCAATGAAGTAGCAGCAAATTCCAGATTCCAGTGATAAAGGAGCTAGCTTGATACTTCACTGCCTTAGTTCTCTAGTTTTTTTGTTCTTTGGGGAAGTGACTGGTAGAGTGGTGGTGGTTGTTCTGTTGGGTTTTTTTTAAAGCTATTTTCATCCTTCTCCTTTATAGAACGTTCTTACCACATCTTTTGTTCTATTTTTAAAATAATTAACTACTTCTTTTGTTCTTTATGTTAAATATTTTCCAGAAAACTATTTTCTGCTCTGATTGTACAGTCACAGAACGTATCAGATCACTTGTTAAATTGCATCAGATATTAGCTCTTGTTAAGGAATGGCAAAACATATTTTTTTTGTCATTTTTTTCATACTCTTACATGAGATCACCATTAACGGTGTACATACCAATGGCTGCTGGCAAAATTTCTTCATTACTGCTACACATCTTCCTTCCATTACTTCCAACATGGCTTTGGCTCCTCTTTTATTAAGATATCTGATAAAGTACAGTGCAGTTTGCTCCATGTTTGACACTCTGCTTTTGCTAAGACATTTAAAAGGACACTGGCAACTATGCCATTCATCATCTTCACCTATTGCCTTGTCAAAGTGGAGAAAGGCAACTTCAACTTCAAGAATGAATTCAGCAGAATAGAAAAACTGTCTATATTTTTTCTTCTATGTTGTTGGTACAGAATATACCAGAAGTATGGGTCACAGACATTTCTGCATAACTGATAGTACAGATGGTATTGCTTGTATTAATATAGATCCCTTGAGAATTAATTTTGTTGTGATGGTAGACCTTTCCTCCCTGTCTTTCATCATTTCATAATTTTGTTGATCATATTTATAGATTTCCCCATCTGTCAACTCACTAGTTTCCCTATCTCCATCCAGAGACATCAGTTCCAAGTATTTCATTAAAGCCCTGTTCTGATAATCTGCGCAAACAAGATTTACAAGGTAGTGCATCATGCTTATGAACTGACTGCATTTCATGGTGGTTGCCAGGCATGTGAACAGTGAACAGTCACTGGTTTCAAGCTGTTGTAGGACACCTTTTACTATGAGATGCAATCTCAGGTTGCTATCTCAAGTACAAATTACACATCAGTGATTACACTTTAAAAATATTTTTCTAATAATCTCTGAGTAAAAGCTCTAGTAAGTGTGCTCAAAAATCTCTCACATCAGTCATCAGCTGAGCAAGTATCAGTAACACTACATATTTTCTCATACACAGATTAAACATTTCCACGATCCTGCTTCACTACACCAAGTTAAGGACTCAGATGGAGTTGCTCTTTTAACACCACTGCATGGGCTACAAGTCAATTTTCAAAACCTTCTGACAGGCCAGTTGCAGATTTTCTGAGCTTCTATTCTAATCTCAAAATGTTTATGAGAAAGCTAGTGATTTCAGCTAAATGAAAAAAAAAAAAAAAAAGTTTGATAAACAAACCAGATCTTTCCATGATTTATTACACGGAACATTCTTTTTCTGCTAAGCATACTTAAATTCAAATGTATTTATCATTGTATATACTGAGTTGAACATGATTATGAATACGATCTTCAGAGGGACTTCTTTACTTTTGTGAACCTCTGCCACAGTGACCCAAACTATTTTTTTTAAAAAGCTCTGCTTATGAACTTCATGTAGGAACTGTGACTTTTGGATGAAACTTAAATAAACAGAAATGTTAAATTGTACATAAACCCTCTGCCAACCCCATAATAATTAGAAAAGGAATATAGTTCAAGAAACAAGTAAAGGTTCTGGTGGGGTTTCTATAGCAAAGATTAACAAGCTCAATAGTCACTGTGAGAACTGAATTCAAGTATGTTTGTGAAACCAAACAAATGTTTCAGATTATATTTTGAAGCAAATAATCTAGATTCAGATTTTGGCAGATCACCTGACAAAAAGAAGTTGAAAGGAAAAGATTATTGACAGAAAAAATCCTCTGTTAGGGAAGCCTAACCTCACTTTAGGCCTTTCAAATCTAGGTATTGATAAAAATAGTTTACTGCCTGATCCTGTTAACCACTCCCACCTGTGACGTGAACATATCTGAAAAGAGATGGCTACAGGAAATTTATACCTCTGATTAAAATCTTTTTATTGATCTCTGTAAACTTTGGTTAGTTCATTAATGTGTGATTTGTATCCAGAAACAAATAAGTAGTAAATTTAAATATGCAGTATTATTAAGTTTATATATATGCTCACAGAAGTTCACTGTCACATGAAGGAAGTGGCAACTGGAGATTTTCAGTTATTTGCACAATGGAACCTTAGAGAGTTATTTGTTCATGGAGATGAACTATGTAGTCAGCAACCCATGGGGATAGGTTATAACTTCAACAGATTATTCTATGTTGGAGCTCTCTTGCAGGGACAGCAATAATACGAGGGTTCTCTCACAGACATATTTGTCATAATTTTCAATGCTCCTTCTGCATAAAACATATGTGGGGAATAGAATTCTAAAATTCTGAAAGATGGATGCATTTAGGTGTCAGACGAAGTCAATGAGATGTCAGTAAGTCAACGAGATGCATACCTCTAGCATGATTCTTAAAGATCAGCTTTGGTGCTTATCTGCACCTTTAGGCATTCAAATACCTCTGTAAATCTAACATGTAAACCCTTTGAAATTGTTGCCCTCACCCTTTCCACATGCGCTAAAGCCATCATAATCAAAAAATAAAGAAATCCAAGTGATTTTATATCAAATACCTGGTGTAAAATGATTATATTCCTCTCATATAAAGTGAAGCAAATTCCATAATATAACCACTTATTTGACATTTAATTCATCTTCCTTGTAATTCAATGGGCAGAATTAAATGATTAAACCTAAAGTGATTATGCTCATAATGAGTGAAAACAGACCAATCCTTTTTCCAATTTTAGTAGTAGGGGTTATAAAAATGTTTAAGCACCTAGTGCTTACTAGAGGAACTACCTGGTAAAATTCACATTTGTGAGTTTTTAAAAATAATAATGGGACTTTAATCAAATTAAGCTTCTTAGATTTCCAAGGAAGCAGGGACTATTTTATTATAAACCATTGGCAAGATTCTCGGTTGCTGTACTGTTTTCTAACTCTCTGGACTCTATTGAGCTCTGTCCATTTCGAACATCTATATCTGCTTTTAAAATAATTGAGTTTATCTTTTGTTTTCTAAAATGTGGTTTATTTGTCATAAGAGATACACAACAGGCCACATACTCAAGAGGAAGAACAGCCATTCTGTTTGGTCTGTGTCTTGACCATCAAGTTTCCTGAAAGCTTCTTTTACCTTACAGAAATTTATTGTCAATTTAGCAAAGCCATTACAGAATCTCTGTTAGTAATAATGGTGCAGCAGTTTGAATGACTCTTACTCAACTCCCTTTAATTATACTTTACTTATAAGATCTATACATTCAGTATGGAAGCTGAGATTAAAAAAAAATACACAGGAACATATATGATGATCCAGGCTTCTTTCAAAGATAAGAACCACGTGTCAAATTAATTACAAGCAGCAAAGCTTTGTACATGGCAAGAACAAGGGATAGGATTCATAGCAAATCCACCCTCTCGCAGGGTGCAGGGTTATTGTCCACCTGGTTCTGTGGCCTGAGACTGAATGGTGTAACTGATTCAGCACTCTCTCAAATTCTGGATTTTCTCTGATTGAATCCAATAACAAATTTACACAGCCCTCAGTGGTACAGAGCACAGCTATCCTCATGAACATAAAGAGCCATTTCAGGCATCTATTTCACATGTAGACCTCAACTTGCCATTAAACAAATAAATGTTTCATAAGAGTCTGCAGTGTGACCTTACGATGCACCATTCCCATTCCAGCTAATACTAAATGAGCACTGACATATATGGATTACAACTGAATGCTTTGGGTATGAGATTAAATGTGACCCTAAGAATTAGTACTTGTTAAAAAGTTGATCATTCCTTCTTCTCTCTTTCAATATTAAGGAGTGGTAATCAGTAAGAGCAGTGCGCCCTACAAGTACAGCACTACCCATGTAATACAGGACACACACAGGTCTCTGGAGCCTACTGCTGGTTTATATATGGGTGCACATTATATGATTAATTGCATATTCATTTAGTGGGTTAGAAATTCATAAGGGTCTATTAAGAACTTTATTCTTTATTAGACATGTCTTCTTTTTTCTCAACTTTTTTTTTTTTGGTTCCAATTAGGTCAGTGGCACCTGACAGATAAAAGAGATATATATATATATATATATAACTAAATGCTATTGAGTTCTTTCTGTTAGCAGACACTTCTCTATCAGCACTTAGGAAGCAGGTAAAGTTAGTCAGGCAGCTAATGATCTGCTTTGATAGAAGAAATTTTAACTCTCTCATCATCCATTCCAGTTATTAACTGATGGGGCTTCCTACAGAAGACTGCGTCCTTTACATATGTATTATTCTGGTAGAGCTGATCTAACAGGACTTACACCCAAGAGCCTATTACTATTTTTATCTAGAAGAACCCGCATTTTCCAGTATTCCCAAGCAGACCCGTTTAAATTTCCATTTGCATTTGTGGCATAGCTCCTACCTGAATGAATCTCTATTAGGCCATCATTAGCTGTAAAATGTAACACTAAAATTCTCTAGTCTTCCCATTGTGGCCACTGCAGCTAATCTGACCACAGAGCTTCACAAGCAATTACCCTTCTGGTGATTGTAATTCTGAAATACAAAGATGAGATAAAGACATTGTAATGCTTTGTACAGCAAGACTGTATCTAGCAAGGCTACCCGTTTTACTCCATACTAATAACAACACACTTACTTCTTTAACACACAGCAAAGCGTTGCATTATATTCCACAAATACATTTTAAGAAATAAAGTGGTTTGAGCGTAGAGTGCTCTGCCCACAGCATTGTAGCAGTAAGTTACAAGTTATCATTAGCTTTCGAACACTGACAGATGATTCCTTGTCTAATTAACCTAGCAAACAATTAATGCTGTGTGCAAACTGGCAAAAACTCCTTTCTTTGAAAGAAATAATTTAAAAAACGCTTGGAACTTGACATTCTTCAGTGGACTTTTCACGTGTAACTTCATTTTACTTCACATATTTGCTCATAATAAAAAATAATGTCTGACTGATAACAACTTATCATAATTCACAAATACAAATGTTCTATCAATATAGCAAATGATGTTACTTTTCACTAGGACACCAATAAATTTAAGAACTATCATTACAGAATATTAACTTTAAATTCAGTTTTCCTTTTATATCTGAAGGAAAATAGTGCTTACTTCATGATCTTCTGAACCACTTCTTTTGACAATTTTTTTATTCCTCCTATGTACCTAATTTTCCCAATCACAATGTGGTTTTTCACCATGCTGTATCAGATTTGGCTTAACATGGATTTCTGTAACATGCTATTGGAAGAGAGCTCAGTGTAGTAAAGAAACTGGAATCTTACAACCCTGTCTGCTAATGCAGAAGAGCTCATCACCATTCTGATCATACTTAATGCAACTTAAACAGGTTTTTCAATCAATAGGAAAAGGGAATTTGTTAAGTCTCAAAGATGTGCGTAAATAGACTTTCTCTCTGTTATTGGATTATCCTCTGCACTGAAACAGAGTGAGTAGGGGAATGTAATACTAAGCAGTATGAGATTAAATATCCAAAATACCAATGTTTGATGCAAAAACGATAGAAAAATATGACTGAGAACCAGCCATAGTCTCACCTCAAGACAGAATGAGTGGCCCCTAAAGCATACAGAAGACACTGGTTTAAACAGGTTTTAAAGAAGTGTCCAAGGGTGGAAGCTTTACAAGCTTACTAAGAAATTTACTTAAGTTTTTAACTATCTTCAGAGTTAGAAAGGTTTCTCTTCATTCCAACATAAATCTCCTTGGTTACAAGTTAATCCTATTACTTCTCCTACCATAAGAGCATATATCATAGAAAAAAGTTTATCATTTCACCGTTCACAGGAACTTTTACATACTGAAGACTTACATCCCCAGCCTTCTCTTGTTGATGCTAAAGAAATGCAATTCTTTCTTAACTTGAATGTTTTCAAGACTTTACGTGTCCTACAAAAACCCACATGCTTAAACACTGAAGTATGATATTCCTTTTTTCCTAAGCAGTAGGACATCATTTTCATGTGTTCAATCTGTGACTGACCCCATATTCCCACATTTTTTTCTTACAATACTAGTCTATAATACACTGCCTACTGTGTATTTGTTTACAAGATTTATTCCCAACTAAGTATAAAAGCTTGTCTTTGTACCTATTGAATTATAACTCACATATTCAAATCACTTCTCCAACTTGTTCATATAGCTTCCAATTTTAACCTTGCCCCTGAGGCTGCTGGTAACCCAGTTTGATATAATCTGAAAATTTAAATAAATTTATTGCCTGTTCTCTTATCCAAATCATTAAGGAAAATGTTGAAAATCACTGGTCTCTGGCCAGAGCCCTATGAACTGTAAATCCATCTTCTTTGAAGTGAACCATTTATTTGCCAGCATTCACTCCAAGCACAGACTGCAATCTGCTTTTACTTATGGTGGTTCCATTTAGACCATGTTTCCTCAGCTCCCTGACGGCAACACCACGGTGGCTCCTTATCTACTCACCAGGTTTTCTGTACCATTACAGAGAGATATTAGACTGATTTGTTACAATCTGAACTTTAGAAATGGATGTTGGCAGTTACTGACTGCCTTGTTAACTTCTAGGTACTTTCAAGCAGTTAAACTTTAACTCCTCCCCAAAACTCAATCTTCCTGGTTTCTTCACCAAAATTCCCCAGAAGCTCCTCTTTGGTCTCTTTTGGGAGAAGACGACTGTTTGTCCTTTTCAGTTTTATGGATCTTGTCTATCTTCCATATGTCTTCACAGATAACAAATAATCACAATTACATTACCTCAGCTACTTCCCTACAGCAATTTTTATCAGGGCCAGGAGAGTAATTCTTTTATTTCACTATCTTAAGCTAAGTTCTTACCCATTTGTTGCTGACGTTAAATGTATTAACCGTCAGGTCACAGCTAACCTTGCTTTTGAACACTGGAGCAAAAGAGACAATCAACACTTTAGCCTTCACTGTTATTAGCAGTTCCTTCTCTCTCTGAGATAGAGATTGACTTTTTTTTCATTTTTCCTTTCATTATTGCTGAAGTACTTTAATGGCCCTTTACCTTCACTCAGTCACCCCAGGGGGACTTCCCAGATGCTAGGTCCTGTACATTCTGGCCATGCCATAACTACACACTGACACAAAACCCGAGTGAATGACAACTCCCTTGTTGTTCCTCTTCCTCTCTTGTATTTCAAAGTGCACTACGGAAGAGCGGCCATGGTGCTAGGTGGGGACGTCTCCTAAGCATCCTCTACGCTACCCAGAGGACCACCATCTGCAGTGCAATTCATACACAGCTTTCACATCCCTGGCTATGGTATTTGACTGATTTTTCTGTACTTGCTCCCATTATTCTATTTTGGTATGAAGTTTGGCATAAGGCATTTGTTTCTTTCTTTGGGTCATACATTTTCTCCAGACTTCCAGCAAAGTCCATGCAAGAACAAACAAAGGAGATGATATATGAAAACAGAAAACAGCCTGATTTCTGGCTACTGCTCCAATAAACTGCAAAGAAAAGAACAAGGGGAGAAAAAGAATCAGCTAAGGCTCTAAAACTGTAGGCCAGTCAGGCAGCTCATAGCAACTGTGCTGCGTGTGCTGTGGCTCAGCTAAGCACCAGTGCATCAAGATTCAGATGGAAGTTAAATATTTAATGGCATTGTGATGGTCAAGTTTTTTATTAATTTCAACTAGAATTCTATGTGAATATAAGATGCATATTTCAGTATCATTTAAGAGCCAGATGTAAAATAGAACTCAGGTTTGTAAAGTGGATCATAGGCAAAATTTAGGCTGCAACCAAATATTGCAGCCCTGTGAGAAAAAGAATTACTGGAAGAAACTCAGTTATTGACTACACCTAGAGGTGTCCTTTTTACATTAAAATTCTTCACACACAGGAAAAAAAAAAAAAAATCAGTTTTGAAACAGGTGCTAAATTGCTCTGTTATCACACATAAAATACAGTTGATATCCCCAACATCTGAACTCTTTGCTCTTCTCTATCGAACATCCTCAGACCACTATTCACCGCACCTTCACATGCCCCAGCAATCACTGCTGCCCTTTCAGACTCTGCTCAAGAAGGCAGGAACCGTGGTGTCCTACCCGCTGGCTGCCACAAGCATCAACGTGTCCAGGAAGGGGCGTTTTCTCCCTGCCTTCAGCAGACACTCTCTCCCTGTCTGCTGAGATCTGAAGAGACCTGCTCCAGAGACCTGTGCACCCCAGAGACCCCTGCTCATGCACCCAACAGGACAAGGACTTCAAGGGCTCCTGCTGTGGTTCACAACTGGCTGCAGTAAGAGTCAGAGTGGACAGCAAGGTCCTCAGACAGCCAGAGACCGCAGACAGAAGCAGCTCACACAATGATCAGTCTGGGCACCAGGGATGTGGTTCAGATATGCCTCCTCCAGCCTGTTTTGAATTTCACTCTCCCTGCTTTCAAAGCCAACCTCAGGAGAGCTTCCTGAGTCACTCTGGGGACAGTTCAAAGATCCAAGTAATTCTAAACTGGGCTCACAGGGACATCTTTCTGTGAAAATTTGCTTTCAAGCCAGGCAACTTATAATACTAAATGGGAAGACTTTACGTTAATAAATTACCAAATCTTGTTTTGTCAGTCCTTAGCAGAGAATAAATTAGTCTGTCCTTGAAGAGGTATTTTCGGCATAACGAGTAACATAGTATTGTATCTCTGTGTTAAGTAAACACAGTATGTCAATGGTTTGTGCAGCTCTGGCCCTCATGGCTCTGCTTTTGAGGTTTTATCTACTGATTTTTCAAGTATGGCAACTAATGGGAGAAAAAAATCACAGACCTTTTTAGATGGAGATATTCTGTCTTGTATAAAATATAATGAAGTCAGATTTAAATACATATAACCTTGGGGTTATACAGTCTGAATTCTTCTAAATGTGCTGTGCTCTGATAATACCTGACATTTAGAGAAACATCTCCCACAGTTATGCAATGAAGTTGATAACTTTCCAGAATTAAATTCAGTCAAAGTGTGAAGTTTTGTATAAAGAGCTGAAAAGGAAGAGGAGAAAATACTGTAAGATAAGGTCCAAGGGTTTGCCCATATTTGATTTTTTTTTATTTTACACTGAGACAAGAAACAATCTGCATCTGATTTCAAACTAAAAGACCCTTTAAACTTGTAAAGTAAAGCAGGTATGTTGACTACTTGCTCTTCATTATGAGGAACAACTTCATTTCAAACATACTTAAATATTTTATAAAGGTGTAGAAGTTGCTTTATATAATATTTGCCTGTAGCTATAGTTTGCTGCTACCTCTCTAAACATTGCTTTACATGCTTAGGACTGACAGACCTTGAACATTAGTATTTTCATTGACCTTTTTTTCAGTACAGAGGACTTCCAGCAAAATATACTGGATTTGCTTTTCCTTATTATTGAGAAAAACCGTTCTGCCATTTCTGAAAACAAATCTAGGAAACTCTTACTGAAGCAGAGGAGGAGGACAGCTGACAGCATATGGCACAGCAGCAAAAGGCTTGTCAAAGCACCAGCAGCAGCCCTGGTTCCTTGGAGTTAGTTGAACCCCTGTTAAAAGCCTGCACGCGTCTGTGAGCCTGTGGCTCTGAGCCTAACAAAATGAGATTCCAGATTTGCCTGGATTAGAGTAAGAAACTCGGCCTTTTTTCCACAGAGGAAAGAAGGAACTGTAGTTATGAATCCTCTTCTAAGGGAAAGGACAATGTGGAGGGCTCCCTACATACATATATACATACACTCATATCATCACATGTTCCGCAGTCTTTCACCAGACAGAATCTGCCACAAACTGCTTAGACTACTTTTACTGAAACTATTTAATTTCTTTTTAAAAGCTTCCATTTTATTTTGGGCACATCTGAAAATGATATAAACAGTTACAAAAAAGAGAAAGAAAAATGGGAAAACTGAGTATGTATGTATATATTTAATGTTTCATCTTCTAAGAGTGAAACAACAGTAGTTGCAGAGAAAATGAAATTGCAGCTTCATTTGTGATGACACCATACTCAGTAAGCCAACCATTATATAAAACAGTCTCTGCATATTCTTATGATCTTAGGAACTGAAAGAGAAAGATGCGGAATTGCCATAGGTACTCACAGTAATATAGGATGTACCCCATTTTGCAGAACAGGAAAGGAATATGCAAAAAATGTAAGTGTCATTCTGTGTTTTAAAGTACTACCATGATAACCATGGCTGAGATGCTTGTTTGCATTTGTTGTGAAATGAAATATCTTAAATGCAATAATGAATTCCTGGAACAAGAGAATTACACAATTTTACTAAGATCTAGTCGTGGGTATGGCCCAACTCCCCTACAGCAGGAATGGGGAAAAGTAGAAGCATATACCTATGTTTTACCCAATAGATACTCTTTACACATACCCACAGCTGCACATAACCTCCTTTGCAAGTCTTTTCAATGGCACACCTAGGATTAAAAAGGAACCTGGGTTAAGGCTGTTTTGAGAAAAGTCTGACTCTTGTGTCTTCTGTGAGCTGCCCAAACATCCTGGATTTTTGTTCAAATGTTTACCAATAGTCTATATGTAACTGCCAATACCAACAAGTTCATAGTAATGATTTCTGTGATCTGAGCTAATCTGAAAATTAGGAAAATGTTGGAAAATGTTGCTTTAAAATACTTGTATTTTTTTCTTATCTGAGTGGTACTACAAAAATCGTTGTACTCACATACATGACAGAAGCCCTGGATGATTCACTTTTATTCTTATAATCTGCCAGAACATGTAAAAAACCCCAAAATTTTAAAATCACTCATTTTGTATTGAAAAATAATTTTCCTATATTTAAAACATTTTTCAAAAGCATTGCTGCATTTCTGTTGTTCTGCATTCCACTTTTTAAATGCTCACTTTACATATCTCTTATATGGTTTGTGGTTACTATGACAGACGGTATGGGATTCTGGCATTGCTTTATTATTTGAAATAAATCTGAAGGTGACTGAAGCATGTAGAAATTAAAGCTATATTCATAAAATATTCTGATTATATTGTAAATTAGGGCTGAATTACTAAAAATGCTTTTCCTCATAAAAATGAGTATAAAATGCTCAGATGTGGTATCAGTCTTTAATCTATATGACGGAAGAGGGCACAAGCTATTAAACACTGAAGTTTTAGCCCTAGAAGTTTTAATGTTACATTTTCAACCAACATTTTCTGTCTTCCATTTATTCTGTTACAAGTTCAGGTTATGGCAGCCTTATTAATAGTATCTTAATTAACTACTAATTCTGCTTATTTAGCTGGCATTACCAGAGAATAAACATACTCCTCAAGACATATAGAATGGGAAAGCAGCATTGGCCACTTACAGTATATATTTTCTCTCCCAAGTGCTTCCTTCATAAATCGCAATGCCATTTTAGAGCCGTGCCCTCCTGTATTCATGAAAGCCACTTTCAATGATTTTAGTTAGAGTGTAATTTAAGGATTAGAAGTAATGATAAACTGTACAAACGGATTACTTGTGATCTCAAGACGTACTACTAAGGGGTAAGAAAACACACTTCTTCACAAGCAATAAATAGAACTGGAAAAGGTATCCAGTTTCTGGTATTTTAGTGAACTAAATAGAGCTCAGAAATTAAGAGTTTCTATGCCAGAGAACAGTATTATACTTTTCTATTTTTAAGGCCAAAAGTGACCATTATAATCATATATTTCGAGCTCTTGCCAACCTTGTGCTAATGGCAGACATTACTCTCTGATTGACACATCATGCCCAAAATTTCTGAATGATTTTAAACATCCCTTTAAGGAAACCATTAAGTCACTGTCATAATCTAGAGTCAGCCCATCTTCTTTCTATAGCCAGAGTTACAGCATCAACAAATCCTGTCTTGTTTAAGGCAATCACTAAAATAAAGCAAATATGTTCACATCTCTGTTTTGAAAAATCCTCCCTAGGATTTCTTTTCCTCCAAGTTAAAATCCTTTCCTCATGATCTGATTAAGCTTTACTAATATCTAAACACATGCTGCAAATTGTGAAGAGTGAGTAGGACTTTTTAAAACTAAATTATGCCCAGTTTTAATCACTCATTAACACTCTTTTTGGTAACACTCAGATGTTGTTATAAGTCGAGGAGGAAAACTATGTTTTTGAATGTCTTTAAAACTTCACATTTAGCTCTCCAGAAAGAACTGCTTTATTGGGGTGTCTGACATGTAATGATCTCTGGTGGAGGGGTGAAAGAATTTTAATTCCTCTTTCTTCTCACTCCCTGAACCAAAGCTCACAAAAGCAGGAGAAGAGGCACTTCTCCCTGACCTAACCCTCTGACCCTGGGACTGGATGGAGTGTTTGCTCTCAAAGCAACTCTGCATCTTCCTTTGCCTCCCTGCTGCCTCGCTGTACACTAATGTGGAGCCTTGAATTTAATGAAAACAATTGTACTATTAAAAATAAAATAAAATTAAAAATAAATAAACAAAAATATTATTATTTAAGCTTTCTTCACCTGAGAGACTCTTCCAGACACTGCACTATTGCAATTCTGCATCCCCCGTCAACTGGTGTCCCAGGCTTTGCCATGGGTTTTGTGGATGAAGCCTCCTGGACAGGACCCGCAGCCCACCTGCATTCCCCGCAGAACCACACAGTGTGCAGCCAGAGGTGGAGAGATTGAGTGGGACAGGCACCTTGCCTGAAATGCCTCTCTCATTGGGGATTAGACTCATCAAGCAATAATGTAGTTACAGTGACTCTGGTTTCTTGAAATCACTGTTTCAAAGTCTTTAGGAACCCATGAGAAGAGACACTGAAGGCAGTCTTCTCTATCAGCTTATCCACTTACATTAGCATTGTGGTTAGAACAAAATATGCATCATGATGATAACTCCAAGGTGCTGCACTCTGATTGCCTTACTATAAGTTCTACTAAATTACGTGATTTGGAAATTAAGTTCATCGGTTACCTTTTTTAGAGTCTGAATTTTTTCTTCACCATATCATCTTTACTTCTATACTCTACCATTTCATTGTTTAATTTTTTTGTGCTTCTTTTGGTTTCTCATGTTTAGGTTCCTTTCTTTTCATTTTTCACTGTTGTCTTTTCTCTTAGTCACTGCCCACAGAAGGATGACACTTGTTGCACCTTTTCCCCTTTTGATTTTTTCCTTCTCTTTTTCCTTCCTCCAAACTCCTTCCTTCCCGTCTCCCTTCTTTAGCAGTTTCTAGAAAAGGGAGGTTGCTTCTGCACTGAAACACAGGCCTGCTGAGAGTAAAAAACAATTTCTAGAAATTTCTGAGCTTACTCAGCCTCCCTTCAGAACAAGTGGGTAACATGTTTCAGACTCAGGTACTCTGTGTTGCTCCCAGTAGCCAGGGTACAGTTTCACAGGAAAACAAAGGAAATATCCTGATATCTTTAATTTGGCATCACCAAGGTGATCCCATACAATTTTTGGCCAATGTAGAAATTGTGAGAAAATTAACCAGGATACAGCAGTGTGGGTGAGGACAAAAATTTTCCATTCTGTATTAGAATTCCCTAGATCTTCACTCCAAATGGGATTTCCTGGCAGGAAACAGACATGAATCTCCCTGCTTATAAGACCACACAGACGAAAACACTCTATCAAAGATGAAGGTTAGCTCTGTACAATTTTCCCATTTAATTTAGGCCCTTCAATGAGACCAAATCCCAGCAACAGGAGTAGGTTTAGCAATTACAAAACAAAGCAAAATAACATTTGGATTAGTTGATTATTCAGAAATCCCTGATTAGTTTTCTCTTTTTACAAATCCTACAATCAATAAAATTTTTAATCTGTACCTATTTTTATCCTGACAAACACTCTTGGCTCACTAAAATTTGCTTGCCTGATTAAAGAATTGAGGATCAATGTTTTTTCTTACATTTCTAATTATTGTTTCCCTGCTTTTAATTTTGCTAACATTACAAGAACATTGCGAGACATCAGGGCACTCACACTAACTACAAGTTTGTCAATACTTCCAGTAATCTTACTCTGAGTAGGTCTGGTTTTCTATCTCATTTATTTAACCTCATTCTTACTCTAGTTCTCATTCTATTAGTTTCAGAAGAGTTTCTTAGGAACCACAAGGTGGTTACAGACTACAAAGTCAAGATCACCAACTGAAGAAGAGATGAATATTAACGTCACCGTTTTGAAGGATAAGGTTGGTGTCATCAAATAGCATCTGCTTAATTTATTCAAAGTTTTACAAACTTATATTGGTCTCCTGAGCAAATAACTAACTTTGAAATATGAATTAAATTTATTTTTATAATTTACAGTATCGACTACTACCTTTTTAATATATAGGCACTACTCTTGAGGAAAATATTTAGGCTGAATTATTTATCTTTCCTGTGCCAGTGGACACAGCAACAGTTTGTAGTTTTTTAAGCTAAAACAGCAGTAAGTAGCCAATTGCAGATATGTCATCTTTAGTGTACTGTAAGGAAAGTAAAGAAATCATAGAATCATGGAATTGTTTAGATCGGAAAAGACCTTTAAGATCATTGAGTCCAACCACAAACCTAACACTGCCAAGTCCACCACTAAACCATGTCCCTAAGCACCACATCTATACATCTTTCAAATACCTCCAGGGATGGTGACTCAACCACTTCCCTGGGCAGCCTGTTTCAGTGCTTGACAACACTTTCAGTGAAGAAATTTTTCCTAATATCCAATCTAAAGCTCCCCTGGTGCAACTTGAGGCCATTTCCCCATGTCTTATCACTTGTTACTTGGGAGAAGAGATCAACCCCCACCTCGTTACACCCTCTTTTCAGGTGGTTGTAGAGAGCGATGAGGTCTCCCCTCAGCCTCCTTTTCTCCAGGCTAAACACCCCCAGTTCCCTCAGCCACTCCTCATAAGACTTGTGCTCTAGACCCTTCACCAGCCTCGTTGTCCTTCTTTGGACACACTCCAGCACCTCAGTGTCTTTCTTGTAGTGAGGGACCCAAACCTGAACACAGTATTTGAGGTGCAGCCTCACCAGTGCCGAGTACAGGGGTAAGATCACTTCCCTGTCCCTACTGGCCACACTATTTCTGATACAAGCCAGGGTGCTACTGGCCTTCTTGGCCATCTGGGCACACTGCTGGCTCATATTAAGCTCGTAAAAAGGTTTTCATCCAAAACTCTTTCTTCTTTTTCCTCATTCATGAAGCAGATAGTACACAGCCAGTATTTTCTAGGGCCCTTTTACTGTATTGCTCCGCACAGATGCCAATGCCACTCTCAAATTAGGGTTCCTGGGACATGGAAACATCTGAGAATGTGCCTTAACATATGTTGGATGCAAACTCCAGCTAGAAAGCTCTGTATGTATGAGGTGCTTTCTGTTAAAAGATGCTGGGATTTAAAGATGAGAAGTTCCTAACAGAAGACTGGGTGCTTGCTGGAAACAAAAACATGTAATAGAGCCTGATGGGCAGCAGCCATCCCCTGTAGCAAGCAGATCCTGGTTTAGGGTCACTGTCACATGAACGACTTCCAGAGGCCCCCAAAGCCGCCGGCAGTGTGGCTGGAGGCTGTGAAGGGAGGCCAGTTCTCCCTCTGCTCTGCCACTGACAGCCCTTCAGGAAAGGGCATGACCTGGATTCCTGCAACCAATACTGTCAGCAAGAAAAGATCTTTGTTAAAGGCATCCTAGGCATGATGGTTCCCTGCTTAAGATAATAAAAAGGCTACTTAAAAAGAAAAGCCAGCATCTCTGGGAATCTCCCAACAACTCGTGTGTGACCTTTCACAGGAGAAAAGTCAAACTTGTCTATTCAGAGCACTAAGCGCAGGACATACCTCGGGCTCAGACATTGCCTGCCAAGCCACAGGCTGTGCTACACCTTATTACAAAAGAGGTTTTTTCCAAAACCCCTCAAAAAACAGTTTTAACAGAAATACCGACAAAGCCATAATTGTAGTGGCAATAGTAGGTGATTCTATAATAAACTATATTTCTTTCCCATGAAGATATTAATTTACTTTTTTGAAATGTTCATTGCTAAGCCTAAGACTGGGTTTTTGAATTATGTTCAGAGGCAACTTATGCATGAGTAAAAATACACTCTATCCTAAATGTACAGAACACTAACTTAAAATTATCTATTTGCCATAATATACATTCAGTCCCCTACTGAAAAGTTCAGAAGCTTCTCCTCCTTCACATGCAGAACCATCAGGCTATTCTTATGCACCTGGAGTTCTGGCATACATTTCAGATGAATTATGAGGCTTCTATTTCAATTTTTACAGCAGAAAGGTATGGGTTAGATATAGGGCAGATATGCTAGCAAGTACAAGTTCCCTAAGGTGCAGATTCAAAAGCATCATCATGAGGGCAGTTTCATTTATCAAAATATCAAGTAGTGCTAATGCTCTACTAAATATGGTTATTTCCAGAGAAACTTTGTAGGAAAACTAGTATCCATGTTCAAGTACCAGCCTGTGAAGCTGAATAATATTCTGAAAATCAAAACCAATTTTCTTCCGTGTCTCTCATATCTTTTAGTGCTAGAAATTGGACCCCACTCATTTTTTGTACCTAATGAGTCAAAAAAAAAAAAAAAAAAGATCACATAGGACTGTGCTGGGTATAAGATATGATCCCATCACACCACACCTACATCTGTAACTGCGAGATGCTAGCCTCAATATTAAGTTAGATAATTTTTTGGACAGAAACTTCTAAAGAAAACTAAGTGACTTAAAAGTAGCTTTGGTTACTCAGGAGGATTTTATCTTAATTACTGAAACAATATCCCATAACAATGTTGTAAAACCCACCACTTTTTGGAGATCCACATCTTACACAACATGTAAAGCCAGACACTGATTACAGTTGTTTTGTTAGAAGGAGGTGGTTTATTTTAAGTTCCTTGCTCAGTGAAGTAACTACTAGGCATATTTTGTCAATTAATGCTCACTTGAATTTTCAGTAGCGTCTTGTATTTTAATTCCTGTACATCAAAATATTAGGTAAAGTATCTTTGCTGGTAAAAAAAATTCTCTACGTACACTAAATGTGTGTGTTCAGGAACAACTGTTTGCCGAATGATACGATAATCATCTGGGAACTACATGCCATAAATGGTCCACCCAGAGAAAAGTACATGTCTCTGGCAGCAGATCAAGCTGCTTCTGAAGTTGATAGTTTATTGGTTAGAAAGCCCAGCAGGGACGCATTGGAGATGTCACTGTGGCTGAAAAAACATGGGCAGTTTTCAGTAATCTATAATGACCAACAGGAAAAAAATATGCTCTAAGTGCCTTCGATTGTAAATAAATTGAGGAAGCTGAAAATTTGATATATTAATAAAACAAAAAAAACCCCCACAATTTTGTTCATCAGCTTGCTTCTTGTTGGTGTTTACTCATAGGATGATTTTACTGAGCTCTCTGTGGTTATTCTGGATTCACATTATTTTATGTAGGGTAACACGTAGCTAAATAAAGCTGGTTTATTGCTCCTTTAGGCAATAGGGCTACATTCACTAAACTGAAGCTAGTGTATCAACAACCAACTGACAGAGTTTGTAGTAAAAGCCTTGTGACCTGTATCTTTTCTGCCTTGGTCTATGCTCTTAATACCACATACAGCAGAAATCAAAGCAGCAAGGTCACAGCCCATGCTCACTCAGGAGAAACACAGTGAAAGAAAGCCCATCTCAGCATTGTACAACATTTAATTCACTTGACAGCAGTATTTCAACATCCTTTACATGACTTGTCTAAAATCAAATGTATGTTCCTGCTTCTTTATTATTAATCAAACAGAAATATTCAATTAAGTTTCCCCTTATAATTAAACTTCCACTTTACGTAATATGCCATTTATGCAGAATCTGCTGTTGCAATCATTGCTAGAGAAAAGAAATGTCAACTTCAAAGTTAATATCTTCTACAAATTAGAAATTCTGTCTTTGTACATGATGGTTATAGGTTGTAGACTCTTAAAATAATTTAAATTTGGCTGAACTCTATTTCAAATTCAGTCAAGCACATATTCTTTTCCCATAACAGGTGATGATGAAACAGATTATTTAAAACATTTAAACCAGAAGACATTAAAAATACATAAACATATAGAAACACTGAAAAAAAAGTCAGGTCGAAATGCCTAAGTATATACAGCTCATAAAGAATAATGAGAACAGAACTTGTACAAAATTACTATTAAAATTCACACACAGTTTTATCTTTAAGTCACTGAGTATCTCTGGAAGTCAATTCATCCAGGTGCATTCTAACCTGTATTCAAGAAAACAAAAGTACGTGGCTTTAATATACCAAATTATACCTATAGCCAAGGTATAATTAGTACTGTATCAGAACATAGTTTGTTCTTATGATATGTCCTCAATGCCTCTAAAATTTTAACCAAAATGTCCTTGCTCCTGGGACTTAGTATGTACTTTGTAAAGTATTGTGTATCTTAATAAAACCTTACAAATTAATGCAACCTTATCATTAATTTGTGAATGCATTTATTGTTAATAACAAGAACTATTCACATCAGTCAAACAGGTCACAGTCTCTTCTGCAGGACATAATTTCTAACTCACATCAAAGACAACACTGACTACTTAACATACACAAGAATATGCAAAGAATACTATAGTGGCACCAAAGACAATGAACTTGTAGAGCCAGTTCAATGAACTATAAAATGTACGCATAAAAACCCCACCGGTGTTTAGGAAACTGCAAACAGCCAGTTACAACCTCAGGTAACCTAGGAAAAATAAATAAATCAGTTCCCTGGATTAACTGGATACAGTCTAGGTTGTTAGGTCAAATAAATTACTTTTCTTAACAGTGATTCAATCAGGGACATTTTGTCTTTTTTACATTCTGGACTGCAAAGGCAAGGCAGGTCTGCAGGTTTCTAAGACTGATTCATGCTAAGCCAGATAAAGTTTCAGTTATCTGAAGAAGCAATGAAAAAATTAACCCCTTCTGCCCACTGTGGGATAACACGATATTCTGTAACTTGTCAATGCTGCAATTTATACCAGAGATGTTAAATAGACTGTTAAATAAACCCCACCTCCATTGTCTTATGCTGAACCAATTCTGCAACATTACATAACACCTGCCTTCACCGCAGATGGGTTCCTAAGAAACACAGAAATACAATTCAAATATGTTGCTCAAGATGGCAGGTGAACAAAACACAAGTAAGATGCTAAAGGAAAAGAAAGAATAGATATTTAATAGAGAGAAACAGGAAAATTGATTTGGCAACAGCTGGTGAGAAAGCTGAGAACAATCGATATAAAACAGTGCTTGAAAAGAGACCCTATGTAAAAGAGGTAAGAACATAAAAGGTTGAATTGGCAAGTGCATTGAATGTTTAGCCCATAACTATCTAATGACATCTCATCATGACTGATGATAGCATTCCTGAACCCATTACACCTAGTAATGGTAGCTTGCTAATGCCATACAAAATCTGAAGTGCCTCCTGAAAACAGCGGGAGAAGGTGAGAGGTTGGAGAGTATGTCCAAGCACAGACAACAGGAATGATATGAATCCTGCAAACTCTTGAGGATTAGAAATGCAAAGAAAGTCAAATATAGAAAAGGGGTCATTCTGGGATCCCCCAGAATTAAAAGAGACTAACTGGTTTTAAATTTTGATTCATCCTCTCACACAATTTTTTCTCCTAATTTCTTTATGGAAAGATTTTCCATCACACATTAATTTGGATCCCTTGGTAAAAAACACAAGTAGAGGAAAACTTGAGGAATGTTTGTAATCTTGACACTTATAATCCTCCTAATTTTATTTCATAGAAGCTGGATGAGAAATGTTAAAGTTTTGATGAGAGATGGGAGAGGAGGAGGAGGAATAACTGACGGTCAACTCCCAGAAACATGATTAATTTAAGAAACCAGTCTAAAACCCCGAAACATTGACCACTTTGACAAGCTTCTGAATTTCAGCAGGAAAAATAAAACAGGTGAAATGACTATAAAACATCTCTTGAAAATTGCTTCTCCTCTGAATCACCCCTCGAGAAGTTTTTATTTCTCCATGGAATATAGTGAGACACCAGAGAGGCAAATCTAATTTACACATCTAAAACTGTGGGTTAGGATCCTTTCCACATCTCTACTGAAATGTCTTGCTCTTGTCCTGTTCATGTCCATTGATGAGTGTTATTTGTTTCCTTGCACATTTTTAGGGACAAAAAGGGACAGATTTTTGTTTTGTCTTTTTTGAAGTTCAGCCTTATAATCTACAAAACACTTTCATGAAAATCCTTGAATCCCATGGAACTGAGTCTGGAGAACTTCACTAAAAGAAGGGAAGACTCAGCTTACAGACTTCTGAGAAGGGGAAAGACACAAGACAGGACAGATGAACCTCCACCTTTTTCTTCAGAGCAGTCCTTCAGCAAGGACCTCACCTGCCCAGGTTACAAAGTAGGATTCAGTATACTTAGAAGCAGTAAGCCTTCACCCAGGCCAATTTATCTGAACTGTTTATGCATATTTAACAAAACCATGGGTGAAGTTTAGTCCATTAAGTTTTGTAATCATTTAGATTTTACACACCTTAGTTATTTAATTTTGTTCAGTTACAAATGATATAATTGTAAAGTAAATCATCATCAAAACTTATTTATGCTAAAGATCACTGTTAATCAAAATGAAAAGTAACACCTAGACAACTTGATTAATCATATTTATTTATTCCATTTTGTCAACACCTGCTTTTGGGAGTCAGGACATCCCTCAAGGAACCTGATGACTCACACTAACACAAGCTTTTCATTATAAAACATTATCGTGTTTTAAAGTTCTTACATATTGAGCACTATATGCTGTTTCTGTTGCATAGTTAATAGAATTGCATGTACTACCATTTTTTCATTTCCAGTTCTCACAAAATATCTCTAAAATTTTATCTCGGACGACCTGCACTTATTACTGGTTGATAAGCCAAGGGTTTTCAAATTAAGATTTCATTTAAGATTCTTTGTTCTGTAATAAGATTCCAGTACCCTGGAAATGAAAGCAACAACTGCCCTGTGAACAAACTTCTGATGAAAAACATTTAATAGAAATTTTGCCCTACAACTACCCATGTTATTCTAGAATACAAGCTCTTCCATGCTCAACCCTTACAATAACTCACTGTTATATGACACAAGTCTACAATGGCTGGGAAATGTGGATTCCCAAATCCTCTAGATGGCAACACTTGCAGCTTCTGCTCTCGCCAGGACTTCCATGCATCAGAAGACCATTGATGGTGTTGCTTGGCTGGAATTTAGGAATCCAACAGCTCTCCAAAATTTACTATCAGACTGGGAGAAGATAGATTATAAACAGTGCCATTGCCATTTAAAATAAATTACTTTCACCTCACATAGTAATTTATAACCTTCAAGCTGGCTCCAAAATGTTTTCATAGCAAATTGGAGTATTACAGACATATTCAAACCTGCTGTATTAGGAGGTTTGTTATTTGAGCTTCCCCTCAAGAAAATTTAGTCTCAGAATGATCCCCATTAACTAAGTAGAAATAATGGTTTTGAAGTTTTTATTTCAGTCTTGTATGTTGTATGTGAAAAGCTTGATCCATCACCACTGAATCAAGTCAATGAAGACAGTGGATCTAGGAGGCAGCTCTTAATCACATTATTTCTTAAGAGCTTAGAATCTAAGAAGTCAAGCACTGATACAATCCCAGATTTCAAGGACATCATCACAGTGTGGAACCGGATGAGGTACTGAGAAGTATAATCTTGGCTCAAGTCAGGGATATTTATATCATATTTTAGCCTGAAAGCTAGAGTCCACTATCCACAGCAGATTATGCAGGCACTAATTTTAAAAAGAAATATCAGATGAATAGCAATTTTTAATGCCAAGAAAAGAAAATCTGACTAGATGATCATTAAAGAAATACAGACAACTGACAACTAGCTCACTGAAATGCAGAACTGATTCTCTTTGTGTCATCTTCCAGATCATTTCGCAGTACACACTAGTTTCGTCCAACCGAGAGCTTTGAAACAAGTTACAAACTTTAAGAGGTTAGTACATTGATTATGTGGTGAAATACATAATGGGCAGGAACTTTCCCCAGTCCTGTAGCCTACACTCAGTCTACCCTCTTCAAAGGTACTCCGTAAGCAAGAGTTGAGCAATATGGAATAGTGTTTCATGTTATAATGCACCCACCACACCTGCAGATATTATGTATAAGAATGGATACTATGTAAGTGTCCATGAGTTAGTTCAGGAGCTAAGTGTAAAAAGGTTTCCTGCATTGCTGTATCGGGGTTGATGGTCATAATTGGGAAGAGTGGTGAAAGAAACAAAAGCTTTGCCAACCTGAAATCTTTACCAAGTACAAGCTGTATTAGCACATAACCAGCTGAAACACACTGCACCCATCCTTTTATACAGACATCTCTTCTTTTAGCCTCCATTTATTTGTGCACATATGTGCATTCAAAGTCTTCAACTTCATAGCTAATAGCTCATCTGATAAAGCCTCCTGTATGGCATTTGAAATGCTGCCAGTTACATTAAGTATCAAACAAACCTGCAATGTTACTGCAAAACAAAAACAAAACAAGAAGATCTGAGAATAACAGCCCCTGAAGTGAATGCAGTAATGCTGCTAGTTTAAATGTAACAGGGAGGAGAAAACCCCATATGCGGTCTCTGCCATTCTGTTATATCTGCTGTCTGCTGTACGATTCAGAGTAAACACATGCTGTCACAGTCATACTGCTGTTGCATGTTCAGATTAAATGCAGGTCATGTGTCATCAGTCAATTTGCCTTATATATATCATGGCATAGACAGACATAAATGGGCTAGATGGAAAAAAAAAATCACTAAAAAAATCACTAAAATAATGTGTAAAATTTATTTTCCAGTACTGAAAATGTTTATCATAAATATTTGAGGTTTCAGCAAGAAGTACACTGTCAAATCACTTTTTTTTCCTCAACAGGTCTGCCTTGCTTGCATATAACTGTACTTTAGAATTTATTCTGAAGTCTTAGCTCGAAAGAGAAAAAAAAAAAAAAAAGAAAAAAAAAAGTTATATTTAAATTGCAAGCTAATCAGAAGCAGTTCCAGTTCAGCATTTTAACTAATGAAACTTGAAAGTCACTCCAGTATTTTCTAGAGTGGCTGAACGCAGCAGTTGGCCTGGACAGAGGGAGACAGTATTCCTCTCCGAAGTTCAGCCACCGTGTTCACTTGGAGTTTAGAGACAGTCGGAGTGCTTTGAACGGAGGAAGGAACAGTTCTTATAATTGCAGTGTGCTCCTGATTTTTTAATTACTGTTCTTTTATAAAACCTAGGAACAATGTGTTTTACTAAGCATGTACCAAAAGCAGAGATACAAATTACAAAAAATAAAATTCAGTAAAAGAAAAACACTTACTAACATTAAAACACTTACTAACATTAAGCGACACTAAATCTATGAAAACTTTTTTTTGGTTCTTATTCCCTGTCCTACAAAAGAGGATTTCAGGTGTTGTTTACAAAAGCTTCAGGCTCCCAAATTAAAATAATACTTATAAAGTAGACTGAATGACTGAGAGAAGAAATTTGACCTGCAAACTGAGGATTTCTGCACTTCCCCTGGGCAACACTGCTGATATGAGTAATAGGAAAGTTTCTCCATACTAATTCGATCTCTGCAAAGCCCAGAAGCTGCAGGTGATCTGCTACCGACTATTCTTGCTTTCCATTGGATTTGCAAGTGTGATACAACTCCCTAGAGTGTCTCAGAACTGCAACTGGCTGACCAGCAACAAAATCACAGCAGTTAGGGGGAAAAAAGTCCAGACATCTGAAAAGTCTAAAAATGGAAAACACTACAGAAAAAAACTATTATTATTAGCATATAAATTTAAAAATTCCATTTTGGTAAAAAGACAAAGGTCTCTTCAACGCCCTGCCTAACATCATCAAATCCTTGAATCACCCTTGCTTTGGTGCTGAAGGAATCTTTTTGTTATTCTTATTGAAGCCTGAATCAGAATCCTTAAAAATCAGCCATCATAAAGGCTCTTTTACTGACCTGAGCAACAACCAGCCAACAACCGCTCCCCTCTCAAATGCAAACACATCAGGTCAAGGCTTAAAACAGAAATAGGCTGTACTCGTGTGTGACCGTGAAAGCTGGATAACAATCTCAGCTGAAATTCTATCCAGCACGATCTCCTCGGTAAAATGAATCAGAGAGGCCCTGATACTCGAGGTGGTTGGTGGGGGTTTTTCTCCTCCACAAATTCTAGGCATACATTAGACCAGCCTTCATATTCAAAGCTTTAAGTTAAATGATCACCATGTTGAAATGTATGGCATTTTGCTTGAGTAAGATCAAGATTTCAATAGGTAGCGACCTATTGAAGGTTATAGGCTAGCTAAGCCTAGATAAAGGAAAGCTCCCACCTCTTCCATTTTCTGACTTGCAGACAATACTGACATTGATGGAGATTATAAGGCTGAGAGCTTGCTTATTCTTACCATATATAAATTCTACAAGTTTTCTTTCCCAATCAAACTATCTCTATTTCTTTTTTAGAGCATAATGCAAAATATGCCTTTTCAAATTCAGCTTCCTCAGCAGTTCAATTAAGGAAGGATGCAGGAAAACAGAACATTTATGTCTTTTTTGGACAATACAGTTTTGTTTGTTTCTCATACATACTATATAAATGCATTTCACTTTTTTTCTTTTTAACCAACACATCAATTAAGTCTCCTTCAGATCAACCTTTGTTATCCCAAGGTATCTTCCTCTTAAAATTACAGCTTAAAGCAATCCTTATAATATGCCTAAACTTCAAGATATCTGAATATGAATTCTTGCCCATACAACCCTATCACCCCCACACAAAACATACATAATTTTTGTCAAAGCTGGCAGCTCTGTTTCAGTTCTGGGTTTGTGCCCACCTCAATCACTATTTATCTCCATGCAGTGAGGTTACAACATAAATTGAAGTAGCAGAAGTCAAACACAGACAATTTTCCACTTCTATTCTTTTCTCTGTCTCCCTACCTTTCTATCTACCTCCTCTTTAGTTTTCCTGCAGTTCAAGAGCAGTATCTGTCTTTGCACTTAACCCTCATTTTACTCAGCAGCTATTCCTGGCTATGAGCATCATCCCTTTTGGCTTCAGGCTGCACTCCCAGGGCTTGCAGGAACCCCGACAAAGATGGTATATCACAGAGATGCAAGATCCAAGCAACAGCTGCTCTCTGCACAGTTTTGACAGTCTGGAGTAAGGATTGCAATCTTCAGAAGAGAGGCAGGTGTCCAAGTTACACCTAAGACAGACATATGAACTCTCCTTTTTGTACTCAACCCACTGCTTGGCAAGATCTTTCCTCTGTGTGAGACAAAGCTTTCACCTCCCAAAGCATTCAGAATCAAGTTGTGAAATTATGGGCACAGTCACAGAGATAGAAGTGTCAAAAAAGGTGCTGCAACCAAATAAGTGCTGACATAATTGTTATTATTTTAAAGGGATCAAAAGTACTGAAGTGTTTTCCAGGTAGTCATCAAATCAAGGAGGATTCTGGATATCATCCATTAAGGGCAGAATCTATGTAAGGGATTTATGCTGCAGCTTCCTACTTCTTCCATCCTAAAACACTATCACACTCACACATCTCAACATGGCTGTGACGTAGAAGAAACAAAGAATTGGATGGAAATGCATGAATTTTAAAAAGGCAAATAGTTAACTGTGCTGTCATTGTTATATGTCCATCAAAAGTTCTTATAAATAGTTAAAGTGCGTCTTTCTCTCAATGAGTTGTCACAGGTTACAAAAGCATGTTGTTCACAGATCAAAATTTGAGAGACCACTCATAAAAATGGAGTTGTAACATATTCTTTGTAAAAGAACGTCCTTTCTATGGACAGTATTTGTCAGGTATGCCCTTGCAAACTGTTGTCCAAGATAGCAGAGGGAAAAAATCCATACCACTAGTATTCACAGGTTCTGAGAAAATATCAGACAAAGTGCAAAGCATTAGTTTCCATCCTTTCCCACTGCGGTAGCTCTCTGAGGAGAGATGATGTCAGTAATGGCTATGGGTCAGCAGCACTTGTGGATCTTATCAGGGTTTTTCCACTCCTGGAGGGGAATGTAGGCAATACATCAACTTGAACACCCGCCCTACCATGTAAACAGCTGATCCAGGCAGTAGGAGCTTCTCTGAAGAAACTACACTTTCATCCCTGAACAAAACTGAGCTTTCCCTGTAGCTGTGTATGATGACAGACTAGAACATCCTTTTCATTGGGGCCATAAGGAAAAGTGAATTATCCCACAGAGCTCTTAAGGGGATCTTAGGCATGTGGGGAAGACAGGTTCTGCCCTCAGAAACCAGGCAGGGAAATGCCATGCAGCAGGAGCAAGTGGTGCTTAGCATGTGGCAAAACAACGTGGGTGGAAGGTGTTTTGTCTGCTTCGTGCTTACAGATACCTAGCAATGCAGAGATCATCTCTGATAGCAGTGATGCTACTCCAGTTTAGAATGTGTATCCTATATACTAGGAGACTATTAGCTATTTTAGAACAGCTGTGTGTGGGTTGAAGAAACTAGTCACAACAGAAAAAACCCAACATTTCAAGGCTTTTTTTTTTTTTTTTAAAGTTTACTTAACATTTGACAAACAAAATGATTGTCATAGTAACATGAGTATTCTGTTGAACAAATATCTGTGTGAGTACCACAGACATAAGGGTGTAATTAGCTTATACTGGTTTACATTGCTTTAAAACAAACCAATACATTTTATTGCATATTCTTTTTCTCCTAATTTTGGTGTTTTATCAAACACTTTTTAGCACTATTTCTTTATTACGAAGTCCCATCTCTGCAGTACATGTTTCCCTGGAGTTGGGGGCAGGGGGAAGAGAAACAAAGGACTTGAGACAATATTTGCTGTGCTCATATGAACTGACAGCATCCTTATGTGGTGCGTGAACATGAAAAAGTGGAGCCCTCCTTAACCAACCAGTCTTAGCTTAGTAGTCAAAGAAAACATGAAAGCCACCAAATGCCCATTTTGAATATTCCTTCAATCCACATTTTCATTCAGTATCTAACAGCACAACAGAGCAAGGCTGAAGAGCTGCAACAGTTTCTCATTTCAGTCGCACTCTGACAGCTGACTGTGCTCAGGTCTCCCACCTTCCCACATTACTCCCCTCGATAAGGCCTCTCCACACCTTGAATACGTACTTATGTCTATTACCAGAACAACAAAATTTAAAAAAGCTTGACTGCATGCCTTTATATATGTATTACCTGGCTGGAGCTACCTTAAAACTGAAACGCTTTGGAGTTTGAATGTCTTAGCAAGAAATCAATGTTTTCATTTTTTTCAATTTTCAGTTAAGGAAAACGAAATCTAAAAACTGCAGGTTTCAAAACTGTCACAGCTCTAATGGCCCCTCTTTCCACTTCTGTGCAGCTTAATAATTCCAATTTTCACCACCACTAATTCTCCTCTGCTTGTCGGCATTACAGCTCATTTTGTGCCAAGCACAAAGAGGACTACAGGATTAATTCTAAATATACAATTTGGATGAATAAAAGAGACATAGAATAAAAGCACCACCTCCTCACTCTTGAAAACAGAAAAGCATTTTGTGACACTTGAAAATTCTTATTACTTTGCCAGCAATGGTAAAATGGAAAAAAAGGTGAAAAACAGCTAAAAAGCTACCAAATAAACCTTGGTCATCTGAAAGCTCCTACCTATTCCATAGACAAAAGATGGCTCAAATGTACCTTGGAACTAAACTCTGACTCTTCTGATGTTTACTTCTAATAAACAGTTTTCTTGCAGAGCTACATGGAAGTGCACTCTGAAAATGAACATGTGAGCATGGAGAACAGGCGTGTTCAAAAGCAAAGTACTCTCTGTATGAAAGTCTGATAATGCTCTGAATTTAGAGAAAGAAGGGAAATGGAGATACTTTCTTGGCACATCTGTAAATTGGAAAATGAGAGTGACAGTTTCAGAAAGCTCTGCAGCCAGCAGAGATAGCATGATTTCAGTTGTAATTAAAGCAAACAAAAGTCTTTCTGGCATGGTAGATAATCTAAAACCAAGTGGTAGCTCAGAAATACAGTTTCTTGATTGGGTAAGTACTGGAGAATTTCAACACTTTTGTCCTCAATAGGCTGTCCAGATTTTTGAACACAAGTTATGCAGACATTTGCATGGGTTTCTTTATTAAAATGTTACATAAATGCATACGAAAATACATATCTTTACCACATCTGCTGTCCAGAATTTGGATGTTTCTAAAGATTCTGTAATTTACTTACAGGAAAACAATTAACCCAAACACTGAACAATTTACTGAAATGTTTATCTGCCCTCACAACTGTTTTCTGTTCAAATTAGCATCACAATTTTTTTTCAAATGTCACTACAATAGTAATTTAGATCAGTCCAACAGAGGTAGCTTTTACCTATCCATTTCTTAGTTAAAGAACAGTACAATTAAAAAATGTTCGTGCTTCACTTCAATTACCTGACTTTGGTTATGTAAGCATGATTTTAGTTGTTCAGTCAGACCCATTTGGTTTATGCAGTACAACTGAGAAGAGTTTAAGACTCCTTTCTATGTGAATTTCAGTCTTGAAGGGGTTGATAAGAAATGGGTACAATTCTCAGAATATCTTTTTTTTTTTTTTTTTTACTAAAAGGTAAGATATTAAGAACCTAACAAATATATTATTTAAGTCAAAACTGAAAGAGGACAACTGTGATAGGATGCAAGGGTGACGTCATATGTGGGAGGCTCTGTAAGTGAGAAATATTATGCAAACATGGGTTTATTACAAATGCTTCCATATATTCCTGTTCAGGAACAATTAGAAGCTTTAAATTTCATGTACATTTGGGAATCCTACGTTTTCTTTCATAACCACAATCTTCAATCAACAACTAATTAACAACTAACAACTAATTATGTTACAATTTTCAAGTAAAGAGGAAGATGTTTTCAATCCACATGCTCAGCTTGACTACCTCAATCTACAGATCACAAATCAAATTTCAGAGGATACTGTCATTGGTTGATATTCCAAATCAGACTTAGATTTAAGGTTTTAGTTTCTTTGGTTTTTTATTCAGGAAAAGGAAAAGCAAAATTAATCATATTAAACCCAACTTACATTTTATTTACAGGTTCCTTTTAAAAATGCTCATGTTCTCCTTAAACATACATTTAAACCGCTAGGACAAGATTTTTAAGTCAAAGATTGTAATATAAGAGAACTTCATACTCTTTTGTCTTGGCTTTTAAATTGCAACTCTTGTCATTTCTTTTTACATTTTGCATTATTTTCTGACTGAATAAGCATTAGCAGTGTGTGCCTGCATGACTGTGCTCTCTGACAGCTTTATACATTCAGTATAGTCGTGGTTAAGATCTCTGTGGATCTAATTATTGTGTTTGATATGTAGGGTATACAATACAGTGCCTACTATTGCAAAAAGTGTAATGCTGAATCATTTAATTGTTCTTTCTGTTTTCATCCCCTATTTGTTTCTGCACCCCTGTCCCTGCTCTTTTGATCCCAATAATAAAACACTTTGTAAAACTGGACATCGGGATCCAGTGATGGAAGCTGCAATATTTCCACTTTTCAGATTATCTTTTCCCCCCTTCTTCCTTCCTGTCAAAATGGCTGGATTCTGAAAGGGGAGATTATTATGTGCAGGGACACGATAAATTATTCCTCAGACAGGAATAGAATAAGAGCCTACATAAAACATTTTCTTTAAGTATGCATCAGTCTACTAACTCACATAAGGAAGGGAAGGGAAAAAACCCACTCCTGATGTAACCAATAAGCACGTTTCAAATATATACATTTGTTAGAGGTGAAAGAGATAAATCAAGTTGTCAACTACAGGAAGGGTCTTGGTAGCTTCTCCTGCTTTGTAGTAAAACAACAGCAATAAGCCCCAAAAATATGCTTAGTTTCTCATTTATTCACTCCATGATTCAGTCTGAACTGACCCTTTGGAGTAGTGGGGCAAGCCGTTCAAAAGCAGATAAAGTCTTCCATCCTCACACCTTATTCAAAACCCAGTTTTGAGTTTTGAAAGTGTTTTACTTTAGCTCTGTACACTATGAGTGATGTTGAACTTCAGGAAAACCTGAAATAAATCCAGTCACTGGTGCTACCTACATGAACTTCTGTGGTTGTAACTACCTAATAATATTTCTCTTTCAGTATAAAGGAGTTCTCAGGAAGCGTGATTGCAAAATCATAAAGATCTTAAGCTGCAAACTTCAGTATGTCATATAATCTTCAATCAAATGCAAATTCCTGTTTTGTGTAATGTATTAACTGACTTAACTTTTTAAAAGAATGATAAGTAAGAGACATGCAATTTAGTCTTATAGAAACAATTTAGGGAGCATGTTCCACAGTTACGCAAAGGATCCTAACTCTTTATATTCTGTTCTCATTAAATTCTTCCAACCTTTACATATGTTTATTGATCCTCCACACTTTCAGAGACAAGAGAACATTCAAAAGTAACAAGATCTTTTTACTCCATCTGTAATATGGAACCGAGCGATGTGTTTTCCTCTTTATGTAAGCAGCTATAATAAACATATAATGAGTAATAATTAAGGGATGAGGTAAAATAAAAGTCAAAATGTACAAAAATTCTGCAGCTGATTTCCTGATTTCTAGTCTACTACATGGGCCGAAAGAGCCCCAAAAGGGCTTCATAGTCAGTCATCTGTTCCAGCTATAGCCTTCTTTACCTAATCCTGCCTTCACTTATGTTGGTCTAGATCTCTAGATACCCTAATTTTTGCCAGAGTACTATGCATAGTAGCTGTTTTAACTTAATAGTGGCTTCACTTGAACCAAATACCGCAGAGCAGCTCTAGGAAAACCCACTGCCAATTAGTTCAGTACAATAGTTTTTACTGCATTCACTGAATCAGTAAGAGCTGGGAAGTATAATGAGTGGAAGACTAAGCTGAAGACAAGCAGAGGAGAAATGAAGAGCGTATTTTAGGACTTCTTTGAAAGATTCTGCCTTTCTGACACTTCTCTAAACAATATAGATCATTTTTATGTGCTATGCCCATGAGAATAGGAAGAGTCACAAATAAATACAGACCTTCAGTACTGAGAAAGTACTTTATATCGTAAGCTTGTCATTCATAATGATGTAGTCAACACTGTTTGATTACTTATACATATTACTTCATTTTAAGGTTTTATTATGTCTTCCAACAATTTCCATCAAAATTGTAATAGAATTCCCTCTTGTGCCAAGTTATTTTTATTTATTGATTTTTTAAGTAAAATCAATACAAAATATTGTCCTCTAGAATATTATATTTGCTACTCCAAAGCAAGCAAAAGACAAAACATACTGTGCATCAGTATATTAGGAAGCTCTTACGTTGTTAAAATTACTGTGCCACTACAAGTTTTAGTTGCCATATATGGAACTAGAGATACCACATTTAAGCAATAAGCAGGAAATGAAAAGAGAAAAAAAGAATACCCTGATCAATCAAAAGACCTACAGCACTTTGCAATAACGCTTAATGGAGCCTGCAATGA
The DNA here is from genome assembly GCF_031877795.1 of Strix aluco. Taxonomy (NCBI): domain Eukaryota; kingdom Metazoa; phylum Chordata; class Aves; order Strigiformes; family Strigidae; genus Strix; species Strix aluco. The sequence goes on along the minus strand of NC_133936.1, from coordinate 9,882,573 downwards.
TACCTAATAATACATGAGAGAGGAGGAGGGGAATTAGGCAAGAGCACAATGCAGTGCAGCCCTCTGCGGAGACAGCCTTCAGGAGAGCCCACCTGTGCAAGATGCACAGTGACCAGAGCATTTTATCTCTGCCTCTTCATAACATGAAATAGTTTGGCCATGACATTGAACCTCTCTACTGCTTCCAGTGCTTAGTCAAGGGTCTCTGCCCAGCATGCCTTTGCACAGCAAGTCATGGCCCATGTTGCAGAAGCACAGCTAATCACATGCCTCAACAGAATAACGGTAACTGTTAGAGAAGCAGAAATTTTCCAGGTCACCCTTAACTTGACCAAAGAGAGCTAAAATCTAGTCGCAATGCAACGCAGTCACAATAACATTCACTGCCTGTCAAGTAAGTTTTCACTGGTCACATCCACACTAAATGTAAGGACCACGACATGCACTATCCTACACTCACCACTACCCTTTCCCAGCAACTGATTTTTTTCACTTTATTCCAAAGCAGAGACTGGGTACAAACTAGCATGAGAAAATAGGATATCAGAGAAACAGAACACTTCTCAGAGAGAACAAAAACAGTATACCAAAACCATGACATAAATATACTTCTGTATATTCTTAAAACACTTTGAAATTCATGACTGGAAGACACTATAGTAAAGGCAATCTTTATAAGTGGTTAAATATTTAGAATGAGAGGAGACAACTCCTAATTCTTCTCTTATCTGTAGATGAATATCTCTTCTTATCCAGGATAAGATCTGGATTGCAGTTTTCAGTGTCTTCTTATGGATATGGCATTTCACTGCCTACACTAAAGTTTATTACTGAGTCAGCTTTGATTTCAAACTTTTAAAATCTGCTTAGGTATCTTTGTGCATTTTGAATCTATTGACTGGATTCAACTCACCCTTATATAGTCTCTTTCATCCACTGCCAAAACCTGAGATGGAGGAAGAAATCCTTAGTACAGACTTCACACTAGTATTTGTTACTTTTGTCTTTTTTAAGCTACAGAATCCTTTCTCTTGACTAACATGGTCAAGCTGAAAAGAACTGGAGCATTTTTTTTGCCTGAAATTCCCTGGAAGTGAGAGGTTCTCTTTATGTCAGTGATAACAGTGGGATAGGGCAGGAATTCACTAGACCAGAGCTCCAGAAAATTTATTCCACTACCAGAAAAGTTTGCTCACAAGCATTTCTTTGTTAACTCACTTTGATGGTGAACGGTTCTGTGTGATAAATATTTTACAGTAGATGTTTTAAGGAAAAAAAAAAAAGACAACAGGAAAGGTAACAGATTATAGATGAATGGTGCAGAGGTGGGCAAGAGTGTTTGTGCAGGACTGGAAATAAATGAATGCAAGCCAGTTGAAAGCAGGAAATCATCAGGGAGAAATATATCAGAGTTTGAAGATCAAAGGGATCAAATGCAATTAGGCATGGAAATCTTCTCATATATCACCCAGCCCACCTACTTTATAGTATAGAATTGTTGTACTTTCATTACAGTTTTTTTTCGTTATGTTCACTTTGGTTCTGAAAGTATTTAATGATCAACTTCTATTTTTTAAAATTCTACTTTATTTTTCTTTTTTATCAATGGAACTGCACCATAACTACTGAGTGACAAGATTTAAAAAAGACCCCTCCTCTACCAAATGTATCCCACTGCTATCATATGAACCTTCTCCCAGAATCTCATGCACAGACTGATCAAACCTCCCCTTCAAACTGAGTAGGCTGTTGCCTCTGCTCTACTATTGGAAGATTAGCCCAAGATCCCACTGCTCCTGGAGGTTAACATTTTTTAATTATTCTCCTACTTTGTATTTTACATTCATTTATTTGTTCTCATGGCATCACTGTCTTTCAGCATATAAAGCACTTTCTTACCCCACCCTTTTATAAAAATACCCGAGCATTTTTTGCTCCTCTTATGACATAGCACATCAATCTCCCTGGATCTTTTCAGTGTCTTCCCTTACACGTCTTGAGCAAAGGTAAACAAAATTGCTCAGAGAATTTAAAAAAAAGTCATGAAGAAACATCCAGTGGAGACTGTCAGGAGAAAGACACACTGACACAACTATCCCTTTCTTTCAGGATCTTGACTACTACTTCTGCACCCTGCTGTGCAAGGCCACATCAACTGACTTGCAGATCTCCATACCATATTGATTTAGTGCAGACATGTGCAAAGGGTTTAGGGTAATCCATCCTTTCCCACCTTTCTTAAGATAACTTTCATGTAATTTTCTAGTAAGTATGGATAAAGAGTGATTTCTCCTTTTTCCATGATTGTTGTTAGAGCAAACCCCCTCTAATATAGTGCTGTAATTTAATATGTTGGTCAAAAACAACGCAAGGGAAATGTTATTCAAGACAACTGTGGTGTTCTTATGTACGCATAAAGCTAGCTAACAAATCATTTTATTCCAAAAATTTACATGGTTGAGGATATCATTTTCTAACATGTGATGACACTTCCAAAATGAAAGTTTCTCAGTGAATTATATTTTTCCTTTGGCATATTGATATTTATACCTTGTAGGGATAACACAGAAAAAATTATTATGTAAATAAATGAGAAACATGTCAGAAACACCAATCTCTGAGAATCTATTCATGTACAGTTTGTTCTATGTATTTTCCTCAGCTAACAACAAAGTAATTATTTCTGAACTCTTTTAAAACATACGAAGGATTAGTCTGTCATTTTCAAGAGGTTTCCTTTATTTTAGCCTCATCTTGGTGGTAATGTCTAACACCAACTAGGCAAGCTTAATGAATTCTGTTCAGTATGGTATGAACAGGCTTTCTTTGACTAGTATATGCTCTCCATGATCTTCTGCAATTAAAGACATGATATCTAAAGATCTACTTTCACTAAAATCATCCATAGACAACTCTTCCAGAGATGTTAGAGTAATCCCTTTAAACAACCCCTCTGTCCAAAGGGTTTTCTCCACAGTTTGACTGAATAACTACATAAAGTGCTACATATATGTCCAGCCATACTTTCATGAAATACTTTCTGTTTAGAGTAGTGAAGTAGCAAGTACAACAGAGATGAAACTTGATATGCCATTTGTGTAGTAAACTACATCTCCAATTTACTCAATAGCTCTTTAATCAATGTCCTGAAACAATTAGCACTCATTATTCTTGATGCATTGTAAGAGAACACATGACCATATATTACTCTCAATGATCGTAACATTTTATGCTAATTTAATATACTACCATATGTATCATCTCAAGGTTAAAAAGAAAAAAAAAAAAAGGTTTCAAACATTTCTGAAAGAGATATAGCTCATGAATTGACTTTCATTTCCATTATTTAAGATAAGTAAATGTACAGATTGATAGATATGCTATCCACTATTGGTAATAATTATCCATTTGGAGTACTTTATCAGATATAAAAGAGTGGAAATGAGGACTAAATTTAGCTGCCAGCATTTGTCATCTACTGTATTCATTTTTTACTCTGCATATTATTTAAACTCATTTCTATACATGGGAACTTTTTGTAGTCTCAGACTTTTTTGATAAACCATCCCAATGACAAGCACTGTACAGGAATTTGAATGAACCAGGCTACCCTTCTAGTTCATGCCATCTAGCTGCATTCGGCATGAACAAAGCCATCTGCCCAGTTCATCAGAGGATATATCCAACCTTGGCCATATAACACCTCTGAGCCTGAGACACAGCCAGCAAAACAAGCAAAGAAGTTCTGGTATCGGGTATCTTCTCATATTTAATCACTTCCTAAGCATGTTCTAGTCTCACAGTGTAGCCAAATCAAAAGAAATTGCTGAGAGACCACGTGCTCTGAATTCCCATTTTTTGCTGGAACATACCTACCTCACGTTTCCTCAGGTTGTTATGACTGATTTATCTATAAAACTATCAAATATAAGACAAGTAATAAGGAAAGTAGATATTACTAATTGTGAGAAGAGGTAAAATAATAAAGTAGACAGAGTACGGATTAAGTGAGGATTTTTTGAGATCAAGAAATATATTTGAAAAGGGAACCTTCTCTCACAGGGAAAGACAGAAAAAAGTAAAATGAAGGGAGTAAGAGAGTGCATAATTATATCTGGGAGGGGATGGGATTAAGAAACAGAAAGTTAAATTCTCATGAACACTAAACAAGATAGAGGAAGGAGAGGGAAGAAGAGAAAAGCCAGAGAAGTGGAAAAGGATAAAAAGAAGGAAGGGTGAGGTTTCTCAGACAGCTTGGTATTAAAAGGTCCTGATTATGGAAGCACATACAGAAAACACAGCAAGAATTTGGGAATGCTCCCTGGCAGAACATAACAACAAATTACTAGGATAAATGCAAATACCTGGAAGCTTAAGACTATCAACATATACAGTAAAAAGAACAGTTAAAAATACATATCATTGGATATAAGTAATAGGGAAGAGAGTGAGAGAGAAGAGCAATCTGTTCCTCACTGTGACCCTGGCTGATTCTGTGTTTCTCCCCATTCATTTTCTTGTCACATTTACAAGTTCTAAACTCCTATTTCACTGTAAGATTGCAAAAATTACTGGAAACCCTAACATAAGCAAAACCACCCAAATAGATAGCCTTTCCCTGAATATTCAAAACAGTTAATGTTGTTCTTCTATTTGTGGAATACTATACAAATAGAACATAAATTGCAATGGGCTATAACAACTTTAATACCAAGCTTATATTTAGATGTTTTTAGTTTCCTAGCAGTGTTCACTGTATGATGATTTTAATTTCATCTGAGATGCTGAAAAAAAGAAATTATAGCACTGCCAAAGCAGATGGCTGCTGTAATGAATACCACAGCTGAGAGTCACAGTGAAATTCCACTGATGAGAAATACTGTTAACATAAAAGTTTCCTTTCTCAACTTGATAGTCTGCCCCTTTGAGGAGGACTGATTTTTATGTCTCAAGGTGTTGCAAACCAAACTTCACATTTAATAGCTATATTTTTATTTTATGTGTATATATATTAGCTTGATTGATTCTATGCTTCCTATGTAGAAGTCTTACCAACCATCCACACCAAACGTTCCTAATCTTTTAACAAACTGAATAATTAGGCCTAATAGTACATCATGAAATACCCCAGAAGTTTTTTCCTGAAAGCATCCAACTGAGGTTTTAATATTCAAAATTTTTAAATAAAATAGGAATATATTGCTATAGAGAACAACTTTCCGGTATAATTTAAAATATATTTTAAAAGTATATAAATATATAATATATGCAAATTTAAAAACATTTTTGTAGGACTCTTGAGATACCTCTCGAGTGACTCATGAATGCTTTCATGTCACCTGGGGATCCTGAATGAAAGCTACCATACACAGTATTTCCATGATCAGAGTAACATCTTTATTTCACATCACTTAGACTCCAGAACCTCACGTACAGCATTATGGGATTATACGTGGGTTGAGACTGAGGTCCATGGGGAAAAAAAAAAAAAAAAAAATTACCTCAAGAATAAGAGAAATCTAAGTTCTCAAACTTAGCCTTACTTTGTTCTCAAACAAAAGTTTTAATTTAACTTCAAAGATGCAAGATCATTTAAGTTATGATCTTTCACAAGAAAATTAACAAAGAAATAGCCATATGCTCCCTACTAGAATGGTAAGTACCACATGAATTTGCTGCTATATTTACACTATTTCAAGTAATTTCTTCAGCCATTATGGTAACCTGAGCCTTCCTGGTACAATGCCAGGTTAAGATACCACAACATTTTTCATGAAAAGACTCTTCAGTTTTGACTGATATTCACAGACATAATTACATGACAAATATAAACCTCACAAGGAAGTGTAAAGGCCTATATAGTAAATTTAACTATTTACGCAATCCACTACCTGGAAGAAGCCTCCAAAAAAAGGATATATCAGTACCAATAATCTGCCCTTAACTTCAAGGACATTTTGATGAGCTAAAAGCACATTTAACACCATGTCCTTTAAGATCTTCATTATAGCGCTGAACCAAAACTTCCATTACTGTTAGTGTTTCTGACTCAAGAAGACATCTGAGACAAAAATAAAGTAGCACTGGCATCATGTACTAGAAAGACACAAAGTTACTTCTGCCAGCTTGATCTTCTATATTTTACTGAAGAATGAAAATCAAAGGGTTAAAGGAAACTAAAAAAAACAGATGCATCTTTAGAACACATGAGGACTACATGATAGCAGTGAGGACTAGAGTGAGTAGGTCCATTGCAGCTGCAAATTATCTAAATGTATAAACAAATGAACAATCAAGGTATATAGCAGCTCATGTTACTAACTGATACAGCATGAAGACAAGAACAGTTTTTCCACATGCAAACCCTTCCTCAGCTGGTCTAATAATAGGTGTAGTCTCTTCCTACTTCCTCCTCCAAGCTAAGTTTAGAAAAAGGTGAATTTTTGCAGGAATTAACTATATAAGGTCCTAAATGCTCCAACAAAACTTTAATGTGAGTTCAAGATGTCGAGCAGAACTTGTTAGATCACAGTTTCAGACACAGCCATCCTCAGGGGACAGTACAGAGACAAGGAATTACCATAGGAATGCTGAGATTCAGATGCGCTTAGCACACAGCATCGGTTACTTATTTTCTCTACTCTGTGAGTCTGGGCAGCGTGGCAGGGGAAGACCAGGGAGGGATGCAAAGGCCCTGATCATCTTCTAATTACTCCTTGATCAAAAGTCCCAAAGAGAAGACAGCTGGTGTGAGTAGGAGCAGTACCAGTCCAACCCCAACTTCCCATGAGGGAGAAGAATAAATTCACTCTCACTGCCCTATGCAGCCTCTTAAACACATTAAACACAGCAGGTTCACATACATGTCAGCACAATGAAGGAAGGGTCTTAAAAGAAAACATGGACAGATGAAGTTGACAGTGATAAGAACTTGAGTCAATTCTTGTCTCAGCATCCACAAGAACCAGCTGAAGGTCACATTCAGGAAGATTTCCACTGGAGGAAAATGTAGTTTTAAAATATCTTTAGGATAATGACACTGAAAACAGCAATTAGAACCACTGCAAGCTGGCAGTGCATCAGGGCCAAGTGAATTGCACCCAAAACGCTACAGAAAATAACAATGATGATACTGAGCTGTCAAAAGTCTCTGTCACGGCTGTCCCTAAAGAGAGGGAACACCATGGGAAGCAAGATCACTAATGTTCACACAGGTGCAAACAACCTACAGACCTAAAGGCTGACTTACAGCACAGATGAGCCTCTGGAAACATTGATAGATCTATCCTCTACAAGTTCCTGCGGAAAATCCTAGCAGCACACTGTGCCTTACTCTCTGTCCACCTGGCTGATGCTGTCACACTACAAAGATGACTTTTATTACATTTGTGTGATAGGTAGACAAAAGCTGATCCTAAAGCCCATTTTAAAGTCAACAGAAAAAGTTCCACTGACTTTAATGGCATTCTCCTCAAGTTCAGAAGTGATAAGCACTTTAGGTGCCTGCTAGATAAAGGTTGATACTTAGATACAAAGTTAATGATATTGCCTGCACAGTGAAAATGAAAGACTGTGGAAGCAAATTAAATTCTGATGTGTTTGCACTGGTTCTCCAAAATGTGACGAGCAGCTTTGGAACTTCTGTGGCACAAAACACCCTCCAGTTTCATGACCATTTTTGTATAGGCATTTGAGATCGGCAAATATTCTCTATGGGACAGCTTTTAAACATGTTTGCTCATGTTCTGGACCATTTGCCATTGCTACGGGTTGTCCTTACCACAGGTACTGATACTTGAACTTGCCTTTGGAGTGACTAATTTGTTCCAAATAGGTGCTGGAATTGTAAGATTTCAAGCTGCTTGGTTTTATTCTACTTATGAAAACAAGCCAAAAAAAGCCAAGACCCCCCTTTTGCAAATCAAGCAATTTGAGTGAATGCACAATACAAAAAGTCTTCCTTCAAGACTAAAAACATTTCTTGATTAAGAATGTTACAGTTGCACTTTTAGTTTGTGCATTAGATTTTTCTGTCAAGGAACTTGAAATTTTGAATTAAAAAGCAGTTGCAAGTCTTTGCTGCTGTGATTTTTTATGTTTTAAGTAACTCTTTTTTCCAACTTGTCTATTTTAAGCAAAATTTAATTATTATTCAATGTGCACCACTGATAGAGACAGAATTATGCAGAATAACTGAAAAAGCAGATTTATTTTTTTCCCCTCTCACATTTTAGAATAATTGGTTTCCAGATCTGGCCAGCCTGTTTGACTATTTAATCATAATAAGAAGTAATTGTGAAGCTTCAGTCAGAGCTTAGGTTTCTCCTTCATCTGATTTTCCTTATTTTGCAGAGCACAAACATTTCAGAACTTCTTCCAACCAAATCTGACTGCTGCGGTGAGAATTGTATCCATTCATTTATCTGGAGAGGCACAGGATGAGATTTCTCATATACACAAAGGTATAGAAACATTTGGAGATTAAGAATCTAAGTGAACATAAAAGAAAAGGATGACTAAATGGTTTAAGGAATATTTATGTATTATTTGGCACTTTATGAAACTGGACATTGGGGTAGACAATTGACATTTGTTTTCTTTCTTGGGAACTGTTCCAAAAAAATAAAGGGTTTTTGGTTTTGGTTATTTTTTAAATCTCAGGGAACTTTATCTCAAGGGGGAATACTGATGACATGATAATACTGACTCACAGACTCACGCAGATTGAAAGTATCTTAGGAAGTCAGTCTAACTTCCTGCACAATGCAGAATCAACACTGAATCCAGACCAGGTGGCCCAGGGCTTGGTCCAGCTGGGTCCTGAAAGTGCACAGCCTCTCTGGACAAAGTTTAATTATGCCTGATTGCATTTAACAAATGAAATAAGATAAGCATATGATGTTTGGGGGTTTTGATTTCAAGATAGCATCACTGACACACTTCTGTCAAAAGATCTATGACAACACACAGAAAACTAGAAAAGTATTAACTTATTTCTTTTCTATATGCTTCTACTTTGTCCATATTGTTATATAAATTCTAGGTTATTTTAAAATAAATATTTCAACCTATATTTAAATATATGCATTTATTTTTATATATGTATATTTAAATACATCCTCATATACATTTAAAATGTGAAAAACAACGGCTCCTCTACACAGAGATTTGGTTTAGCTTTTCTAAAGAAATAGCTATTCTGCTATTAATGTGACTTCAACCACATGCTAGCAAATCAATCAATATTGTGGAATGCCTCTTAATTTCTATTTTAAAAATTATTTTTAACAGTCAAAGGCAAAATATGTCAAAACTTTGGGCTTCTAGACTATGCTTAAGTATTCTATTTCATATATCAAATGTATCTGAAAATGATTTTTTTATCAAATGTTGCATTTAGAAAAAAAAAATGAAACTCACTAATTCACCCCTAGTTTGTAACTCTAATTTCTAACACTGCAGCCAAAGAAAGATGTTAATTCCTTTTGGTATAAAATTCATGACCACTAACAACATATACTAGTTTGAATGCAAGACTAATATTCTGAATGTGTGATCAATGACTATTTTAAGATTAAGTGACCATTTGGGATTACATTTATCAATACTAATGGTATCTTATTTAAAAGTTTAATGAGAAAGCTATAATGCATACCACGTTTCTCAGTAAGATACATTATTATTGAATTTTAGATAGAGGATATTATGAAAAATGAAATAAAAGCAAAAAACCCCCATTGTTTAAAATGGATTTTCTAAGTGTATTGAACACATGAACTGGACAGTAGGCATTTGTTAAGAGGCCTACTCTTTAAGTAATTCAATCTTGTTTATTTTCCGTACATATAGAAAGAGTATGTCTTTAAGTTAGATCTGAAATGACTCATTACGGAACATGCTGATACCTACATCATAAAAACCATACATGGCATTTTCAGTAAAATGTTTTAACATAATGGGTCAGTCAGATCCATGAAGTGATTTTGCCCCTCAGAAGTCATTTATTCACTGTATTTGAAGACGTGAGCCAGCTCTTGTATTAGAGAAATCAATAAGTGTAGCAGTTGAACTAACAATGATTCATGCTCAGGGTAAAACCCGTCAAACTGAGAGATGTGTAAAATATTCTTTTAGTCCATATTCTTTTGGTAGCAAGGAAGGAAATTATCTTTTGGGAGTATGGAACAAAGAATTTTTAAAAACAGATGGGTGTTATCAGTTGACTGTAGTTGCTTGTGGTGAACTCTGGCAGCTGTTAATCCAAATTAAAGCTCTGTTCAGATTTTCTAGCTTCTAACAGCTACTAATACAGTCTCCAATTAGGACTCCTAACAGTCCTTGCCCTGGTATTTATTCAGGCTGTCCTTGGGGTTTTTTATGTAAAAACAAACCAACCAACCCTTATTTTCCATTCAGCATTGCTGAGAAAGACTTGTTCTCACAGACGTGTGATAAAAATATCACTATACAATTGTAAAACTAGCTTACAATTGTACACTATTTCTGCTAACACCATTAGTACACACAACAGATTGTAGAAAGAGAAAAAAACCCATCTTTTAAACCAGTGTTTTTTTGTCTATGGGTTGCAATGGACAAACCCTTCACTTACCATGTCGACATTTCTGCATATTATCAATGCACAGAAGAGAAATAGGAAGGATGTGATAGGATTGGCAGTTTCACAGCAGAATCTAGAACTTATGCTGTATAAAATAAATTGTTCCTAGATTAAGGGAACTGCTGACATAAGTAGTGTAATATTGCCTATTTATACAGCATTAGCACACAGGGATTCCAGTCCCTGTGGGTAATTATATGATGTAGGAATACAACCACATGAAAATCAGTTATGTTAAGACTGAGTTTCTAAACTGCTGGATCTTGGAAACTCAGCTGGACACTACCTAAGTCTTCCTGAAATAACAGTATTCATATTTGATAAGAATGGCAATATTATTGAAAATAAATACTTTTTCTGTCAATAAACATTTTGTCTGAAAAGTTAAATGCCCTAGAATCCATTTTTACTGAACAATAGCAAAGCATCATGTTCTTTTTTCAATACTGTCTTTGAACAAGAAGTTGAAAACACAAATTCTGATTTTTCAACTCTGGCAATTCTGAATGAGAAAAAAAGAGCCATCTTCTATCTTAATGAGAATTATTTATTTTGTTTACTTATAAAACTTGAGGTTGAACAGCAATCCTGTAAATATGAATGGAACAGAGAGATCCCGTAAGTTTTTGAAAAGCAACAACACCATGTCTCATGTGGTTTCCTATGAAAAGTGGAGTTTGATCTATTTTTTTTTTCAACTGTTACACAAGGCTGAACCTACATACATGAATCAACATGTCAGCTGAGGAAATTAAGCACTTTCTAGAAGAAATTAAAAAAACCTTTCTGAAAAATAGGTAAGTGGATGCATATGGATGTGTATGTGACATGACAGCTTCCATATTAGATTCAAAAAAACAGTGGAAGCATCGAAATAGTACATTGGTTCCCCTACCTTTTTAGTTCAGAATTTTTTAAAAAGAAGAAATTTTGACGGTTCACCTGCTGTTCTGCATGTGATCATAGTAAAGCCCTGGCAGAGAGCGGTTCCATCATCCCATCACAAATACACCAATAATGTAAATATAATAATGCATATATAAAGACAAAAGAATGCAATAGATATGCAGATACTCCAGGTATAACTCTGCTGCTTCTAATAAGTAATCAGCTCGTATACTGTCTGATGAATTGAATTCAAGTACTTACAGCACTGCAATTCAACATGGATGAAGTGTTAGAAGGCTATTTATTAGAAATACTAAACAAACATCAATGGCCAATACATCCTTTCTGTTTTCCCCATCTTCTGTTTATGGGGACTGGTGGTTATTATGTGTTGCCACATAATTTAGACAAAACCCTAGACAGAAGTAGGACACTACATATTCATATGAATACTCACTCCTATGGGGTAATTCATGATAGCACATAGTGTCACCAAATTCCTTTAATCACATATTACTACAAAGGACATCACCTCTTCAGGCAAAGACCTTGCCTTTTTATATCTTTAAAATGCCTTGCCTATCTGTGGAGCTATATAAAATAAAGTCAGATCTATGTAATAGATGAGTAGTATGCCAAGATCACCTATAGCCTAGCTATTATGTTAACAAATTTTAATCTATCCAGCTAAAACTTCAACTCAGAGCAAAACATCAGCCTTTAAAAGGGGAAGATTTGAGCAGCCCACTTCCATGAATAGCTCAATATCTGACCTTCTAAGGACCTAAACCTGTCATATCTAAGAGAGAAATAAAATATATCACAAAAATATTTGCAAGAAATAACTTCAAATTTTGGGGGTGAATCTCATTTAAAATTCCCTTCTTATTTTTTTCTCACTGCCCTAAAGCTGACCAAAACTGGTCTTTCATGTTCTTGATGAGAGAGAAAGAAGAATGGGAAAGTCATGTCTGGATCAGACTTTATGATCTCCTAAGTTCAGGAGTGTGCACATGCATGATTTGCTTCTGGACTCATCTCAAAATGAACAAATGAAAGATGAAAGATCACCCTGAGGACCTAAGGAAATGCACATGAAAAACAGGTCTGTCTAAAGAACCATGCATTTCTGGAGGAAAAAGCTGATAGTATGAATTTTATCTCAGATCTTTACTTCATAGTGCTACAATGCTATTGTTGTCCAGATCACTGCTGGTTTAAGAAGTCTTTTGTTATTCTTTTGTACTGAATAATAATCTTGTTGAGAAAACACTGTTTCCATGTGTTAGAAGACAGATTTCATTTCATCTTTGTTATGTATATTTCCAACCATTAGCTGAAGAGCATTATCTGGAGTACCAAAGTCAGATTTTCAAAAGCACTGTGTAAACTATCTTGTTGAAAACACCTGCACATGTTAACATCAAATGGTGTCTTGATAAAAAATAAGACATAATGAAAGATAATTTCTTTATCATTCAATTTTTGCAGAAAAAAATCCAATAATTAATTTCACTGACCAAAAAGATTACTGACAATTGAACATTATTTTCCATCTAATTGGTAGAAAGATAATCTCCTAATGCAGAACAGATAATCATAATTTAAGACTTCATTGAATTTTTCCCCTCAAGGATTCTTCTAATCTCCAAACACCTGAAGATCCTTTCAGTGCACTCAAGTAAGCCAGTATCAGAGGCAATCTCTAAAAGCTTGATGAACATGTCACTTATTGCCGTTTGCCCTCCATTCACTGTAGAGTGTGGTCAGTATTCCCTATCATTATCCTCTAAAAATAGATAAGTATAGCAGCAAAGGGATGACAGGCATCAGCACACAGCAGATAAATAACTTATTTCTCTTGGGGTTTTCTCCGCTTCAAACACTGTGTTGGACTCTTGTCTTTAATATATTAAACTACAAAGATTCAGAAATACTTTTGAAATATTTTTCATTCTTACTGAATGACTGATGTTTAGGTCTAAAATTATTCTTCTCCTACCTTTCTGAAGAGGATTGGATTATTCTTCATCCTGATCTTACCATAAAAATTATTAAAAGCTATTTTCATGGTGGTTTAAGCTGAATACATTGTTTTATTAAAATTCTCTAGCTAAAAAAGATTGTAGTCTGAAGCCCTAATTCAGGAAAACATTTCCTTTTTTACAGAGTATATAAATGCTTATGCTTCTAAACTAGAGCTGAACTTTAATCTGTTTTTTAAGCACATCTCTGAACCAAAAGCTAAAAAAAAACCCGCATTTTGCATTGAAAGCATAAAATGATGCATTAGTAATAGTAAAGAGAATACGTAGTAAAAATTATTGGAAGTTGGTATTCAAAAGGGATTTGAAAGCAGGGAGAAGGAAAGGACAGTTTGTAGGAAAAAAAAGTCACAAGGAAGGGATTATTAAATCAAAAAACAAGGGGACTTACAAAGAAAAAGAGGAACTGATCTCATTTACTGCTTCACTTGCTCTTCTGTGGCATATTATGTTCTAGCAAGAGCATGGGGAGAACATGCCTATGATGTCTGAACAAAAAACCCATTAATATCCAGAATAAACCTTATTTTCATTTCACATGGACTCAAGGGACAACTCACAAGGTATAACCTTCTGCTGAGGGACACCGAAGTTCCCTAATGGTAAAAGAATTTCTTAGGACCTCATGCTCACTGCACTTCAAATTGCGAATTTACTGCCCCATTCTTTATCATTAATGCAAGAACAGAGTGTCAGATTTCCATTTTCTAATCAAAACTATAAATCACTGGTGGTCACTATGGAACACCACCACCAGCAGAGTGAGAAAAATTTTAAATGTCATTTTAACACAGTATTTATTAAAAGCAATGATGAAATAACCTTTTCTCTGGAAATTTCAACTGGCTTAGATGCTCTGCTCTCAGAGCATCGCATTCTTTGCTCATACCTTGACAATCTTCAAAGGAAAATCAAAAAGATATAGCACTGCAAAACTGTCCCTTCTCTGCATACAATATGTACAATGGTTTCCCTGCTGCTGTGTTCACACTGTCCCAGAAGAATCAGGATGGCAGGACATTCAGCAAGAATGTATGTGTTCATTTCTCAAATTAGTTCCTACTTACTGATCTGCTGCCTTGCAAAACGAGCTTCTTCCAGTGATGCCAACCAAATTACAGTGAGTGACAGAAAGAAAGTCTGAACTACACATAGTCGATCCACGCAAGTTTTGCCAAAGTCAAAAAACTTGGAGAATTGATGAAAGCATTTCAGAAGTGTGGAGAACTATGGAGTACTGCAGCAAAGAACACACAGAAAGTACCTCTAAAATTGCCACAGCCTTCTGTTAAAAAAGAAAAAGCCAGACAGCCACAGTGCTTACACTGGTAATATTGGCTTACATTCTGTGACCTGCTATGATATAGATGGAGTCTGATGTCCAGAAATCAATTTACAACACACTGAATTCCTTAGCAAAGGAATTTTCTTGCATATGAATTTTATAGAGCTATATCAAAACAGCTGCTATGCTACATGAAATGGTTTTGTTCCTTCTATTAAGCATGATTTAAATGATTCATTCAATTATTACTTTTGTATTCAAAGATGGCTTATTTTCATGCAGATTTATGTCCCGTTATGCATAGAGGACATTCTTAATTGTGCTGAAACAATTGCAAATTTAATTAAAGTTTGCCATTCCAAGCATAAAATAGATTAAAGAAAATGCTGACAACAGTAAAATAAATATTCAACTATTTAATTTAACTCAACATTTATTTTTAATCCAAACATCAAAATAACCTTGTTTCTAATTACAGTTGCATGACAAAATGTCTTGAAGAAACATTTGTCTCTATTTTTCTCCAATCTGTTCAGCTGAAACACTCTAGCTTATTTATAAAACTGTTGATTAATAAATCTGTTCCAGCTGTATTACTGTATGTTACAAAGAACCCAGATTAATGTATGTAAACAACCATTATAATTTTAAAACCCCAAAGTCTTGACAGTCTGCAAAACCAGAAATCCCATCAAATACATGATAGTGCAATTATACACCTAAATCTTGACAAAGAAGAAAAAATAAGGGTCAAAGATAGGCAGTAAAATCCAGGGGTCTGTGGCAATTTACAGCAGATTGTGAGATCAACTAAATGTTTACAATAAGTTACCTACAGTTCCTTGAACTGGGTATTGTTAAAGACTCAACCATGTGAGATATGAAGAAAGAATCTGGCCTGATGCTACTGAAAGTAATTTGAAAATCTCCAATTAAGTTATGCCATTTAATATTAATTTTACAGGCAATAAATTTAATAATTTATAGTTAACAGCTGGGGGAAGAAATAAGGTAGACAGGTGGATTTCCTCTCATCCAGACCCAGTAAGTCTGGCTCTGACAGAAAAAAGAAGAATGAACACTAACTTAACCCATCACGTTATTTGGAAGCATTACTTATGCACAAATAAAGAGGCTTTCCAATGCACTGCATATCTTTTCCCCAGCAGATTTTGAGAAAACAGAAGTGCCTCTCCAGCCTAACAAATATCCCAGTATCAGAATATTTGGAGGAAAAAAGGCTTTTTACCACATGTTCACAACAACGGTTTTTGTAACTTCTGAGAGAATTGGCTTACACTCTTTTTGGTTATTTTCCATTCCACCCTAAGCAACAGGTAATTCTCAGGAGGTAACAGACTTCAATGGCATTATTATTATTTACATCTGACTGACAACAAACAGCTATTAACCAATTTTAGCACCATCACCACCACTTCTAGGGGATGTAACAATCACAGTATGCTTGTGGTTTGAAAGCCATGAGCCCAGCTGGAGCACTCAAGAGTAAGCATCACAAGCCTCATCCATGACTACCAGCCATAAACTGCTTGCCAAACCCTGTTCACTTCTCATTTTAATTACTTCTTGTCAATATACTTGAGCAAAGAAAACAACTAGATGCAAAATGTAAATGCTGCAAAGCTCATCCCTCTAGATACTACCAGGAACTGGACTATAAAAGGACAAAAAAGTTTCTTCTTGCAACAAAACCAAGAATGAAATATGGAAAGGGAGTTCTACTGCAAAGTGATATATTCAGCATTTATTGAGAGCAATTTGCTCATCAATGGACCATGTTTACTGTGGGGCAGGGATTCACCCCTGGTGTTACTACATTTAGATGTAGTAAAGTGTGATGGATACATTCATGTTTTCCTTATTTTTCTCTATCAGCTAGATATGCTATTCCTAAGAAAATCCCAAACAAACCAACCCATCCAAAATGAAAATTTCAGTAGATCAAATAAGGAAATTAAGACAGTATGAGGGATTATTAAATTCTTTCACACAATAAGAAGTAATCAAGAAGGGAAACAGCAAGGAGCAAGTATTTTTCGGAGAAAAATCAAACTGGAACCCTTCACAATAAAAAACAGTGAACTGAACAACAGCAGTTCTTTTCTGGTTTATTGATATATGCATATCATAAAAAGAGCTTGATCCAGAATCCAGTAGAACTGGTAGAAGAAAACCGTATTTGGATCTAGTATCAAGTAAACCAATAACTTTACATCAACACCTTTAGAATATTTCTGATCAGCTTTTAGCACATTTTTCAGTTTGCAGATATAAGTATCAAAGCTTCAGGCATACAAATCAAAACAGCATTGTCACTAGAAGGCCAGAAAAATTTGTATACTAACTTGGAAATGAATATTTTACTGTTCTAAGAATTGCAATCCACAACACACAGCTATCATATTATCAGTTACCAACACAAAACAATAAGTAAACTACCATATTGTAGTATAATATGATAAACAATAGTAATCTTTTCTCATTTCTAAACATTGACTTCTGATATTAAGGTCACAGGTATTAACAGATATTTTTAAATTTTACTTTTACAAAATAATTTAAAAAAAAACACACCCAAAACTACCCAAACTTACTTGAAAAACCACTGAGTCTATCAAACCAGAACTATTCTGTAATGAAAAACATTTTGTATTTTAATAGCACTTTTTATGCAAACACCAATATGCACAGAGGAAATTCTGAAAAAACATTTTCAATTTTGTTTGCATTTACAAAACTCTATGTGGTATTATTGACTGAAACTCTTTTTGACAACATAATAGCCTACAAAAATCTCTAAATACTATGAGAAACAAGGAATACACTGCATTATATAGTACAAGAGACTTTCAGACTATCAGGTTTCAGACTACTGAAGCCAACAATAAAACTTCCACGACATGAATCAGCCTAGATTTTTTTTTTAGTATAGTCCATAAATGACATGTACTCCCATTTAAAATGGGAGGAATAGCAAACTATAGGCTTTCACATAATCAGCTAGTAACAGAACAGTTCAAGGGTTATGAAACTTCTACTACAAAAACCAGCATGACACTTCAGAGGAGCCATGGCAATTTACCTCAGTTGAGAACCTTTCTGTACACACTTAAATACACACTTCGCCATCATTGCATCGGAAGGTTTTGGGAAGAGAAATCAACTATATGAATCATATTCTTTTATGTGGAATCTCAAATAAAATATACAAAACAACAAGCATTTCAGAGTTTTAATTTAGAGGCTCTTTGATTATGAATAGTTGGCTTACCTGTTTAACATCATATGCAAGAAGAACAAATCTTAAGTCTGGTGAAACAGAGTATCTTGATGCTTTAAATGTTACCTAAAATGAAGTAACAGTAGAAGTGAGTTTTCAAGAAGAAGGATAATTTCTTCCAAATATTTTTACAGTTAATTTAAGAACTTCCCATTCATAAAACAGATCTGGTTTAGAACATCTATGCAATTTTCACAAAAGTAGGACTCAAATAATTCTTAGTCTATTTTACTGGTTTCAGTACAATGGCAACACATGCATCTGGCTTCAGCACTAAATACCAATTAAAAAGCTGAGGAGTTTTTTATCATGATTGCAAGCACTAAGCTCAAGGATAACAACTATAACCCATTCATTTCAGGAGGGTGAGGGAAGTCACTTTGGTTGGTGTGTACTTCAGGAATGATTATACGGCAGATTCATCACTAGGTTAGGTCTAAAGGTAACATACAAGAAAAAGAACAGGTGTGCACTATGTCTCTATTGCTCTTCTTTTAACACCACATACATAAACATTTTGCAAGACAACTTGCACTAAAGAAAAACTCTTTCTTATATGAAAGAAAATGCTTAGTGGATAGCAAAGTGAAACATTAGGTAGCATTATAAAACTAATATTGCTTTACATCTATCCAAGACTACATGACACCCAATTGAATTCAGGACTGTAATTTAATCAACGGGTAATGTTGATGTCTGAAAGAATTTAACGTATCTAATAATTGAGGAAGATAAGAATGTGCTTTAAAGGGAACCAAAGGAAATAATTTTAAATTAATCTCAAGACATCTATTTGCAGAATGAAAGGAAAAGGGAGAAGTGGAAAATGCAGATAAGGATAGAAAAAGTAGGATAGAACAAATAAGAGAACCACAAAGGTACAAGCTGAAAGAAAATAAACTAATAGCTATGCAGAACAAGATCTCTCCACTGTTCAAAGGAAGGCTTTCCCTTATTTTACTTCTTAGGCATCCTGTTCTGTTTAGCCTAATCATCATAGAATGGTTTGGGTTGGAAGGGACCTTAAAGATCATCCAGTCCCACCCCACCTGCCATGGGCAGGGACACCTTCCACTAGACCAGGTTGCTCAAAGCCCCGTCCAACCTGGCCTTGAACCCTTCCAGGAAGGGGGCAGCCACAGCTTCTTCAGGCAACCTGTGCCAGTGTCTCACCACCCTCGCAGGAAAGAATTTCCTCCTTAGATCTAATTTAAATCTACCCTCTCACAATTTAAAACCATTACCCCTTATCCTATCACGACACCACCTGAAGAAAAGTCCCTCCCCATCTTTCCTGTAGCCCCCTTGAAGTACTGGAAGGCTGCTACAAGGTCTCCCCAGAGCCTTCTCTTCTCCAGGCTGAACACCCCCAACTCTCTCAGCCTGTCCTCACAGGGGAGGTGCTCCAGCCCCCTGAGCATCTTCGTGGCCTCCTCTGGACCCACTCAGCAAGTCCGTGTCTTTCTTCTGTTGGTGTCCCCAGAGCTGGACACAGCACTGCAGGGGGGGTCTCACAAGAGCAGAGTAGGGGGGAGAATCCCCTCCCTCGACCTGCTGGCCACACTTCTCTTGATGCAGCCCAGGACACGGTTGGCTTTCTGGGCTGCGAGTGCACATTGCTGGCTCACAGTCAGTTTTCCATCCACTAATACCCCCAAGTCCTTCTCTGCAGGGCTGCTCTCAGTCCACTCATCACCCAGCCTGGATTTGTGCTTGGGATTGCCCCGACCCATGTGCAGGACCTTGCCCTTGCCCTTGTTGAACTTCATGAGGTTTGCACGGTCCCACCTCTCCAGCCTGTCCAGGTCCCTTTGAATAGTATTCCTTCCCTCCACTGCTAAACTAATGAACTGAATAGGGGTTTAAGGTACACAAACCAGAAGTCACAAACTAATACATTCAGAGTAAAAAGAACAAGCAAAAGCTAATCTTCCAATAAACTGGGAAGATTCTATGTGTTGATACAGAGATTAAACTCAGGCTCCTAGGTTATATAATTAGAATCAAGCTATCCAAAGAAATCAAAGAGAAAAAATTAGTTTTGAAGATAAACTGCATTAGTTTGATGCAAGAGCATGACAGTATCAAAAGTTAGAACATAAATCTGCAGTCTTGAGGAAAGAACAGAAAACAAACCTAAAAGCATCCTTTTGTATCTATAAAGCATTCAGAACAGATTTCTACTGTGCTCAAACTAGCTCATATGAGTTAAACACCTTTAAGCAGAGACTATGTCAATGACAATCTATGAATAACATTCCCTTTTCTTGGCACATCACTGAAAACATTTTTAGATGTGAAATTTCTCTGCTTTCTAGCAGTTGATTAATTATTGCCCCACTACCTCAGTCTTCAGCAATATATAACCCAGGCAGCTTTCCAAATTCATTCTCAGGGAGTACAGTGCTTACGATTTCATGCATTTAGTAAAAATCTTCAGTCACTGATTATGCCACCACAAAAGTAATGATGCACTTAATGCAAACACCTGAGTAGCTCAGCTGCAAACTACTGGCAGTTTGAGGCAACACCAGCAAGAGCTACTCACATATTCTATATCCAAGTGTAGAGTCTTGTGGATTTGGGATTTAAAAACATTTGAATCCTACTGAAGATGACCTTTTTCATTCAGCTTGCACTCACCTGAAAAACTCTGTTTGCCTCCAGAAATGCCTCAGACACATGGTACACATGCAATGCCAATAAGCCATAATCTCTTGATTGCAGGTAATGACATTATTCTTGTTAAAAGGAGCATAAAGCTGTTTCATACTTTTTAAAGTTTCACTTAAGAAACAAAATTAAAATTAGACCAGCGGAAATCATGTGTTCCTTGCCAAAGCTGACAGCAATGCTGATTTCTTTAAATTATCATAAAAACATAATTAGTCCATTTTTCAAAGCTGGATTTACAATCAAGACTTTAAGGAAATATATGTTTAATTCTCATAGAATTTCAGAGAGATTTAAGTGATTTAAAGTCACTTAAAGTGATTTAAATTTCCTTAGAGTTCTGTTTTGGGGGTTTTGGGTAAAGACAAGCACAATTTTGGCAATAAATTCAGAAACTGTCTCCTCGTATGCACAGAAGAAGCCCTTCTAGTTTAATAACAGGAAAAAAAAAAATCACCGGACTCATTCCTCCTGCCTAATACTGCAAGTAAGCTCATGGTCTGTGAGTACACTAAAACAAAAGACAGATTTCAGCTTTTCCCCATAAACATGTTTAAGGTATTTCACCAACCAACAGATGACTGACTCCATGGCTGAGGAGATAAGATCAGCTGGTGATGGGCTTAAAAGAAAGTTTCAGTCCCTGCTGTAGGAGGCGAGACATATGTCACTCAAGCCCTTGGGAGGCCAACTACTGGGACAGTCACTACAGGGATTAGATATATTTATTCATTAAAAAGAAGTTTGTGAAGACTCTGACCCCAAGTGTTTGTTCTCTTCTCAGGAGAACATATTTTTGAGTTTTAAAGAAAAATATCATATTGGAAACATTGGGAATTAAAAAACCTCGGGTGTCTTGTTATCAAAAATCTGGAGGATGCTTGTTGTGCTATCATGTCTGCATATCTGCAACTTTTCAAGCTTCTTGCTTTGTCAGGAGCTATTTAGTCTTTGTTCAGAAAGAGGGACCTAATGCTGCCCCTTATGAATATGCCTCTATGGTTTAGCTGAGCTTGATCTCTGAGAAATGTAGCTCTGGACAAAGAAGCTCTGAAACAGGGAGAAATATACTGCCTAATTAGGTATGGTCCCTGGATGCAGAAGCAGGGCTAGTTTCCCTGCACAGTATCAGCTAGTTAGGAGACTGGGGTAATTCAACACAGTGCTGCACTCTGCCTTCCATATGCACCCTTACCACTTTTCAAACCACAACAGAGGAAAGGCAGAAGAGACGGAAAAAGGGAAGGTAATTTCCTTATGTCCCTAATATGTGTCAGTTCTACCTAGTCACATTGAGACTTAAAATCCTTATGAAAACCATCAGCTGTATGCAACTAGAAAACACTATGACTAGATAAACTGATGGAATTCCTAAATTAGTTACATTTCACACTGTTGCATAATTCTGAGCCAAAACCAAATGCTTTTGAAACACCTGTACACTGTCTTCCCTTCTAATTCACAAATCTGTCATCCGTTTTTCCTATATTGCTGAATTTGACATCATTTAACTTTTTCAGACATGAAAGAATGATCCTATATCTGATCTTGCCTTCCTCACCCAACCAAAACCCCACTGACTGCATAATTAGGTCTAACCATATTAAACATTCCATTTCTAGGTCTCTTTGAAAAACCTCACGTGACAAGAGTTTTAATTCTTCTCCTGGCAGTGAGGCATGATGTGATGATCCCATGGACAAGCAATGACTGCTAGTCTCACTGTCACCATAGTTTGCAAGGGTAAAAGCCAAATGGAGGCAAAAGGACACAGTGCATTTAAACAGTCTTTTGCCCTTCAGCTTTCCAGCTTCCTTTTCTCATCCATATTCCAAATTTTTCTTGCTAAACATAGTTTTGCATGGAAAGAAAAGAAGATGAGAACAGCTTGAGACAGTAAGAGTGAAAGCGAAAGTTATTCTGCAACAAATAAACATTAGAGACAATCCCCCCCACACACACACAATTGGTTTCCACCTTTCCATATGGATGATTAAAATGGAAAACAAAATACTGATGAACAATATATTCTCAAGTTTAACTTCCAATGTCAATATTTTGCACTGATTAATTATTTTTTTCATTTTGCATTTTATGTGTGTTTTGCTAACAGAAATACCTGTTATGATTGTGTTTAGGAGAAGTTTTAGGCTGGATTTAGGTTCTGCATCCTCAGCAGGGGCCCCTCAGTATCACCTTCCTTTTATTTCTTCTGTTTTTTTAAAGCCTGGTTCTGAGTTATTGATGTATTGGCTGCTCCCTTCATCTTTGCTCTATTCTTTCACCTACTATAAAATGTTTTTACTATTTTTGTGGATTTTAACTACTATAACATTTAAATCAATGCCTTATTCATAGTCTTTCAATAATATGCTATAGAGCAAACAGATGGACGTTACCTGTAACATACTCCAGCCCAGAGCTGTAAAAACATATCCTTAACACCCGACAAACGCTTTATAGTATTCTTTTTTCATAGTTTCAGTTGGATAGTTTTAAGTGAAATAATACATCGCAGTTAAAACTCATTAGAAGAAATTTTCACTTTGGTGGAGTTTACTTTGCTCTTGTTGTTGGGTTTTTTCCTTTAGTTTTACCCCTCATTCTGTTTCAGTTTCTTGTACTTTTACTTTCCCAAGAAACCTACATCTTCCACACTCCTATTATTATCCTTCTCCAATTATTGTTCAGTGCTCAATTACACACATTTAGGCTTTAAAAATTTTTGTTATTCATCCAGGATAAAAAATTTCAAGACCTTCAGAATGTTACTTTAAAGCCTGGTGGCAGTACTACTACTTAGGTACTCATACATCTCTTTATATCACATTACCTACATCTGTATCAGAATTTTAACTTAGTGGTATAACTGACCATTGATGTATGGGAGTTCATTAGCATTGTAGGTATTCAGCTCAACTCATCAAACAGGCCTTGACCAAATGGCAATGCATAAGAGGAATCAGATGGGACAGAATTACACTAGCTGCAAAATGAGAAGGCATTTGGCGTGTAGCAGTTTCCGCGGGTGGTGTCAGCAATCAAGTGAACAGTGGGATTTTCCTTCCATTACCACTGATGCGACTGAAGGGAGAAGATGGACCACGGGGAGGTTAGATGAGAGAGCAGCGGAGCATGGAGTCTAGCAGAAGAGCAAGCCTCGTAGCAGTAAAAACAGGAGACCTCTGAGAAGAGAGTCAGGTTGTAATTAGGAAAATGCACGATCCTTAGAATATTGAAAAAACATGTGCTTCCAAGGTTACATTTCTTAATGCACTATTTCTTGTGTCACCTGAGCATTTAATCTAGATCCAAAAATCCTGCAGTGCTATGTGCTGTAACTGTTAACACTCAGGTTTCCTATCCAGCTTAAAAGATGAATGTGCCTTAAATCATGATCTAAGCTAAACTCTACCCTATGGATGGGGGCCATCCTGGATGGGTGGTTCTCAAAAACACAAACCAAATTCCTCAAACCCACCTGAAACTCCTCATGCAGTCCCAAGTACTTTCATACACATGAGAAGGTGATTGTAGGACATTAAAAAGATGTGAACAGACCCGTGCAGCTCACAGGAGCCTCACACCATTGCCTCCCTAGTAGAAAATAATCTCTAATCAGTAAATCACAGAATTTTCTTCCTCCCATTCCCCATCTTTGATATAGTTAACCCTTAACTATTTTCTATATCAAGGAATGATCTCATCAGGACTACTAGTTAGAGAGATCCCACACAGAGCTACCCTCACCCGGCAGTTTGGAGTACCGTCCCCTGCATTTTGTATATTGAAGTATGTTTGTATGTCCTTCACTTGGACAAAACCCAGTGGCCACCACCAAACCACAGTGACTGCAAACCCTTACCCCTGTCAGGCTTCCCAATCTCTGTGCACAGTGGTGCACTGCAACAATAAACTCTAACTCATAAAAACCCCTCTACTGAAAAGGTTTTGCTGAGGGGGTTATTTAACATTTAGAGGAGCATGGGAGAGCAGAGATAATGTTACAGTGTTCATAACCACCTATTTACAACATGTGTGGGTCATTAAAATGTCCAGTGTTGCAACAATTACTAATATTTATGTGGTTGTATAATGTTGTTTAATGTATTTACCATTATTCACCCTTTCATTAATCTCTTACGTGAGGCTCTTAAAATATAAGCATGTAAACTACTCTTGCAATTAAATCTGCATTAATCAACAAAGGACCTATAATTGCATTAAGATGCTGCACTGAGTTTACCGTCAAAAGAGGAAGGGGGGTGTGGTGCTTGGGGAACGCAAAACAAAAAAAATATCAAAAATAGGAGAACGATCAACAAGCAGGGCTGTTTATGAACAACGCTTTGTAAAACACCACAAAACAGTCCCTGCCAAAAGCTCTGTTCAGACTAAAACTCTCATTCTCTGCTTTTGGCTGCAAGGCCTCCACAAGGTTTTCACAGCTGGGCTGCCACAGCCTGATAATGATTCATGAGCCAAGACTACTCCTGCTCTGCTCACCCTTCTGATGACATCCCCCAATTAGTAGGCAGCAAGAAGTAATCCTTCTCTCTCTATCCTTGTGTAAAAGATGGTCCACAGTAATACGACAATACAACACAGTCTAGGGTATAGTCCTGACAAGCCCCTGGAAACAGGTTTGCAACTGTAGTATTTGTTTGATGTGCACCAGGATATAATTTCCCCTGGTGCTTGAAAAGAGTTGTGGAAAGGCACCGAAATCAAGGGGGAGAGCAAGTCAGGAATTGCTGGGTTTTAGACGAGTCCAAAGCATGCAGCTGGGAGGAAGCTGTTGTAAATACAAGACCCTGTTCTAGAGTTTCCAAATTGAAAACAATTCTACTTGCATCGTTGGGCATTGCGAACAAATCAATAGCCTTTTATTTGATGATTCAAAATATATCCCATCATCTACACTCAGAAGTCTTCAAGAGTCATGCTAGATTCATTTCTGACCCTGGATCCTGGACTGAGTGTTTGTTAGGGTGTATGCACGGTATCTGAATAATCTTGCACACATCCACCACAAAAGCAGTGGAACCAAGGGCTAACAAAAAACAGTCTTACCACTTTCATAATTATTGCACCTTTTTTTGAGAGGGAGAAATGAAGGCAAAATTTCTAATGGTTTCTTTCAGAGGATTCAACACATTTGGAAAGTACCATAACAGAACACACAGTCCCTGCACACGTTTTCTCTCATCCCTGTGTTTGCTTTTTTCATTTTGGCTTGGGTTTAAGGATTGTAAAACAGAGTAGAGATGTTGAACTAGAAGTATGATAAGGGACCAGATGGACAATGTCCCCTGAGCAAAAGAATCCATGTGGTCCTTCATGCTCTCCTCTCCAGCGTAGCCAGATCTTGTGGCTGGGTTCTGTGTGAACCAGTAACC
Source organism: Strix aluco (assembly GCF_031877795.1). Taxonomy (NCBI): domain Eukaryota; kingdom Metazoa; phylum Chordata; class Aves; order Strigiformes; family Strigidae; genus Strix; species Strix aluco. Next base: position 9,856,361 of record NC_133936.1, on the reverse strand, counting down.
TGCTCTTAGTGACTTTATGTAATAGCTGACAGCAAAAGGAATAAATAAAACACTTGTTAAACATTGAAATTACTCAGATAAATATGGAGTAATGTTACTTATTTTGGAACTGTAGTGTGTAATAAAGTATTGCTAAATGCTGAAAAACTGGTAGGCATGTCACTTACGATCATGGTGATAGGCACCTCAGACAGATGATAGAGAACATACTGTAATCACATATCGAGGCAGCATTGAACACATCAGGATGCCACACAGTGATTAATGTCTAGGGCTTTTTTTGGCTCCATTTAATAGAAGACTTACCCAGCCTCCAGCTGTTAGCATTTATATGCTGCTCACTCAGAATATTAACTGTTTATTAGACAGCTTAAACAGGATGCTCTACAGGAATACACTTAGAGGACAAATATGTATTGGAAAACATCTTTAAATTATGATATCCAGCGACACTAATAGATATTCTTTGTGCTTTACAAGCTACTCTTTTCACTTATGTCACTATATTTGTTATCCATAATATTGCTTTGCTGATAGTTTAATTATATAAAGGCCAGATTATTTTACTAGTAGATCGATTATAGAAAAGGATTTGATTAGAAAAGGACAAATGAAATGCAGACATTTCTTCTGAATAAAATCTAATGACACTGGAAAAAAAATAATTTAATGATGAAACTTTGGATAGATACTTCCCTATGGGAGAGAAATGGGCATCTTAGAATGACAAAAGACTAACCTTTTTTCCTTCCAGGTACATGACTATTTTTAGAGGTATTTTTAAAGTTTTTTTTTAAAATCTTTATACATATATTTTTAAAAAACCAGCAGTCTGCTTTTTTGCTGATACACACACATAGTGAGCATAGCAGCTCTTCAGTAGGGCTATCTGACTTACAGACAATAAGCAACACAGTGAAGGATAAAAGAAATGTACTTCGCACAAAAATGGCAGTCTCTAAGATGCAAAAGAAGAGCCAGTGATCTGGACACAGTGGAAGACTGCTTCAGGGGATTAGTAATGAGGAAAAAAGAAAATCTGTTTTGAGCTACTGGTTCAAATAGAGCCTCATCAGTAGTGACAAAGAGTCATTACTAGCCCCTTGACTCTGTGCAATGAGTTTATCACGGCAGTTCAATTTTCAGTGGACAATTATCAACATTACCAAGAAAAACCTGCCACTTCTGGGGGGCTGCTGCAGAGAGGCAAACAGGAGAGGGAACACAGATTGAAAGCAGACTAATAACTCCCATCAAAAGGTGACACTTTCATGACTAAAACTCTTTGATAGGGAAGAATGAGGGAACTTGCATTGCCACTGCTTATGTTGGATCTGTGCTGTATTTTTTATTAATACAAGACATCTCTGCAGAGTAATTAAACCAGCACCACTCTAATTACGCACCAGCGATTAAGCAGATGTGACACTGCACGAGGAAAATGTTTGATAAACGATCCAGGTGTCTAAGTTTGTAAGGGTACACTTAGCAGTGTGAATTGGGGAACAGTGGAGCTTAGAAGAACAGGACAGCTTTTGATTTCAGTCGTACAGTCTGCCTCTGTAATGTTAAGATCTCCTGAAAGGATCGCTGGCCACCTTGTCAACAGACAACTCGGCACAGCAACATTTCCCATTGCTGTCTGCCAAGCATACACCAACAAACTTACTGAGTCTTTTGCTCTGTTTTCAGCTTTTTATTCTACTTCCATATGAATAATCATTGCTGGAATTCACTTTACTTACCTCTAATACTCTTAGCTTTTGACTGTGTACAGAAAGGAGCTTTGCAGGAAAAAACACATCTTTATTTGTCTCTGTTCCACACATAACTGTTAAATGATTGCTTAAATATTACCCATTTTGGATCAGTTCCCCACATTTCTAACTAAGAATAGGTATCTAGTGTCTAGAGCTCTCTCAGTCTGTGTGACTTAAGGATGAATCAGTTCCACAAAAAGCCCAGATAAGAGCAACTTTGTGAAAAGAGGCAATGCTCGCAGCGTGAAGCAGCCTGTCCATACTGATCCATCATTACTTGGCAAGACTGGTTTAGCATAATGGCCTGAATAACTTGTCATGTTGGCATTACACTTGACATCATATGAGCCAAATACTTGCAGCCAAAAGTATATGAATTCATCTGTGAGAAAACTCAAGTCTTGTCATTAAAGTCAAGTTTTATAGGCAGGGATGTCCAAGCAGCTGCTTGTATTCAAGGGATACACTGAAGGCAATACACAGGCCTGACACAGTTAATCCTCTACATAGCCAGGCAAGTGCTCACATATACATGGATAAGAGGGAAAATGCTTCTGCGATACTTTGTGGTTTGTACTTTACAGTAATTCACCTTTTCACCCCCTTTTAATTGTGTCTGCCAGCCTTTTTTGGGCTAAGAGGTACCTGGAGGCACATCCCAGTATATGGAAGGGTGCAGCTTGTAGAAAGGGAGCCTCACACACATACACACCATCAAAATACAATTCTCTCCTCCCTTTTCCTTCATCTTTACATTGACCTAGGAAATCAGCATCGAGTTCTTTCTCCTGAACTTCTACTCTCCTCTTTCTAGTTCGAGAAGTTAGAAGAAAAGGTCACCAGGGGCTTTACGTTTTGAAAGGAGAAATCTGTATCAGCAAAGGCCAGGAACAGACCAGGAATAAAATCAGCTTTTGCCAAAGACCACTGATGAAAATGAGTCATCCTTTTGGGTCTGCAGGTGCAAAAGATTTTACTAAATTAAAAATACAGGGATTAGAAATAACAGCCAGTGGTCTGTACGGAGTATTTATGAGGAAAGATTGACAAGCCACGTGTTTATGCTGCAAAACCCTGATAAACGAGAATTACAGGGTAGGATATAAGTGGTATCACTGAGAATAACAGCAGCAAGCAAAGCAAAAGAAAATGTAGACTAAGGCATTAAAGCATTTCTTAGCAATTACTGCTAGTCAGAAACATATGCAAACTACTCATTATATACTATTTATTGGTCAAGAGGAATAATCCCCAATCATCTAGTTTGCCATTAAAGCACAGAGGAACAAGTAAACCAGAGATTAACAGGACTAGGAAATACATTTTTCTTTGCATATTTAATTGCTTAAAGGAAAATCTTCATATGATTTTTGAACACTTTTCCCCTTTTCCAATAGTGAAAAGCTCTCAACATTTGGAGTAACATTCTCCCATTTTATGAAATCACTTATAATAGACACCAGGTAGATTCACCAGCACATATGTCAGGCATGATCCTTCAAATGGCCTGAACAAAGTGTGGACTACAGCCAACAACATATCCTCTAACATCTTGGTTATTTACACGTAGGAATAAAACAACAAATAACTTCAGCCAGAAATCATGCACTGACAGAGGAATGGATTACACTTTCCATTTATACATAATCTAGTCTAGGTTATAAACATATTTTCTGTAACCTTTAAATATTGTACTCTCTCACTCCTGTTGCAGGAAAAAATGTTAGCCGACTTCCACTAAATAGTAAGTAAATAATATATTACTTACAAAAGTCGTATTTTCCAATAATAATGTAGTTGTATTTGTTTCTACATTCAGTTCAACAACATGTCCATTCCTATTTTTATACACCACTGCTGTATCTGCAACAACAAAGGCATTAACAGTTAACAAACATATTGAGTATTTAACACATCTGTAGAGAAAACCAGCATATTAAGGTTATTAGAATATCTTTATTACAATACATAAACAAGATTGAGAGAAGCCTTGCACTCATAATATCTAGTTTTGTTGATCTCCCTCATGAGCTTCAAAAATACCAGTTTATGCCCTATAGCATGCTGACCTCACTCAAAAATATGTAATTTAAATGGAAACATTTTCTGTGGCAAAAATATATCCAGTGGGATTGCTGTGAATGAAGTGACATCTTGAACGTAAAACCTAGGTAGCACTGTCGATCTGACACTTTAAGGTCCAACCATATGCACTATGAAAAGGGTCATATACAAAAGTAAATTTTTGCAAAGAAAAAAGCCTTTGCTGGACATCATATTCACATATCTCCTTAGAAGTGATTCTAAAAAACTTCTGTACTATTCTGTATCTCCAGTAACAGGACTGACAAAGATATGTACTGTATCTTAAGACAGTCCATGTCCTGTGCAATTAGTGATGGGCCACAGAATACTAGATCATCACATAAGCTGAATGTTAGCAAAGGAGGGTTAAAGCTAAATAGGACAATTTGTAGAACATATAAAACACTGTGGGATGAACTGTCATAATTTTTGCCTTCTACCACTTACTTGATTTATAAGTTTCCATAAAAAAATAATCTAATACACCTGAACTAAAGAAAAAAAAATTATAAAATTAGTTGTGACTCCTATGAAAAAGGCTTTGTATCTGTTTGTATCGGTACCTGTAAAATTACCAAGAAATACACAATAACTATATTAGCCTTGATTTAAAACAAAAATTGGTTCCAAATTTCCCACTATTTCTAAGAAAAGATTGAATAGACTGCTGATTCTTTCATGTTATTTAAAACCCATGTAAGAGATTTATATTTAATCAAATGAAACTTTTGTTATAAAAATGTAGAAAGCATAAGAAAAGTTCTAAATTAAGCCTAAAGGAAACACAAAAGAACTTTACTAATCCTCAGTAATGTCTGAGAAATTCATTACAGATCCCTGAATTTTATGAAGTGGGAAGTAAACATGACTAGAGAAAAAGGTTATGCTATCATAAAAAATATGCTTCGTTTATTCAGAAAAATGAAGCTGTATTTTAATTGACTCCACAGAAACTCCAGATATACAGCACTAGTGAATATCCTCTGGTATGTTCTGTAAAATTAATGAAGCCTTATTTGAAGAGCTTACAAAGCTATTTTAGGATCATGGCTGGGAAGTGGGGTGGGATTGATGGAGTTTAGGACTATTATCAGAGCTGTTGTTTAGGAAGGAAAATTAGATTGTGAAGTGTGGAATTAATAGCAACTTCTTATAAAGAAAAAGATTTCAAATATTCATTTTGAATAAAAAATAGTAATACTTTGTAGAAAGTTATTTTGGTTTCAGGTTACTAGCTACTACAGAATATTAAAGTTCTTGCAACTTCTTGCAGGGTTTTTTGCATGTATTCTTTTAGGTACTCTAGCACTGAAAATCCCCAATTATGTTGTACCATGATATAAGCAATATTACAGAAAAACCAAAGATGTCTGACCAAAGAACTGTCCCCAATTATGAGTAAACCATAATGTGAGAAATGGCACATATAACCCAGAGACATAGAACAGCTGTCTACAACTAGCCTTGTTCCTTCCCACCACTCGAACAGTGCTCTGAAGAATGCATTTCTGGTCCATAGGTGAGACTAATATGATACCCAAATCCAGACAACAGTATCAGAATGTAATTCCTTCTCAGTTATCTACTTTTCCACATCCCACATACATTTGGCCAACAGGATTTATAGCATCATGCCTCATTAACTAATCCTACCATGAACATTTCACCCAAATAAAGAACTTGCCCTTAAAATTGCTAACAGGACCATGAGTTAAATACACAGTCCTAGGGCCTTTCTTGCAAGTCATACACATGGTGTGAAATGGCATTTGGAATAGCAAATACTGTGAATGACATAAATTAAAGTCTTTGTTCTCAAGTTAGAAGAGAATTTATTCAAATGATCAGAACCAAAAATTGAGCCAGACCTCTTCAAAAGGCAGACTTCACTGGACAGTAATTATACCTCTCACTGAACTTGGGGCTTTCATCTCTATATTGGATTCAGTAGTTAATTCCTGAAGTGCATAAATTAAATGAACACTTGCAAAATGCATGGAGATTCTCAGATGAAAGACGGTATCAAAATACCATGCAAGCATTGAGCACAAATACAGTCTTCAAAAATAATCATATCAATTTATATGGAAGTCTCATTTCAATCAACAGCTTGTCAGGCTGGATAATGTGATAGTTGATGGTCACACAACATAATGATGATTTTCTTCATTGATAGCTCAAATGTAAGTAAGAGCCATAAACATACATTTGTTTTGAGATTTTTGTTACCTAGAGTCAAAAAGTCTACAGAAGAAAATAATACCTAGCCCTTAAAATTGTCCATTTATACAACTGGTTGATTTATTTTATTATCTTGGTATCTTTGCCACAAAAAAGTTCAAGGATCCCTGACACTTCACAAAGCCATTCAGAGAAGCAGAATTCCTACTTCAAAGAAATTTTCGTTTAATTTAAAACAAAGAGTAGTATCACGTAAAAGCCTCTTGGCTGGGCACAAACTGCAGCACTGAAAAGTCACATTATCCATCTAAGGACATCATAGAAAGCATTCTGTGTTCAGCAAAGGAGAATGTGAGGAAGTCTCTATAAAGAACATGTGTTATCAAGTCACCAGCCCTGGACGATGTACACAAAACAGTCTTTAAAACAACTCATTGAAAATTTCCTACTTGTCATAGTTCTCAAATTTCTGAAAACTTTGGAAGCTCCAAACCGTTGGATGACTGACAAGTTTATTCTGTGCTACTAAAAGGTGAAGACAGACAACCAAAGGTCTGTACAGAAGCTATTCTGACATCAGTCCCAAATAAAACAGTGGCACAATAAATCCAGGATCCTTCCTACAAAATACTGGCTAGCAATATCATTAATATCTGATAGCATTTTATGGAACATAGATCTCGTTAAATAAAGTTTGACAGGGTTATGTTTGATATCGGCAACTATGCTGAAACTGTATATTGGGTTTATTTCAAGGTATTTGATTTATTTTATGACACTGTGGTTCCAAAGCTTACATTATACAGAATTAACTGGAAACACGTTAGAAGGATTAAAAATAGTATCACTAAGTAAAATAAAGAGGAAGACAGGGTACTCCTATGAAGTGATCAGTCTCACCTGGTTAAATGGTCATTATTGTAAATGGGAGACTTGAAGAACAGTGATGGTAAGAAAAGCTTATGGGTTTATGCAGATAATTACTGTACTATGTATTCTCAATGCAATATCATGACAAAAAGAGTTGATGCAATTCTTCAGCATAAGTAGATCACAAGTAAAAGTCCTAGGGTGATCTTAACTCTGCTCACACCACTGGTGAGATTGACAGTATTGTAAAATGTTCAGTTCCTGGAATGTACGCTGTAAGAATTGGAAATGAGTAAAGAGGAATGCTAAGAAATTGTCAGTGTAACTCTGGATCAGAAAGCAAACAAAAATGCAAGGTTGGAATGGTTAAAACCATTCAGGTTAACAGAGGGAAAGTTCAAAGACATCTAGGTCATATATATATACAGTTAGGGAAAAGTTGACGACAAGTAGGGAGGCTGGGATGTCTGGAAGAGCTCAGCAAAGGAGATGACAGAATCAGCAGCCCTGGGAGGTTTTTTCTTAAATATATGCTTTAGATCTTTATGTCAAGAATTAGTTTAGTCTGAATGTGGGTAAAAATATAAAGGCTTGAGTTTGGAAGGCTGTTGCAATCTCTTCTGGCCTGGAATCTCTGGATTTAACTCCCTCTATTGATTTTCTCATCCCCTTCTACAATGAATCTTTGGGAATGCAGGATTGTCTGCACAATATAACTCGTGTTTGTAGCTCTGTACTAAGACAATTTTAATAAAAATCTCAAACCTTGGGTTTTTTTAGTTGACTGCCTGTGGGATCAAGGGATATTTATTCTTCCTTCTGATACATAATTCGTCTCCTGTTTGTGCCTTCTACTCCACTTTCCTACAGACTATCAAATATTGATCTCAGCTGCAGATGGGATACTGGGGTTGGTTAGTGCTGCAGCGTCATTCAGAGAATCCACATGGGTATATGCCTGGTATGATGCTCAAAGGCACAGTGTCAAAATTCCACAAATCTCAGATGAGAAATTCTTCCCCGGCAGACAAAATGGACTACCACTCCTTCTCCCCTCCCCTGCCTTACCCTGCAGCAGGTGGTTTAGTCTACCTGCTGAGATGGCTCTGGTACGGCTTACCAAATTGATTTGCTCAATTGCAGGGGTTTCAAAAAAGAGTGCCATAAATATCTTTCCTGTTCTCTGTACTGCATATTTAGGGTTTTTCATCAGAACTGCAGTGTCTAGTTTAATTAAACTCATTGGGTTTGTTAGAAGACAAACGTCATGTCTGTCTGAATAAGATAACAAACTTGGTGACTCAGACAGACAGAAAAAGGTATAGTAGGCTCAGCTGTTATTATAGGTAACTATCTTTGGGAAGAATTTATTCCACCTTGATTTTGAGCTTATTTCTAAAGCTGACTCTGAGGAAGGCTGCCCAGTGGACATGCAGCTCTGTAGATCAAACCAGCTGCTGAACAGGCTCTCTACAACTTATCTGGCTTTCACAAATAATGCAATATTAAATATCACATGAAAACAAACTCTAAAACCAAAATTCTTATGTGATCATCGCAGCATAATAATTTCACCTGAGTCAGCAACACAAATATTATATCCTCTTACAGGATTATATTAGCTACAGAACCAACAATAATTTATTTTATTATTGTGAGGCTAAATGTCAAAATTCTTATGCTATTGTATATTCTTAAAAGTAAATTTTTTCATCATGTGCTCTATCTCTAGGCAAAGAAGGTGGAACACGTGTTCTGCTGTAATGATTAATCCATACAATTTAAATCATAGTTTGGATGTATATATCAATGCCATAAATATAACCCTCAGTGATGCAACTATGATGTAAACATGGCAGCATCATAATCTCAGGTCTTTTTAAAATGAAAGCAGCATTTCATGTAAATAGTTTTACTAAGGCTATTGTTCCTGTTTTAGGTTCAACACTGGTAAAGGTTCTGCTCAAGATCAGCATATGTGTTGTTGGCAGGAGATGCAGCTCTATACTGCGCCTGGCCTAATATATATTCCAAGGAATGTCAAAGTACAGGCAAAATATCATAAAATGCAAAGAAATCAATGCAAAACTTTCATATTTGACAAGCAGCTTGACCCCCATCAATTCTGCAATAACTTCTTTAGCCTCATTTATTGAATTTTCCCTCATTTATTGAATTGACAACACTCTGCCATGTCCTAAATGCTATAGAATTTATTTGCAGCACTCACTGTTCCAACTAGCTTCACACGGCATCATATATGTTCACAGTATCTAAAAAAAAATTCAGGGCCTTTTAAATTCAAATGAAAAATTATGTATTATGTGAGGGAAAAAACGGACAAACTCCCATCCTTAAATACATTGCCATCACTGAAAATCAAGTCCTGAATTGTGCTAGTGTAAGAGTTTTGCCCAGGGTCTATATGGCCTTTAACAATTTAGCTTTCTGAAAGCAGGACACTGAATGGTGGTGGTTTATTTGATAAGTATAAATTCTGATTTCACATGTCACTGAAATTAAGCAACTCATGCTGTAATTTAAATTACACAGACTGGGTTGAAAGGGCAAGTTACCATAAACTTTAAAGCAAACCTAAATTGTGACTAAAACTCCATATTCCAAACACTTAAAAGCTTACTACTGTTTAGAGCCAGCCTCTATTATCTTTACTCAAAATTACTGTATCTGTAAGCAATGCTATGAGGATATCTAGACTGCAATTGATTTGTCAAATAAATCATCTAATTATTTCAAACAACAGTTGTGCAATGTTAGTCCACTGAGCTGTTTCTTTATTCTCTTTCACTAGTGTTTCCCAAATGAACATTAATTATTCTTTCACCACCTTGAAAAACAGGATTTACTTACAAAGATCCATTGCACCTTACTTCACAAGGATACAATTAATATTAAGTAAGGCAACTATTTCCTCAGAAACCAACCTTTTCCTTGTTTACAGATGAACAAGCCTGTTGTGTTAGAAACTTTATTACATATCATTGGTTTCCTGCTCCAAAGAATTAGAAAAGACAATACAAAAGGTAACAGATAAAGAAGATGCACAAAAAGCTGAAGTGATTTGCTGCAGGCCATCAATAGCACGTTGAGGAACTTAAGTCTCAATTTTTAGTCCAATGCCCAATATTGATTCAAATTTCTAGTAGTTGAAAGTTTTCTTCTTTTATTGGTGGTATCTGCATATTCATTCCTGTACATGACACAAAAAGCTCCAGGCTACTTACCATGTAATTATTTTCTTCTCCCACTAGTCACTCCAAAAGTCTCCCTGTGTGCCTTAAACTGTTGACACACTTATTAACCACATATTTCAGCTGTAAGTCAAGAAAAAGCTAGTCATGTCCTACATGTGAATGAACAAAGGTGATATGAAATGTTTTGTCATTTCTGTAGGTCTCTAAATCTGGGATATATTACAAGACATCACAGATCAATAGAGATGTAAGACATGACCAGTCAACTAAGAGTCATCAGTGTTGTACTTGGAAAGATCCAACAGCTTCAGGAACAAGTGGGGTTTGCCTGATAAAGCATAAAAGCTGGAAACCTGCCCTGCATGGACTCTGAGAATTTGTGAAAACTTAAGGAGGCAACATAGGCTCACTAAAGCCACAGGAGTTAGGAGATTCCTAAATCTGAGCCTCCAATATTCTCTGCATGCTTCCTCTTAGCCATGCAAGAGTTGTGTTGCTACCAGTGGGTTTATTTTATTGAATTTTATTCTATCCTATTCACAGAGTTTTAAAACTGTGAATTTTAACCTGTGAATACACACCATGTTTTTCCTCTAGCCTTTAATAATCATCATAGCAATCCAAGCTTACTATAAAACCAAAAGCTGCGTAGTTTATAAATCCACATTGCCACCATGTTCACTGAAATTACCTTGAATAATCTCTGCAAATGCTAATAGTGACAGGGAGTAACAGAGTTAATAGTACTACTTTGGAGAAAAAAAACCCTAATTCCTACTAAATTCACAGTACTGTTAATGTAAATTTTGTTTGCCAAACAAAAGTACTTTGGTAGAATATTTGCTAGATTTTGATTCTTTGTTGATAATAAGGTTTAATTCATGGTAACTCCTGAGATAAACTTGTGTGGATCTGTCAATTTCAATGAAGACATGCCAAGTCCAACTTGCTAGGACCTGTCTCAATAGTGTTTTAGAAATTACTAATACTGATATTGAAGAGTTTGAAGAAAAAGCTGATTTATAAAGAAGGTAGAGAGCGCACAGGCAGCTAATTGCTGGCTAATTTGTACAGAGCACTGTAAATCTTAGCCTAAACTAGTTGCCTAAATGAGCCCAGAAGTAGTAGGCACTGACACTCTTTTAAGTATTCACATCCTAACCTCCCTTCAATTACAAATGATGAGCAATACAGAAATCTGATGGGTTTTTGTCCACTTTGTTTTCTCCATTCTCATGATAATACAGAACACAGATGCAAATCTGGGGCTTTTCCCTATCCAGCAAGTACCATAGCAAGGGGAGCAGATAGATCCTCCCCTACCTCTAGCAGAGCCTGCCTTTTGCTTGGCGGGAGGAGGCCCAGCTGATGAGCCCCAGACTCCTGTTCAAGGGAAGGGCCCAAGAAGTTTGCTGGGGATACAGCAGCATTAGTACTTAGGTAGTTTTGTAAATAAAAAAACATCGGATATTAAGGCAATCTATCAAACAGTCATGAGGGCATAAGTAGCATGAAAAACTGAAGGAAAGAGAAAGAGAGATGTTCAAGCAAAGCTGAAAATCTGCTCAACAATACCTAGAATACGAAGGCCTCAGGGCAGTCTTCTGAAATTACCAATAGTGTTAACCTGAAGACTGTAAATGGTTGTTTTCCTACTGAAAATATTTACTAAGTTTTGTTTTGTTTAACTAAAATTCAGCTTTGCAGCACAAACAGCAGCATTAGCAAGGCAGAGTCCTCTTTTCTCCATATTTTACATCTTTTTTAAATACAAACATGAGACAATGTTGATACCTTGCTGTCAACACATACGTCAATCAGCGCTTGCTGTACACAGTACTATTAGAACTGCAGATGGCATTTCATTAAATTGATTATAGAAAATGTCATGCTAATTAAAATAGAGAATGCTTTCTGATTTAATGAACGGGAGGTGCTAGACAAATCTTTGTCTAATTAAGTGTTTGCTAATTAAATAAAATAGTCATTTACAAAGATATTACAGATACAGACCAAATTTCAATATGTCAGATAAGTCATGTGTCAGCTGAGCAAGATTTTCACTGCTTTTCTAAAAGTTTAGGCTCTTTTTAGTAGTACTTCCAAGAAAACATTTATTCTGAACTAGTTTTACAATGTAAACTGTGACTCTTCCAGTCAATCTTTAACTCTATAGAAGATGACCTACTCAAAATGGCTTTCAAAGTTGTAGACACAGGTAATTCCTGTACTTTCTGACTTCTGCAGGTCTCCACTTCCCTTTTCTTTCTATGTCCAACACCAACTAACCAAAACCGAGGTGGAGATCTTATGGCACAGTAGCTACAGAAATGGAAGTAGCACAGTTACAGAGGCATCCCACTGGACACATGCAAATTAGCTTTGCTGAGAATGTGGACTTCTCAGTTATTACACAGAGATATATTAATGTGAAAATAGAGCCCGAGAGAGCAGATCTCCACTGTTACGCTGATATGGATGGATAAATCAAGCCTAATCAAAAACAACCTGGATTTTTTTTTTTAATTATGCTTATTACATGTTGTATATTTGTGCAGAAAGAGATAACTAGCACAAATTGGGAGTGCAGGCATTTGCACAAAACCTATCCTCCTACCTTCTTCAACTCCAGAATAAAGTGATCAGGCACTCTGAATTGACATGGAAAATTCAAATGCCCATCCATAATCAATATATCTTCCTCTTTTTCTAATCTTGTTGCTGGATATCATACCAAGACATACTCAACTCATGCCGATTTTCAGTGGTCCCCATTACTTTAGTATATTATTAATGTATGAAAATCCTCAACTCTTCTCAACAGTCACTATTCACTTATAAAATTGCAGATTTCTTCCATATCATGCAATGGCACAGGATCGTGCCTCATTATTACGACTGCTGATATCCCCATACCAGCACTTCAGATGGGACAGAGGAAGTAGACAGCTCTTGAATATTAACAAATCCACTGGGGGATTTACAAGGAAAAAAAATACAATAGTGAAATATATAGTGCACTTAAACCAAGTCTTCTTGAGTTTGAACTGAAGCCAGTGAGGAAATATTCACTTTAGAGCTGTGGAAGGTGGTAAGGTGGACAGTGACCATCAGCCACAGGTAGTAATGTTTGTGATAAGCTCAGCTGGAAGAACATGACTGACTGCTGCCTAAGCAAGTCACTTCTGTACATGTTGAAAAGATGTAAACAAAAAGGAGCTGAATTACTTCACAAAGACAACGAAGATATAGCTAGATAGATTGAAATGTATGTAATCACAGGGAATGTAGCTGAACAAAGTTCCAGTGACTGTACTGGAGCTCTACCCAGACACGCTGTGGAATTCACATGTGCTGTCAACTTAATTATCACATAAAAACTAAACCTTCTCACCCAGGTTTCTGAAAGATATATTCCTCTTCTATGTACTTCCATGATAACACAAAGCTGTTCTAATTTAGATATTTCCAAATTTTTCCTACAGGTTTACCAATTTATTAACAGGTAACTTAAATTGCAACCCCCTGAGGGCTTGGCTCATGCCATCCATGGCAAATGGCAGAAATAGCTTGCTGGAGCTATTTCTTCTCCAGCCTTGTTAGGTGGAGTAAAAGCTCTTTCTTCTCCAGTCTTCCTGGATGAAGAAATCTTCCTGCAGTTTTCTTCTACTCCCCTGGGACTCTGCTTGGGAGTGAGCGTAGCACCTCTACACCTGCTCACTCAGACTTCCCAAATCCAGGCTGCCCCAGAAGGGTCTGTCTCATTTTATCCGTTTCAAGAGTACACTCACAATAACACAGTTGCAGCTGAGCTCCAGCCTTCTGAAACGGTCAACACACCATATGACAGCAAGATGTTAACATACATCATTCAAGGAGCTGTCTAACAATTCCAAAAACTTGAAAGAAAATAGGAGCTATGCCATAATTAATCTCCTATCAGGAGTAATAAAGGTCTCCCTCAGTTTTAGAACACAACCGGACAAAGCACTACAAGCAAATGAATAAAAATAAACGAAAATGGAAATATCTAAGTGTGTACTAGCATAAATGGGAGGCAGTTATCTAACCCAAAGAGCAATCAGTTGATGGACTAAAACACAAGACTTGACTATTTCTGCAATTTGTCCTCACACATTCCCCATTCCACTTTTTTTTTTTTTTAATGCAGAAATCTCCATCTGTATTTCTGTCATTACCGGGAGGAAAATGTTAGGGATATTCATTTCCCCCCCTAGAGCAAAGCACTAAACATGATTTCATGGTGTTAAAAGCTAGGATAATAGACTTGACTCTATTAGTCCATTTCAATTTGTTTGAAATGCAATTAACAGTAAATCAGCACCAAGAGAAAGAGGAGGGGAAGGGAAGTATTCACGACACAGAGCCTTCCTAATAGGCTACATCACTGCTCGTGTGCCACACAACTCTAGTAAGGTCCACCAGGTTATTACTCCCGGATATCTTCTGGTACCTACACGTTTATTTAGCTGTCCTCTCTGTAAAAAAAATAATATATAGGGACTTATAATTAGAAAATGTACTGTACATAAGGTGCTAAAAAAATTGATGTGGAAGAGTAGGGAAAGTTATACCAGCACTTTGGTTTTCTCACCCCACATTGAGCAGTGATGATGAAATGTCAGACATTGCTGTAGATGTAATTTTGCCAGCACAGAACATTCAATCTTTTCCTAAATTTCCCACAAAACTGCTCAGCTTTCCCAACTACATGGAAACATTTTTGGATAAGAATAAAAAAAATAATCTCTGGTTGCTCTCTTGCATTTCACCAAGGACCATTACTGAGTTCAGCTTGGCAATGGACTCAGCCAGCTGTTGCCCAAATAACGTACACGTCCCTGGACTATTGTGAAAATTAGGGAACAAATTCTCAGTCTCAGTCACACATCCTATCCCAGCCTCTTCCCCAGAGAGATAATCAGGTATCTCAATACAGCAGCACTTCTCTGACAGCCTTGGCAGTTGACCTTTCTGCTGAGACTGTCAAGAAGACCAGCCAGACGGGACGCGGATGGCTCTGCTTTGGAGTGGGCAGCGTGGCCCAGACCAGATTTCACACAGATTACTGAATTGGCAAGGCTGCACTTTGGATAAGATACAGTGATTTCAAGGAAGGAAGATTTATATGCTTCTCTACTCCTATATAATTACAATTCTCAAATAAAACTGGGTATTTCAACATGCAATAGAAATGTGAACTTCCTATGCCTTTCAAACACTCCTGAGAGCTCACCAGCATTCCTACTTCTGCAGTGCTCTAGATGCATTTCATAGACAAACCCAAAATTTAAAATTCAATGGCTATGTACATATCACAACAAAAAACCAGTCCCTGGAGCCATTGTAGGGCTGCAGTTTGCTCACCTCCTTTTGTCCACATGAAGGCGTCTCTGCAAGCTGATTCAGGCAGAGCTGATGGCTCAATGCCTACCATCACACTCAGGCTGTGGGCTTGCAGTGAAAAGATGGCAAGCATAACATCGAAGTGG
Source organism: Strix aluco (assembly GCF_031877795.1). Taxonomy (NCBI): domain Eukaryota; kingdom Metazoa; phylum Chordata; class Aves; order Strigiformes; family Strigidae; genus Strix; species Strix aluco. The sequence goes on along the minus strand of NC_133936.1, from coordinate 9,840,737 downwards.
CCTCAGGGCTGTCCTTAACAAGCTGCATAACGTAGCTCTTGAGAATCTGGCACTCCCAGCAGAGCACAATGAGGTCCTGGCATAGGATTTCGGGGTTTACACTGACAATGCTGATGCTTATTATTTACCACTCTTCAGCTAATTGTTGTAGTGGAAATTACGCTAAATCCAGTACAGCCTCTAGTAAATGTATCTTGAAGAAAATATAATCAAAACAGAGGATACAGAGCACGTGACTATGCAATGTAATATCTAAACCCTAAGTGAGAGCAAGGATAGTCTAGAGTCAGATTATCTGCTACTGACAAAACCTGTAGATGGTTTTGTGGAAAATAAGTATTCACAAGCACTTGAAAGGTGAAATAAATATACTATTAAATTAGTTTTACACAGATCTTATCATATGCTTCATTCGGGATGGGACTACTTTCTACCAATGTATCATAACTCTTCAACTTTAATCAATGAAATCAGGGGACAATATATTATGTCCCAAAAGAAAATATGCATATCAATCCCAGTAAATACCGATTTTCAGAGTATGATAGTGGCAAATAACATTCCCATTCAGTGCTCTATTTTCCTTGCTTTTTAATGACTATTCACTTCTTCAGAGCAAGCTTTCTACTGTAGTGAAAACGACAACAACAAGGTATGTCCACAGCTCAAAGTCTGAGCCTCAATCTCTAGAAATAGTTACGTCATCATCAACTGGATGGTGATAATGTACACCATTTGAGATGTGGAACATGCAGTGGAAAGGATTGCTAATTATCTGCAAAAATCAAACCTCTCTGTTTTTTATCACTTTGTGTGTAGGTCTGAGAGTATCTGCTAAGTATTGAGCAGCAAAAGATGAAAGTTTGTGATATTAGATATGTAGTTTAAATCTACTCTAAAACTCTGACTTACAGGTAACAATAAGACATATTTCTCAGCCAGCAATTTGCTGTCACTGAAAATGAAATTAAATTTAAAAATATGACACTGAATAATAACTTAAAGTATCTCTGTGCAATAGAAATGCTTCTTATTTTAATAAATATTCATCATTATGGCAGTTGGTACAAAAAATTCAGTAAGTCACTAGTGCATTTACTCTCAGTGCTTTTCAGCAAGACACTTACCATGTGCTTCAATTTCATTGCACTGAATCCAACAGCTTTGCTAGAATTTAGACATTTTTGTTAAAATCCTGACTGTACTGGAGTTAATGAGAGTTTTGCTTCACAGTGCAGTGGACCCACAATTTAGCAGGTGCAGCTAAATGTCACAGAACTACACAATTGACAGGACTTGTTTTTTTTATTTTATACTACCAAAGGACAAACAAAATTTTCTAAGTTACTATAAAAATAAACAAAGGTAGGGAATTTTCTGTTCACAGTTATTTAACCTGAACTTTCCAAAATAGCAGGTGTCTCATTCTGATTTACGAGAAAAACATGTTGATTAAATGAAGATCATTAACTCTTGAGAATTATCATGCAACCAGTAATATAGAAGTCACATCAAGGCACTGTTTTGTGATTTTATTTGTATCTGTTTATGAACCTAAAATACCAGTCTATATTAAATTATTGCTACTAATCAGTCATGTGGACTTTGAATAGAAATTAGACATTCAAAAGTCACATGTGTCATTAAAATTTTTGCCCAGATATACTAAATCCTGTGTATATAAATTTAACTTATGAAATGAAAGCACTTAAGAGGTCTTGCTTTTGTATGTGTTCATTACCTACCATACTACTGGAGTTCTTAGGAAATACCCATGCTAGCTAATTTGAAAATTAAATGGTGAGTGTGCAGGTCTCTAATCAACATAGATATGGAAACACAGATTTGGCACCAATATTTGAAAACACTGGCAGAATTTCCTTTGGCATTCACTTCTTTTGGATATCATTGTCTAGTCTGTACATGTAATTCCACCAGTCTGCTGAAGCGTGGGGAATTAGACAGGCAGTGCCAGTAACTGTGTAGGATCACCAGGACAGTGCTTATCTTGACCCAGCGGGTTCTGTCCCATATGGCACACTCAGGGCAAGCTCCATAAGAGCAGGAAGAAGGTCTGGAGAATGGAATGACCCAGGAAACAGTCTTATCCTCAGGATGCAAACAGAAAACTCATATGTAAGCTCAAACTCATACAAACTGATGGATGGAAACATATCAACTAAAGCCCCTCGTACCAGTCTGGAACGGATTCTGACTGTAGTTTGGAGCACTCGCCAACAGATTTTATTTGGCTCATAGATGAAGTCTTAGTTCCAAACGGAAAGTGACACAAGCAATTAAGTTTCCATCTTAAGATCATTTTCATGTGCTTTTACTTCTTCCAAAATTACAAAGGTGACGTGTCATGGTTTAACCCCAGCTAGCAACTAAGCACCACACAGCTGCTCGCTCACTCCCCACTGGTGGGATGGGGGAGAGAACTGGAAGAGTAAAAGTGAGAAAACTCATGGGTTGAGAGACAGTTTAACACATAAAGCAAAAGTCACGCACACAAAGCAGAACAAGGAATTCATTCACCACTTCCCATCGGCAGGCAGGTATTCAGCCATCCCCAGGAAAGCCAGGCTCCATCTCACGTAACGGTGACTTGGGAAGACAAACGTCATCACTCCAAATGTCTCCACTTTCTCCTTCCCCCAGCTTTATATGCTGAGTATGACCCCATCTGGTCTGGGATATCCCAGAGTCAGTCAGGGTCAGCTGTCCCGGCTGTGTCCCCTCCCAGCTTCTTGTGCACTCCCAGTCACCTCGCTGGTGGCGTGGGGTGAGAAACAGAAAAGGCCTTGACGCCGTGTAAGCACTGCTCAGCAGTAACTAAAACATCCCCGAATCATCAATACTGTTTCCAGCACAAATCCAAAACACAGACCCGTACTAGCTGCTATGGAGAAAATTAACTCAATCCCAGCCAGAACCAACACAGTATGTTAGTTAGGGACATTTTGTGCAGCTCATCTACGCAATTAATTTGAAATAAAATGTAGCTAAATGGTGATAGTACAAGAAGAAAAATCAAGGAAAGGTTGAAAAATGGCACTCTTGGCAAGCCAGCAACTGTTCTTTAACAGCATAAACACCTAGTGGTAATTTGACTTCATGTTAACCACAAAAGGAGGAGCACAGATCTGCTCCAGGTGTGATGTGCAAGTGAATCAATAGAACTTTTCTCCATGCTTTAGTCATACATTAGTTTCATAGAGTAAACTATGGTTCCAAATGTATCCTAGTGATTATTCCTGGGAATTACACTGCTTACCTGCTTCTGATCAGATAATTCAAGCAATTAATTTTTTATTTTCCATTTGATTTATCCTCCCCTTTCAGATTAACATTGTTGTTGATTTTACTAGTTTCTGGTTTTCCCTAAGTAAAAGTGAAATTTTTTTCATTGAATGCTAACTTTATTAGTAAATCTATACCTGCTTAATAACTTAATAACTGCTTCACACCTAGAAATTATTCTATTAAAAGTTTAAACACAACTGTTTGAGATTTTTTTCTTTTTGCACCCAAAAACCACAGAATAGATGGAAGGATTGAATAAGCTAGAGGATGAAAGGTCAAAAATATATACCCTGTGCTCATGATCTATTATTATTTTTAAAAAATGATCCAGAATAAGCACCGCTATGTCATGAGGAAACCCTAAACAGAAACATCCTTGCTTTTTCTCCTCTACTTCATTACCAAGGATGTATTACAGGGGAGGTAAGAAGGGTGGAGCCACAAATATTGCCAGGAATGAAATTTGCTTTGGTGTAACTGTGCTTCGGCAGAACATCCATACTTCAAAACTAATATTTTGTTTTGAAAGAATATTAAATACCTTGCTAAATGAGAGATCTTAAATTTGTTTACATTTATTCATTTTTATCTTTTTTATTAAATATTTTATGATAAACATTAAACCTCCCCTGTGAGGACAGGCTGAGAGAGTTGGGGGTGTTCAGCCTGGAGAAGAGAAGGCTCTGGGGAGACCTTAGAGCGGCCTTCCAGTACTTCAAGGGGGCTACAGGAAAGACGGGGAGGGACTCTTGATCAGGGCATGTAGGGACAGGACAAGGGGTAATGGTTTTAAACTGTCAAAGGGTAGATTTAGATTAGATATAAGGAAGAAATTCTTTCCTGTGAGGGTGGTGAGACACTGGCACAGGTTGCCCAGAGAAGCTGTGGCTGCCCCCTCCCTGGAAGGGTTCAAGGCCAGGTTGGACGGGGCTTTGAGCAACCTGGGCTAGTGGAAGGTGTCCCTGCCCATGGCAGGGGGGTTGGAACTGGATGATCTTTAAGGTCCCTTCCAACCCAAACCATTCTATGATTCTGTGATATGATTCTATGATTTTCCTGATGCTAAATTTGTCAAACAGATTTTGTTCTATTATTTTCATTTTCTATGCAATTAAAAAAACCCACTTCATGCTCCAAATTGGAACACAGACAGAAATGCTCCCATTTTTTCCAAATGCAAATCACTTTTAGTAGTTCTAAACGTGAATTTTACTCTAGTTTACAGGCTGAAATTGAAGTCACTGCAGGAAAGCTACTTAGCAGTTCCACAAAATCATCTGCAGTACATGAAGTAGATTTTGTCTTCCAAATTATACATTCCAAGTACATAAAGGCTGGACAGTCAGAACTGATGTAAATAGAATAAACTGCATTCATTATATACAGCAGATTCAGAGATTTCAAGGCCAAAATGGCCCATTATGGCCTTTTATCCTGAATTCTTTCAGAGCGCCAATTACAGGATTTTGACCTGCAATTCTGGCACCAGGCCTATAATTTCCTGTTGGGTTTTCTTTTATAGAAAGCATGCAGACTTGCTTTAAACACTTTAATGCAGAATCCACTGTATCTCTTGATATTATAATATGAGCTGACAAAGGAGAAAAACAAATCCTACCATGATGCCATTAACACCTTACTTAAAGAAAGACCTTTCACTATAATAATGCCTGGGGGAACCATCAATAAAACAAATCTATTTAATTTTACAGTGTAATGTGAAACACACTAAGTAAATGCCAGAACTTAGAGACTACTCTGCTCTGTTCTGTTCTGTGGAGCACACAACTTCTGCTGTCTGAATCCAGTCTGTTTCATGGAAACAATTCATTATCAGGGTAAAAATACAAAATTATATCTAAATTTATCCAGCACAATGAAAACATACCTGTGGGGACTGGCCCTATGCTGTTGTCTCAGCACTTTGCCATTCAAGGTCACAGTACAATCGCTTCAACTATCTCCCCCTCACCCATTATAGGAACAGCCTTAAATACTGCCCTTCGATTACTATAGCTTTGCACAGAGGAAACATGTTTGTGTGATATATTACACATATTAAGAAGCAAATGGTTATATTTGCAAGTCCATCAGGATCCATGCTTTCCAAAACAGTAAAGGACTCAGAGAAATACAGTTTAAAAAATTATGGAAGCAGGTTTTCTTTAAAAATCCCTACCCAGCAATGCTGACAGAGACTTACACGTTCAGCTGTTGCTGCCCTCCTCAGACTCATGGGAAGGTTTTGGACTCACAAGTGCCAGCAAATACGGATCCAGCCAACAGGGCTGTAACCACCTGTAGGCTCGGGCTACACCTCACAGCTGCACAGCACACACTGCTGACAGCACAGAGCCAGGGAGGCTGCAAGGGACAGCGTAAAAACATGAATTGCTTACAAAAAAAAGGAATGTTAAAAATAAAAAATGTCCGGCACTTCCTTATTGCTTCATGTCTCCCACCAAAACAGCCTACAGGAACCATGTAGAGGCTTCCTCCACCACTGTAGGTCAGAATTCAAGAAACCTTTGTATTCTTGCCTTTAAATGGACCTGTGCCAAAGGCACAGACATGCACAATATCAAAAACAGGTTTTCATAACATACTGTGAAATTTTCTCTATGTAAAGAGAAAAAAAGAGCAGCGTAAGTTGCCAACTCACATCCAGTTTCTCAATATCCTTTTTTTGCCCCTCACATTTTAGCAAGGCTCCATTTAGTGACACTACTTAAGTTTTCAGGGCTACACCTATTCTGAATATGTAGAGTTGGTTCATTTTGACTTTGAAAATACATTTTGTACTCGGGCCACTGAAAGTCACAGGTAAGGCAATCCAATGATGTATATAATTTCTAATACTTAATTTAATTAAGATGTGCATTTAAATTTCTGTGCCCCATAAAAACTCACACATATTCCGTCTGCACAGAGAGTAAACATTCCTTTTTCTGCAGTGACACTTTCCCTAAATATGAAACCCAAAAATCAGTAACAACGTTACTGTTACTGTAACACTTATTTTCAGCTTAGACTAAAAAAGCATAGGATCAGCTTTAAAGGCACAGCCCTGCAGGGGCAACAGAGGTATTTCACTTTTTTCCCCTCCAAGAAAAGAACCCACAAATGGAGTTTCCTAGGAAGTAAACTACTTCCTAAGAAGAAAATAGCTACTATATTTGAGGATGAATGTCTTGTTCCAAGCAGATGCCTAGCTTGGGCCAAGAACCCTTGGTCTGATGCCAATGACTCTAAGATAAAGACTTTTCACATCTCTTACTCAGCAGAAGGGCAGAGGAAGAAAGCTTCCAAGCTCCCTGGAGTGAAATATCAGCACTATGAGTCTGTGCTCAGTGATGAGGACATGCTTGGCATACTTGGTTTTGGGGGGAGGAGAGAGAAGTGCCTTAATCCTCACTTTAAAAAAAAAAAAAATAGCTACCTCTTGGCAAGAGCAGGTTACTTACTCCCTACAGCAAGGAAAGCAGCTGGGAAGAAACTGTAACTTTCAAAATATTTGAAACTCATCACTGAGAAAGTTTGGCACAGCTTGGCTCTGGCTCTTACTGCAGGACTTTTATCACTATTTTTTCCTACTTCTAGGAAAAATTTTGCGAGTATACACCAAATAATGCAAAGAAAAATATATTCATTATTTTTGGTAAAAAGCAGTAATTACAGGAGTACTTATGAAACCTAATTTTATTTTTAGCTATGAAAATACAGGCAAAAAGCTATCACCCATGCTTCTGCAGTCTTATAGCTAATTAAACACTCTTCTGAAATATCACAAGGCAATGGAAAAAAATGTAATGTAATAAATAACCTGCATTTTGTTTTTTCTAACATGCTAGCTTTTTAAGACAAAAAGCCTTTGAAGTCTTGCAGCACAAAGTTATTTCCAAGTACTGGGTTTTTAGGTACTACTTCTAATTCTTATCTGGGATTTTTCACTTGTAAAATAGACAGCTGGTTACATGTACACCTGAGGGGGGGATAAACAGTACAAGGCTAGCACATCCTAACATAGTTAGGATGTTAAAGTGATGTGGAATCTAACACTATACAATATATTTTTTACATATTTGATCAGACAATTTACATACATTATAAATACAATAAAAAAGTCCTACAAATAATTACCAAATGGTAAATATTAGCTAAATTTTGTAGACCACATGACGATTTCCTTTATCCTTGTAGAAGAGGTAATATAATACTCATCCTCTTTGAGAGGATACTCATCCTGTTGTGAAGTTCTTGTACTGTCTGCCTGATAAGGTAGTACCCATACACTGAACTTTCAGTATGTCCAATTAACATAAATCACATCTTTTAATAATGTGATTATACATCACATACCAAGAAAATAATATTTCCACAAATTCATATACGGGTTATTTTTTTAAAAAATACAGTTCACATAACATAAACGTGAAGCAAATTATTCTCTTCTAAGTAGCAATTTAAAAATGTAATGCCTACTAAAATCATGATTCTCATGCGAAAGAAGCCAGGGTGGTATTAAGCATTATGAGACTAAGCAGCCACTGAGCTGGCTGGCTGAGCAGAGGCGTGAGCACGGGCTTGCAGGGACCATGGACAAGGACAGCAGTCGCAGTGGCCCAGGCACATCTCTCTGGGAAGGGCTCATCTCTCAGACCAGATCCTGAACCTGCGCTCACCTGGAACAGTACCGATCATTCAATCTAGATCATGCATTCAGATGGATTTATTTGTGCACCAGCAATGCTGGTCAAACTAATATATAATTAATCAATATAATAGACAATATGTTTCAAAAAGTGCAAAAATAGTGAAACTTTCCTTTAAATAAGTTTTTCTTTCATAAGTATACATCGGTGATTTTTTGGTAAATGTTAAATGAATCATTTCAATAATATGTGGGTTTAGAGGAAATGTTAAAATATTTAAAAGCTTAATTATCAGGGTGACCTGACTGATAAGGCACAGAAGCAAAAAACTGAGAGTAAACCCCAACACAGACAAGGGCAGTACTTTCTACATCACTTACACTGTACCCACATTCAGAGTATTTTGCCTGTCACATAGAACTTCAGCTATACACAACTTCAGCTATAAAAGCACCCTGTCTAGCTTTGAGTTAGAAGAAATTTCCCTCGATGCCTTGGGTACAGAAACAGAGCTCTCTACATAGTACTTTATTCTGCAATTGCTCGTGGTGCCATTGGCAGTGATGGAAGTGCACTCTGATGTCTTCATTAGACGGTAGTAAAAATTCTAGTGGCCAGGAGGATTAAAACAAGTCATATTTTTCATTTGGACAGCAAATAAGATGACCAATATTTCTAATTCAGTTATTATGATAGGTTTATTTATGTCTCTGCATCCTTACATTGGTAATATACTGTAATAAAGATTGAACTCCTATATGCAAAATACTTGAGCTCAGATAGCCAGCTGGGGAAGTCATTCCTTCCCAGGAAAGGGGCACTAGAAGAGGGATTCTGCATTGCATTTCATGGGAGAAATTGTTGTCAAGTCTGCAAGAATGCATAGGAAAACATTTTTATAGCTTTCCTTCCACAGACATTTTTGCTGTAAGAGATGCTCTTTCCAATAGCTGTAGGTTTGATCAAGCATGAAGTTAAAGCACTTACTATTAGTCTAACCCTTGGTTCACTTCTTTTTATTTTTATTCTTTTTTCACCAGGTTTGATTCTATTTACATCATTTTTTTTTTTCCAGATAAACTGAAGGCTGGGAGCTAAATGAGTAAAAAGACTTTACTGAGTCAGTTACCTGAAGACAATTCCAGAGCAACTCATATAGTCAGAGACCAGAGACACTCACACTGATCCCAAAAGGGACTGTTAAAGTCATCTAGCCTGACCTCCTACACATATTAATAAAATAAACTATCAAAAAAGCCATAAATTCTTCAAACAAGTAAGAAGACATATCTATGCAAAGCAGAGTACCTCAGAGGAACGTGTTTAACAGTAATAAAAGGTCTGCACATTTCTATACCCCAGTACCTCATTAATACTATGAAGGTATTCGTATATTGAACTTTTTTAGAGAAGATCAAATGAACTCATCAAAGATGACATAAGAACTGATAAGAAATAATTTTAATCAGAGTTTGCTAGACATAGTAATAAAGGAGAATTTGAGTAAGTTTTTAATTTCTCTCTAAAGCTTATAGCTGGAAGGAAACAAATTACAATCAAATCAAATCAATCAAAAAAACCCCACCAAAAAGCCAACAAAACCCAGTTGTCAGATATCTCATATCCAAACTAGAGACTCATGTTATACAACCATAAAATAGAAGAAGAAAAGAAGGAGATGCTCTTAGAGTAAAGGACATTCAGTGCACAAAATGCATTTCCAAATGTGCTTCATCTTGGTGGGAAGCATCTTCTACGGGAAGCAATAGATGAACTCTCTTATTTATATACAGACTGGAAAAGATTTGGGGACTACGCAACTAGCATTGCTTGTGATAGAACCACAATAGATATTTACAATCTAGATCAAAAAATAAAAGTCTGGTATTTACCTGCTTATATACACAACATGGCAAAATTCTTTCCCCCTCACAGGAAACTACTAACACTAAGTAAGAATTCTACTCTCATTACAGAAGTTGTAAGAGATTGTTTCAGTTCACCAACTGGTGATTCCTGTAACACAGACACACATACAAACTCAAACTATTTCTGCAAAATGTAACACTTAAATTTTGCATTCAGTCAACATTAAGAGTTATTGCTACTCACGGATGATCCATGCAGGTAATGTCTGAGTGTTACAGGAAATTCACAGACAGTAAATAGAAGGCACTAAAGTAAAAAGTCAGTTCACTCGATTTCAAAAGCAAATACATACTTACAGGCAAACATTTCACAGTCTCTTCAAATCTAAAGGAGACAAAACCAGCTGCCAAACCTTTCCTTCCTTGTACTGTTATTTTTCAATAGATGGAAAAGATATCTGGGTGGCTCCCCTAGACATTCATCAGGAGTAATCCTGGAACAGATCCCAGCAAACCTTCAGCAAAGATGAAGGTGTTGGAGTCTGCATGCAAAATCAAGGACTTAGTCATAAACACATTACAGTGGGTGGCTGCACCAGGACAGCGTTTGTACGTGGAGTATAAATAAATGGTGGTGGAGCAATGTTCTCCCTTGAATCACATAACAGTCACTTTGATAGAATTATGGTGGCAAACAACAGGAAGGGAAGTATGGTGACTTCCGCACTGCTACACTAGAAAATGAAAATGTGCATTTCCTGCAGAAACAACAACACATCAGTTGTGTGACTTCATCACTGTCTTTTTGTAATCTTGCTATGACTTCAACCTCATTATTTTCTATGTGCAGCACTTTGTATAATGCTACATGTAATACCTTCATTGTATTTTTGTCTTTTAAAGCTACATACTAATCAACTTAATATGGTGTATGATATCACCAGGCAGACTTCCCATTAAATAAGGCCATGTGGAGGGTTTTAATACACGTCTTTATCACTTGGTGTCTAGTTCTTAGCTGCACATAGTATTTCTTAGCACACATTACCCCACTATTGATGTAAGGTAGCAGCACAGGCTATAATTATTTAAATAAAAGGCACAGGGCATTGAGATTAAACTTGCTTTGAGACAAAATACTACATCCAGCTTAACTAAGTACCCATGTCAACAACCCCTGCAGGTAACAGTGATAGTCCAAGAGAGACAAAATAAGTGCTTACAGCTTGTAATTTGGCTTTGGCATTCCGAAATGCTGAGGACATTATCTGAAACCTTCCAGTGATCCACAGAACTGAGTTTTATTCTCTGCAGATTGTATACGGTGATTTGCATATCATTCACATGCTAGCCTATAATATTTCATTTAACGGGAAGGAATATCTTTTATGACATATATAGTAGATATACCATCATCAATTCCTCCCCAGCTCTGAAAAACAGTGATCTTAGCACTGAGTATACCAGAAGCAGCACCATTATAATGTACTTTAAACTCCTGTATTTATTTTAATGATGGCCTATTTTTAATGATGTTTTTACAGAAATAGAGGAGATACTTGACTTTTCCTTAGACATGCAGTGATGACTGAAGATTCCTGCACCTTCAACTTCTACTGATATTGACCAAGAGGTTGAAGACAGAAGTCCGAAAAAGCCGTGCAAATGGTACAACAATAACTGACAACAAGGTGGAAGGAAAAAAAATAATAATGTGGTTTATCATAAATGTACAGAGTTAGAAGTCTTCATAAATTTCCCCAAAGGATTACTTTGTAGTTCTAAAACAGAAGAAAAGTTATCTCAATGGCAGAAGCTAGAGGCACCCTGGAACTGAGTGAACCGTATTTAGAGTTTGATCATTAGGAGAGTTAAGTATTTTGCATATAGGAAAGAGGGGGAAAAAAAATCACTTAAAATTAGTTTTTTGAAAATAAAGAGTTCAAGCTGTTTGCTTCAGCTGGAAATGTTTTAATACTATGCCTTCTGACATAACAGGTAGAACAGTCACCCAGTAAGCATGAAATTCAGGTTTAAATAACCTCACTTGCAACTGCAATGGTTTTAAGTCAAGTTGTAGGAAGTAGGATATGACTGACCTTACAATCTGCCCCTCTCTTAATCTTTGAGTGGGTTGGTCTTAACTTTTCAGACTGATTGAGCTGTAAAGATTTAAAAGATGTTCACCACATCTTTAACAAATGTCACAAATACTACAAGATACAAAGAACTCTGTCTCCTTCTCCTGCTTCATGAATTGTTCCTAAAACCCTTTGTGAATCAGACTGTTATATTTGTTCAAAATAACTAAAAGCCTCGTTTACCTCAAATACAGTTTCTCCTTTGATGAAAATCCTTAAGCATCTTGATCTTTGAGCTGATCCACAATCAGCATTTTACATATACACACCCCCCCATCTTTCTTCAGTTCAGCTGCTATAGCAAAACATTCATTCACTACAGTCAGTTTTTCAGCTGAAAATGAGCAACTTTCACACTAATATCAGAAAGGACAAAACACAGTCACTTCAGCACCCACAGCAGCCAAACCCTGATTTAAACTGCACACATCTCTTGAAAAAGAACTCAAACCTGCTGTTACGCCTTGAATCAATTAGTCCTGGGAAAGCAGAGGCAGAAAGGACTGCCAGATAGTCTCCAGTCATACAAGTGCTGCAGCAATCACACTTTTCATCCTAGTTTTCTCAGTTGTATTCAAGATGGACAATTAATTCAGAGATGACAACACCATACATACAGTGAGTACAAAAATACAGTGTATATTCTTCTCTGGAGATGCACAGAAACAAAACCCATTATGAAGTCTAATATTAGCTTTAGGATAAAAACAGCGTATTTCCATAGGCACCATAAATATATATGGTATTGTATATATACCAGATACTAACAAATTTCTGTTACAGGGAGTTACATAGGTGACTATACTCCCTTGCTAATTTTAATGATTAAAAACCTCTTGCTTCAGTGACATTTGCCTTGACAAGCCCAAGGAAGAACAGCCATGTAAGCAGCACAGAATGAAGAGCAATTCTTCTCTCACTACTGTTGAGGGTCCTCATGGGAGTAGAAAAAATAAAGGCTATCAGTAGAAATTAATTACTGTTTAGATTTTTTCCATTCTCTCCCCAGGATGCAGGGACTACAGGTCACACCTTCTACTCCCCTCTTCCTATAAAGAAAAACCAGATTGATTGACTTCGCCTGACATGGGGTGGAAAAGTCTTGGTCACAAAGTAGAGAAAACCTACCTGGTAGAAAAATCTACCTTATTCATTAGTTAAAATTTTCTTTACAAATATGTAATTTCCAGGATCAAGACGTGAGATTAATTACAAATACTATCAGGCCTGTGCTAGAAACAGGTAAATCATCTGAAAATCACCAACAGATGTTGGCTGTTGCATGCTTTTTATTAAATGCGTATTTGAAAAAGAGGAATATTCCTGAGAAATCTATCTTGCCACCAGAGCTTTTATAAGGAAATGCAATGTAAAGAAAGAATGTGTAATCTTATCTGCTGGACTGAGTATCTTTTACAGGATGAGCTGTTCTGAAATTAGACTGCCTTTAAATATATTCAAGTGTTTTTTCAACACGCTTCTTTTTCATATATACCATAGGTCCACAAGCAATACTCAGGATGTCATTGTGATCTATACTACCTCTGCCTCTCATGGTAAATAGCAGTCATAACTCTTCTTTGATCAGGGAGAAGAGGAGGACTTTTACTGAAAATTGAGAGGTTTTGATATTGCTAGCATCTAACTTTTTTTCCTCAAATCCAGTTATGACTCCTTGGGTTTTTTTTCCTTCTATTACCACATTTCGTTTAGAAGAGTATGACAAAAGGGCCACTATTCATGTAAATGGAACAGCATCTTATTTTGATTCATAATGGCAGTCAAACAAACATTATATGAGGTAAGATATTATCCTAGCCTGTAGGCCTCAGGCTCACATAGATAAAAACAGGCATTGATGGTATCTCTGGAAGTCATGGGGCCAAAGCACAGCCTTCAGAAATACTTCCAGAGACCTTAATGGGCTTTGATTCAGTCCAGTGGGCCCTCCCTTGCATCTCCTTAGTAAGGAAACCCAAAGTCTTAATACCCACTGGCACATCTCTGAACAAACATCATTCCTGAAGGGAGCACTGATTTACAAGGAAAAGCCCCACTGTCCCCAGTGATACCCCATCAAGCACCATGTGTTTGCATTGGGGTTTCAAAGCAACTAATTAGTTTTCCTTTTATTTTTACATCAGTGTAACTTTCAGACTTTGAAACTATTAAAAAGTCCCAAGTATATTATTAGAAGATCACATTTGAACTTTACTAAATCAGCAGTAGCTGATGCATCTCCAAATGTTAAGTGCAAATATTCACACATATGAAAACAGGTTTCTGGTCACATTAAGCAGTATTTTTAATAAAATCTCATTATAAATAAGTAAATATTAGAGCACTTTAGGGTTGTTTGGTTTGCATTTTTTAATTATAATGATTTTTTTCATAATAATGATCGAGGACTAGCCTGCAACATCTTTTCATGTCAGTAGTTCTAATGTCTACATATAAATAACAGTTGTGGTATGACTCTAAAAGTTTAATCTGAACTGTGTATAAATTAATTAAAAGATTCTTTTTGTTCTCATTTGGAGACATGGATCAAGCCTCATCACTAAAATAAGATGTTTCACCACATGTTCTAAGGAAGTACTTATGTAGCCCAGGACATGTTATTTACAAGAAAGAGTATCACTAGTGCTAAAACTTTATTGTCTTCAGTGTGCTGTAATTCTCACCCCTCTTTGGGATAACCTCTGGAATGGGCTGATAAAGGAAAGACTGTTGACACAAATAGCTTTTCACTGTCTGCTGAAGGAGATGAGATAGGTTTTAATGGGCTGCTTAATAAAATCCTTAAATGTAAATAGTGATTTTATTTTAGAATTGTGAAAAGGAAGCAGAGAAGACAATGGCCTACTTGTGGGAGCCGGCAAGCAGATCTCGGAAGTAGCTAAAGACGATACTATCCAAGGGTTAAGTTACTGGAGTGCCACAGCTTCCAGTATCCACAAAAATGGGACAAAGTATATGATCAAACAGAAATTATAACACAACTCCTCCTCCTTCACCACACTATTTTGCCTCTTTCCATATCTCTTCACTTGTGAAAAAAGCAAACAGGTACTCAGGAGTCAACATAACACTGTAACTTTACTGATCAGTGCTTCCTTAGAAGGCATTGAAAAAAACCACCTATTTATGAGTAGAATGAAACACACAGAAACATCCTAAAAGTTATAAAATACAATTCACTGGTCTGTGAAGACAAAAAGAAGTCTGTGTTAAATAAAGCTTCATGAATGATTCACAAGGCCCAGAGTTCCCTCTATTTCCAGCAGTGTTCTCAAGCCAGTTTAATATTTCTAGGTAAATAATTCATGCTACTTTTGTTTCTAGCAATAATGCATTCTCAGAAATGCTGGCTGAACAGTATGCTGGGCTCATTCCCTGAACTTTCAGACTGTGCTGTCTGAAAGTACAACACTTAATTCCACTACCAGAAGTGATCATCACCTTTTTTTGAGAATAAACAAAAAGAATGAATAATGACCAAGCTTTTCAGACATAGCTTCAGCTATAATATATGAAAATGGCCATGAACACAGAAAAGTAAAGTTGGTATCTGTGTATTAGATACACAATCACCACAAATGATTGAATATTTCTTTGAGTAGACAGATAGCGAGAACTGAACACTCAGTATTTCCAAGGAGGAAAGAGCACAGAATGAGGAAGGATATAATGAAGAAGAACACAGAAAGATTTGAAATTACATTTGTCTTAAGAATGGTCTCCTATATATACTCTTACCTCTTATACTTTGCAAGGACAAAGTTTGCAAGCACTGATGTTCCCCTTCTCAAAAAAATGTCTTTATATATGCCACTTTCTGACTTGCTATGGGGAAGGCAATTATTTTACAAATATTATTATTTAGCAGGTTTCTACTTTCATCCTGAAACAGATCTTCCTATATAATACAGTACTGTTGTATCCTACAGCATACTAGCTCTAATAGAGCTGTAAAAAATCAGTTACAAGCTTATGGCTATTAAAACAGACAATTTTAGGACATTAAAAAGGTAACATAGTTTTATGCATGGATTCTTAAGTATAAATATCATGCGCAGGTTCAGCTTCCAGAACAAGCAGGGAAGAATACCTTTTCTGAGTTACCTGCAGAATTACCTTTATCTTCCAAAAAATGGTGGGACTTGAAATCTCAGGGTCTTATAACGGGAGTAGGTTTGGGCCATCATGCATACCAGTGATTATCCCAATCACTGCAGTGATTTATGCCGGTGCTGTAACATGGAAGAGTAAGGAACCATGGTGTTTCTTGCTATTTATTTCCAGAAGAGCACAGCAGTTGCTCACAATGACTACTCCGTTATGTTTCTCCCTACTAGTTTTATGTCACAAAACTAAGATGCAAGCCCATTATGATCCATCCATGATAATGCTTGGAGAACTACAGCGTGCTTGCATAATGCAGCCATTATGTCACAAACGTGCATGAAATCCCAAACTGGGAGGGAATACAACTGTTCTGAACACAACTGAAATCCTGTTCACTCTGATCAATAGGGATAAGTGGGCTGAGATCAATTACACAAAGCTCAGTATCAAGCAATACTATTAGTACTGCAATGACCAAGTACACACATAGAAATAGGAAAACTTGAGATGGGAGCTCAAGCTGAAGGCTAAGTTTTATTATTTGAGATGCAATCGAGGCAGAGACAGAGAAAAAAGTAATTTTCAATAATATTTAATACATGTGCAGATGGGAATACTACCTAGGCATTATCTATTTATTCATATTGGTAATCTTCTTAAAGAACAGTCTATTAATCACGTATTTTATTGCTGTCAGCTTTGTTTGCAGAATTGTCATGAATAATAAATAATTTACTTTATCAGTTCCATAGGCTCAAAAAAAAATACAGCAAACTCCTTTCTTCCCAATATGTATCTCTCCTATGATTTTATGACTCATTCTATTTCAGTTCCCCCCCAAATGATGTATTCTAAGTTTGAGAAGGGAATAGGCATGAGTTATCAGAGCATGCTTCACTACTAAATATTAATCACTTACTCTCTCACTGGCAGTGAAATCTACTTTATCATCACTAGCAGTGATATTCTTCGATTCTGACAGAAGCTGTTGAGACAGACTTATAACAGCAACCAACAGAAGAACGAAACAGTTTTCAGCATTTAGAATTGGTTTCAATGCTATGGTAATTTCAGTTAATCAACAGAGACTGATTCAAGATGAAGCTCAATATAGTTATTGATTTGACTCTGGAGTTTTAAAAAAGTAAATGTAAACAACTTTGCTTCCAAACATTTCTGTAACTGGATGTCTGGAGCTCTACATTTTGTCACATTTAAATATCTGTGATAGTCTAAGATGATCTGATGTTATTAGTTCCACTGACATTTAAGAACTTTTCCAATCATAGTTAAAACCCTCCCTCTGCCAACTTAAAAATAAAGGTACAAAGATAAAAATAAATTAGAGAATTAGATCAGGGATATAAGTCACTGTAATGCTATCATTAACTTAATTGACACTATGCAAATTTGTATTAGCTGTGGATATGCCTTTTATTTATAGGCTTTTTATTTTAAAGATACAAACAGTAACTACACCAGAATAAATCTTGCAGTTTGAGTGTTTTTAATCAATCAGTTAAAACTACAAGATGTACTTTAAAAAAAGAGCCTGGTGAAACATTGCCAGTACTTTCCGTTGAAATACAGGTTATGTTTACCTATGTGCTAGTGCTGGCAGAAATGCTATGTAGAATTTATAAGCATCTTTTAAATATAGTTTAAGCAGTGCTTTTGTTGGCTGCCTAATTCCTCTAAAAGTGAATTTCACTCTTTAAAGTGGAACATTTTCTAAGCAGTAGTGCTAAATTCTCATATTTATGTCTCAGCTTAGTCATACTTACAGGTACTTCTTGTCTTTGACAATTGTTACTTCCTTCCAAGAGGCAAGCCTATATAACCCTGTCTCTTCAGTGTGCAACACCACAAAGGAGGGAGAAGTTTTAACCAGGAAGTTTCCAATAATCAGATTTCAGCCTGGTCTCTATGCACTGCAGACTGATATTAGAACTGAACTCCAATTTTAAACAATTTATACCAACTGTGGGATTTCTAGATCTCTTCTAAGATGTCCACTCTCATCTTTAAAGTCCAGCACTAAGGTTAGTCTGAAGAAAGATTTTCACACGCCAGTACAACACCAGAGTCTACTGCACACAGAAGTGTTTGGGGTTTTTTTCTAATTTCTTTAGGAACCTACAGTCTTCAAGTAAGTATCGCTAATCCATGCTGTGCTTCCAGTTCTCAGACAGTGCACTAAGTCTCAAGGTTAATTGACAAAACCAATAGACCCATGAGGAACAACGTAACATCTGCAAACATGCAAGACGAAATGGTGCTTTCGCCCAGAAGCATTATGAGCAATGACATGACCTTTCAGCCAAGCAGCCATAAGAGTTCCAGTGTGTTCACTGACAAGTGACCGCATTTTTTTTTTGTGGTTTGAGTGGTGTCCACAGCCACCCTTAGACTGGCTACTTACTATCACCACAATACTTCAAGCACATAAATATACAGAGATTTGGCCTAAACAGAAATACACTGTATGTGGCTGTTATGATTTAAGTGAGAGAAAAAAAAAGTCATTCTGGGAACATGAAAGAGAGAGAGAAACATTTGAGAGTGAAGTTTTAGTTTTTTCCCCCTAAATGTCAAACCGCACCTTCAACTCCCTGAGAACGTGTAATAAGATAAAAGCAAGTCTGACAGCTATTCAACAACCCAGACCTTTCAGTAAAAAAAACAAAAACAAAAAACAAACAAACAAAAAAAAACAAGTGGCAATTTTCTGTGAGCACTGCTAAGGGTAGCCAAGTTTCAGTAGAAGTAACACCAATTCAATTGTTCCTTGTCTTAAAAAAAGACGTTCACAGATATGAAGAACCTGAATATAAAGTCAGGTTACATGTTTCTACTCCTCATTCTCCTTTCATTCAGCTGGTCTCTTCTGAGAAGACACATTGCATGAGACTCGCTTAAGTGTGGGCACAATAAACACATAAAATGAAAGGGATGTACTCTGACAACCACAAAATGCACCTCGGTACTTACAAACCCTGCATTAACCTATGATTTCTTCAGTGAATTTGAAGAAACAATCACCATGTGAATTATAAGGACAACATAATGCACATTTGCTTGCCTTTTTTTTTTTTCCTCCATGAACACAAAATCCACGGCAGATCACACAAGCTAGACTGTGCTCCTAACAGCTTGACTAGCTGTAAAGCACATATAAAACCCTGGCCTTTCACCACATTTTGCTATTGGCCACATTTACTGAATGAACCTTCCACTTTCTGTAGCTTGGGCAAAAGTCATCTATCATTTTAACGTGCTCTGCAGTTAGAAGATAGAGAGATGCCAATTACTGAGACACTTTCTTTTCTACTTCTCTGGGAGAATAGAGTTCAGAATTATCTCGTTGTCAAAATGTGACATAATAATGCAAAAAAAAAAAAAAAAAGACTTACTTGGTGGTGGATATGGATGAATAATCAGGAGAGTACAGTCAACTTCTTTTGGGCCATAAGAATGCAACACTAAGCCTTCGGTCTTCCAAATAAATATGCTCAATTCCTGAGGGCCTGAAGCCAAAATTGTGATCCTGAAAGCCCCCAATTACTGCCTAAACACAGGGACTCCTAAATGGCAAAAAACTTTACTTTTTCACGTCATCTTTCTCCAGGTGCTTTAACTTCTGCTTCTGTGCGTTCATTACACAATCAGAGCTGAGCATCCTGATGCCTACCTGCATTCAAGCCCCAGTCCAGATCAATACATTAGCTGTCCCCCAGCTGAAGTTCTCTGTGGGTCTCAATCCAGGAATTTGAAAACAGACAAAAAACGGACTAGGAGACTTGTTTTTTAGAAAGTTATTTTACTGCCTTAAAGCAATATAAAATCATCTTGAGTGCACATAGGTCCACATTGTAGATGTACAGATTTTTATTCACGCGAGAACCATCCTCATGACATAATAACTTCCCACTGACAACTACATTTTAAGATCTGTCAATCAGCCAGTTTTTTAATCCATTTAAAATGCACTCTACTGCTATTCTCTACTGTCATTCTGTTTAATGTGGTAGGTGAAATAACTTGCACAATTCTAAATGACAATATTTTATTGAAAAGTACAACAATATTTTATTGAAAAGTTGTCATGGCCTCAAGTCTCCCATTTGTGTCTACCTTTTTTTACTACAGAACAAATTAGCATCCAGAAAGTAGGTGGAATTCAAGTTTTTAAAAACATGTCTTAAGGGACAACAAGCCTTTAAAGCTAACGAAAATTTGTGTCTTACTCTCTCAGAACTAAAGTCTAAGAACTATAGCCAAAATCCCCCATCTCAAATACAGGTTACAGAAATGTGTGAAACAGAGCAAGACAGGATGGTTGGAAAAGCTCTTGGAAATGAAAAATAACCATATGTGGTCAAATGGCTGCCCAGAATTAGACATCATTGACAAAGAGGCTGGGAAGAAACTGTGCTCCTGGAAGCTTCAATAGGCCTGAACATGAAATACTGGTCACTCAAAAACTCTACCCACAGACAGAATCACAGAATCATCTAGGTTGGAAAGGACCTTGAAGATCATCTAGTCCAACCATTAACCCAACACTGACAGTTCCCAACTACACCATATCCCTAAGTGCTATGTCAACCCGCCTCTTGAACACCTCCAGGGATGGGGACTCCACCACCTCCCTGGGCAGCCCATTCCAACGCCTAACAAAAGACAAGGCACACCGATTTCCTCCTGACCTCTCAGGAGGAATGGTGCACCTCCCTGTGCACCATCTCATCAATGATTTTATGTGGGGACTGGCAAAACAACACTTGGAAATTCTGTAATCTTAGAAACAAATTAACCATAAAATATGCCTCCAAATACATAAAAAGAAAATTGTCCACCATGATCTCAATTAAATAGACATTATAGCAAACCTTCTGACTGCATTAAGACTTGATTTCAGTTCTTTCACAACACAAAACACATACATGCATAACCACAGGCAATTGGAACTGTATTTTTGTATGAAATTTCACAAGACACTCCTGACGGAAAGAGCTGATTTCATTCCTGAGAATTCATAACTAATTTAAATTTCAAAGAAACAAGTGCACACCTGTCTGCATACTTTGTTCCTCAAATCTATCAAGTCTAGAGTCATCAGTGTCAAACTAGTGAATCTTCCACAGCAAAAACAAAAAAAAAATCCATTACATATTTTAGGAGTTATGAATTATATTTTAATCTAACAGTCATCACTGAATTCTGTATTAGCATCTGGTTTATATGTTCTATTTTACAATAGCTTTATTGGCATAATGAACATACTACAATAAAATCTGTAAGAGCCAATATCACATAACAAGCATTTTTACAATTGCAAAAGCGTATCGTTCACTGTGTTCTGTTCTGTTGGAGATATGGAGCTGAAAAACATATATCCAAGGAAGAAAAAGACTCTGCTTTTTCAAAATCTTTAATACATTTTTCACCAAACAGGGATCAAAATACTCTTTTTCCAAGATAAATGGATCCATTTTGGCTGATAATGGTCTTTCATCAAATAACAAATGTAATTTGGGTTTGTGCAGCTTTTTGAGGTGATGCAGCAGAATTTGTTTGCTGTATTGTTTTTAATCCAACACTACTTGCAAATAATCAGATGACAATGATAAACACAGAGTAGTCAGCTGTTTCAATTAATTCCCTGGACAATCTTTGCTACGCATGTCCCCCTCCAGAATATATATTATAATCAGATGTAGTACAGTGGCTTATATGAAAGTTTTACTTTAAATGTAAATTTTAAATGTTGGGTAAGGGCAGATCTCTTGAAGTGGCACAAGCTGAGTCGAGTGTACTGTTAATAAAAGACCTGGTGAGCTGCAAAAGCCACGTTCCTGTGGCAAGAAAACATCAAATGGACCATCATCACACATCCCAGGTCTTCAAGATTTCTACAAAGGGACAGAATGAATAAAATGTTCTCATGATCACAAAACAGAAAAGAGAGAAAGGAAGAAAAACAAACGGAGGTCTTTCAGATAAAGCCCTAGTAGCAGGAGTTGCCAAAAAGATATAAAAAAATCTTACCTTTCTAGAAATATCTATTTCTTGTTTTGTCTGCTTGCTTTTTAAACAAGACTGCTATTAATCCCAACAACAGCCCTGATCCAAAGCCAACTGAAGTCAACAGAACTATATTCAATGTAATTCAAAGTAATCCTCTGGGGAGTTTGGATCAGTTCTCTTTCTAGGTATCTCAAGAATCTCAAATTGAGGACACAAAATAATCAACAACTAAGATTTTGATTGTAAGAATCCCTCCTCATGCAAATAATACCACTGAATTCAATGTTTCTTTGTAAGGACTATTCACGTAATGGTTACTCAAAATTAAAGTGTAATCCTTTGCACATTGCTAAGATCCTGAGTTATAACACAAAATCAGTTCAGGAGATTCAGTCTAAAAGATTATAATTCCACTGGTGTAAGAGCTTTCAAGCTAAGCCTGAACTTGTCATGAAGTCTCCCACCACGCTCCTCTAAAGGAAAAAAATGCAAATCTCTCTTTCTTTAGTAGCTTGTTACTCTTCTGCAGAAAAGAAAACAAATTAAAGCTATATGCATCTTAGGAAGTGCTGCAGCCCAGCAGGAGTTGATCTGTAGACAGAAAGAGTGCTGAAGATCTGACATCCATCCATATTAACTGTATCTCAGGGCTTTTACTTCAGACCCGCTATAGAGTGGCACCATGGACTGAAGTACCCCCAGAGACTGAGTAAGCTTCATTTGAAAGAATGCATTTCATGTGCTTTGCAACCAACTAACAACACAAACTAAAGAACAGTAAGTGGGGGCAATGGGGTAACTCGCTTTGAAAGTGGAAACTTGATCCAAGCAAAAAGTTGGATGTAGAGGCACCCAAAAGATTCCATCATCCTAAGAAAACTCACACAGATCCATGTGTCCCTGTCCTTTCACAGAGTGAGGCTAACTTAAATCATAGTGCCCCACCTCCCCCAAGAATATTCAACAAGTGATCCTCACTGGGGAAATATCTAGTGACTTCTGGCATAACAAAAAGATCCTTTCCAACAGCATTTGTATCATGACCTTGAGTGTTGCAAAAGGGCTGTAATGTTTCATCTGCACTGGTTCACAAATTTGCATGAAAAGTTATGCTTCTGCTTAAGAGTTTGCAAGCCTGAGCCTTTAGTCCAGATGTTTGCTAAGTGCTAGATTAGAATGGCCACAAATTTGTTCACAGGTGCTTTGCAATGTATAATATACACTACTATTCATCAAGAGCAACTCCACTAAAATCAGACAGACAGGGCTAGAGCTGGTAGGAGTGAATATAAATCAAGCTGTAGAAGTCTTGCTCTGCTACATCTTTTTTCTTGTCCCTAGTGGTAGACAGAAATACTAATTATACACAAACAACATATTTTACTATGACTTTGAATCACATAATTAATATCAAATTAATTTCTGATACCTAGCAAAAATGTTTTAACTATTATTGTATTATATGGTCCTGTTCACAAACAGATTATTAATAAGCTTTGTTATGTGGGTCAACTACTTGACTCCTAAATAATGGCCTTTCGGTTAACAGGAAGGAAAATAAAGGAAAGTACATTATTGGAGTTTTGAGACTGCCCTTTAACCTTATCACCTGAAGGAAAAAAGAGGCTGTCATTAAATTAAAAGGCTTCCAGATTTCAGACTTATCTTACAATGTGGTTTACACAACTCACTCTTGTAAAGGTGAATATAGACCCGATCGAGACATGATGAAGAAAGAAAACTAATAGTGCGGTGACCTCTGTGGTCAGAGACCATGCTAACAGTTCTGGGAACTGATCTTTGATTACCTCCTCTTCCTCCCCTCCCCCCCTTTTTTTTTTAAAGCCCTTTGAAATCTAGAGCAAACAGTTCTCTGTATTAACTTTTGTACCACTAGTACTATATACACATAACACTTTTACAGAAGCAGCTTTGCAATAAGTGCAATCGTCATAAAGAGTGAAATAATATTTCTCAAGTCTCAGTTCTCCACAGCCTTATCATTGCCGCAATGTGTCACTGAGACAAGATCAGAAAGAAAAATAGTAAAATCATGCTGTCTACGCATGCAAACCAGGAATGTTATCTTGGTTGGACATTTTTTCTATAGGGACATGGGACAGAAAAGCAATACAGTCTACCTGCCATTTCTAGTGTATTTATTCCTTAGCAGGGGTGGGAGGAAGGGCAGGGCGTATTAAGTCATGTACCACATTTTTGCTGTTCCTGGTTTAGAAGAGTGAGCCAATTCAAGGGATGCATTACCCCTGGGTGAAGATACGAGTCTGGGATGTAAAACAGCATGGTTCAGTTTCTTATACTAATGTAGAGGTCTTGCCTGATGGCAGATATATCACTCGTTCTGACTCGTTTCTTCAGTTATTAAAAGGCAAAACAGTATTTTCATTCCCCATAGCTACATATACTCACAGTTGTAAGGCAATCCAATAATATGACAACGGAGTTTACATAAAAACATAAAGCTAATTACATGGTAAAGCTGGTCTCCAGCCTGTCCCTTGATTGCACAGACATGACAAAGGAACTGCTGTATGATGGTATTGGGCTACAAGGGCCATGAGGACCCCAAATAGCCAGGAACAATATTTTTATAATTTAACCTAGTTTTAAGGGTTTAAAAGTCATCAGTGTCACTGAAACTTGCCCTCTACGGTCTCCCAGTTGGTAAGCAAATTATTTCTATCAAATGAGTTTAAATGAGTGAAAAATGTGAACATTTTTGCATGTCTACCGCAAATTCACAGCATCTATTTTTTATAAGGATTTTTCAGTAAACAGCTTACTATGCATGCAATGATTTCATGCAGCTTACACAAAATAATGTTATTTAAAAATGAAAACAGGAAGACAGATTGCAGTTATTCAAAATTCCTTCCTACAGGAGTGTAGTGAAGGTATTAGGGTATTGAGTGTAGAATAGGTATTCACATACCTAATAGTGAATGAATGGCCCCCCCAGTGTATAGCTAGGACCACTGTACTGGAGTTGTCATTCTCCAGGGTTAAAATAAGCAACATTCAGCCTGGTAGCTGTTCCACCACTGCTTGCAGAAAACTGAATTAGGATTAAGAGCAATTCCCACATAAAATAAAGAACAGTATCCCCATTTTATGATTCCTTTTACTCTGATTTAATTTGGTTTTGCATAGTTATAGATTCTCCATTCTGGTGTACTTTTACTGATAGAAAAATATAGAGAGAGATATATAACTATAATCATAGGACATTGTTTGAGCTAGTGGATTTTTCCAGAGCTGATTATGCTCTTG
Organism: Strix aluco; assembly: GCF_031877795.1. NCBI lineage: Eukaryota > Metazoa > Chordata > Aves > Strigiformes > Strigidae > Strix > Strix aluco. The sequence continues at coordinate 9,815,321 of NC_133936.1, read as the reverse complement.
GCTCCAGTAACAAAAGGCACACAGTTTACTGATGTACGTTGGCCAAACAGAGGCACATGGACAGTGAGAAGCGTGAAACAAAGCAGAGGCAGCCCAAAGATCCCGCTGGTGCCACTATGAGCAGCTGAAAGCACAGGAACTTCTGTGATGCATACAATCCTCCCCCAAATACTGTGATATTTTCCAAGCCCTAGTAGTGTGGGAGGTAGAAGAGGAAGAGACAAGGAACCATACTTAGTCTCTGGTAATACCTAACCACTCAGGTATAGCTGAAGACAAAAGTTCAGGTGGCCTATAGCTCTAATGTCCTATACTATAATTTTTCTCTGTGTGCATGAGAATTTACTACCCTGACTATTTGCTGAATTATCTTAATAGATGCCAAATTCGTGCAACAAGAAAATCCACCCTTATTCTTCATCTACTCAGGGAAAAAAAAAAAAAATTGTAATTACATTTGCATTTGATTCCTGTATTGTCCTTACCTTCTGTTTAAATCTAGAATTTCTAGAAGACTCAGTCTGTTAGCTCTCTAAGCACATCCCAAGAAGCTGATGTGTGTATTTTTCCTGAACCAGGCAGGGCTCCCCGGATATGAAATTGTCAGAAACTGACTGGCACATTCATTCATCAATTTCAAAAATGGCACTTGGTTACAGTTTTTCTTTTTTTTTTCCCCAGAAACCTTTAATGCCCGTGCTTTCAATATGGCATTAAATGCTGAGGTAACAGTCTGATGATGCACCTAAAAGCATTAAAACAATCTCATATAAAGCATTTTAATAACCACAGCTCCACAGAATTAAATGAGAAAAAATAAAGGAAGCATTTTATTCATGGAATCATTTCAACAAATCTACTTAATTCATCAAATTTAAAATGGCTAGGAGCAGAAATGCAAGTGTGCCGACTTTTAAGTATTTCACATTTTGACCATCGTTGAAGAAGCACTTTGTTTAGGCCTTTGTGTACACAAATCACTTTGTCCTTTCCTGTCTTTTATCTTCCACTGTCCTTTCTTCTGTATATAACGAGCTTCTAAATTTCAAGCCATTTAGTCATATCTAACCTTTATAGCATTTTTCTTCTGATGGATGTATTCTTACGAAATGAAAATTGTTCTATAATACTAGAGATTTTTCAGTAAAATAAAGTAGTACTCAGTATGCAATAAGAAAATGCTAATCACACGAATAGTTTTTCATTGCATTTATGTAGCATAATAATTAATAACGTGGGTTTATTTCAGGATTTCACTAAATGATGCAAAATTCGCTAATGTAATATAGAACTCATTCACCCAGATGTTCAAAAGCTGCTCTCTCTCCTCATCAGTCTTGCATTCTAAACAGAATTAAACTACATGAAAAGAAAATGTTCTGAAATATAAACTAGGGGGCTGTTTTCTATGGATTTTCTATTTCTTATTGTTAGCAATGGGCTCCAAGCATGTTTTTTTGTGTGGGTTTTTTTCCTTTATTGTCCTGGTTTCAGCCAGGATAGAGTTAACTTTCCTTGGGCTGAGAGGGAGCACAGCTGGAGGGCCGGTCTCAGATCAGTCACTGCAGTATTCCATATCATGTGACGTCATGCTCAGTATATAAGGGGACATGTGCTCTCTCATTGCCGTTTCGGTGTCTCAGTTGGCAACGGGATTTCTGGTGCGGTTGGGATCGCTGCTGGGGGGGCTGCATACCGGTCGCCAGTCAGTGAGCAACTGCTGTATTTAACCGGTTGGACTTACTATAGTTACTGTTGTTTTGTTACTATTACTAAATATTTTTTTATTCAACCTATGATTTTTTTTTTTTTTTTGTCCCTCCCCTATTTCACCGGGGGTGGGGGGGGTGGGGGGGGTGGAGGAAGTAAACAACTGGGCACGTGGTGATTGGCTACTGGCCGAGTTCAACCATGACATTTATTTACCCTGGAATTGTTTTTTGAGGGTTTCTATAATTAGTTTAAATCCCTTGTACTTTTGAAGAAGACTGGTTAAGAAAAATAATGTAAAATAAAAATACATCCATTTGCGGTGTTGTACTTCAGCCTGAATCATCAAAAGAAACAAACAAAAAAAAATCTGCGTAACTGGTATCCTCTCACAGAAATGAAACCAAAAGCAACACTTCCCAAGGTGCCCCCGCCATCCTCTGAACTAACCCCCACAACTACCACTCCAGATAGGCACAGCTCGACAGAGCAGTGGAGAGGAGCCATCTTCTTTCCAGGCAGGGTGAACACACATGACTCCTGACAAAACTTCTGCTACAGTTCTACCCGTGCAAGCTGAGCTCTGTGGACAGGCCAGAGCACAAAGAAACACCTCTAAAATTACTAAATAAACTTAAACACAGTGAATGCTATTTGCTAAACTGACTGCCTGTGCAATCAAGAAGGTTCTGGTAACAAACATGCAAGTGAACTTCCCCTTCAACTGGCTCTAATACTGAAAAATACCATACTGTTCACTGCCAAACTGAAAGATTCTTTCTGTCTAAAGTAAACTGCCAAGAGAATTCACAGACATCTGATCCTAATTTTTTCCATTTCTTCCCTAAAAAGATATGAAAAGAATATTGAGGGAAAAATACATTCCCAATTGCTTAAAGCAACAAATTATGAGGCAGTATATTATATGACTTTAGTAAGTAATAAGGTAAGAAAAGATTACCATCTCCAATTAGAAAACAAATTTTACTCAATTATTCACTTAGCTACTGGTTAGCAATTGCAAAGAATAGTTTTTCTGCAAAAAACAGATAATAAAACCGATTATAAAACTCAGCCACTCACAGAAGTACTACTTTACAATAGGTAAATAGAATTATTTTTCTTTATAAAATTATTTTTCTAAACTCTTCTTCAACCATCACAGACATCGTGTGCACTCCTACCACTGTAAACTACTTGCCATATTTTCAATTTTTGAATAGTCCTTACTGTGGCTACCTCTTAAGATTCATAGTGCATATGCTACTATACTTTGAAGACAACTCATTTACAGAAACACATTCTAAAAGGTAAAAAGTGAGTATCTTTCTTTTTAACATATTTAAAAAACTTTTCACATTCTTATAAAAGGTCACGACAATTGCAGAAGGTTCCTGAAAATTGAAAGAAAACAAATGTCATTCCCATCTTCAAGAAGGAGGACACAGGTAACCATGGACCAACCAGTCAGCCTCACCTTGGAGAAGGTGATGGAACAACTAATCCTGGTTAACCATTTCCAAAACTATGAAGGAGATGATGATGATTGTGAGCAGCTGACATAGATTTACAAAGGGTATCATAAAATATCTCGAGTTGGAAGGGACCCATAAGGATCACCAACTTTTTACTGTGACAATGGTCAAACACTTGAACAGGTTGCCCATACAAGCTGTAGAGGTTCCATCCTCAGAGATACTCAAAACCGGACTGGTGACAGTCCTGAGCAACCTGCTGTAGATTAAACTGTTTTGAGAACAGTGGTTGGACTAGACCATCTCCAGAAGCTCCTTCCAACCTCAGCAATGCTGTGGTTCTGAATTCCAAAGTCTTATAGATTAACACCACTTGTCTCTCCTTCATTGTTTCATAGTGTGGGTTTGGCTTTCAACTACTAGTATCCTACTTTCTCTGAAAAACAACAGTTAATGTTCTAGAGATTGAGTGCTGAATATAAGAAAGAACCATAGCTGCCATAAATCAATATACTACCACTGACATCAATGGAACTAATTCAAAAACTGCAGCTGAAGGACCTCTTTCTATCTCTTGAGATGCATCTTTTCAAGTTTTTGCATTAAACACTTATTAGCATCTCACTGGCTAGTATCTTAAAGTATTCTAACCATGCAAAATAAAGTCCACTCTTCTTTCTTCGAGAATTATAGTTCTTGTGTTGAAGTCAGTGTCCTATAGCTGCAGACATAATAGTGAAAGAGTATAAAAGAAACAATTTCTATACCAAGAAAGAGTACCTTTCATTAGACCTTTGTTATGGCTGGGGGAAAAAAATGACAAGCTTTAAGAGAACAAAATCTTCATTACCTTTCAGATGTTTCTGCTTTAATTTAACAGAAGTTCAATTTTCAGCTGCCTTGCTTGTGATGAAGCCACATAATACAGTAGTATAAAATGCTACTGAATCATAAATGCTTGTTTCACTCAGAAAATAATTACTACTAGGCTGAAGAATCTGAGAACAGAACATTTCATCAAAGCCTTCCAAAATTCTCTCAACCCATATGCCCTTACAGTCTGTTTTCTCACTGCTGTTAGGACATGTGACCTTCAAACTAATAGTCATGAAGCTCTCAACGTATCAAAAAAATCTGCCCCCACAGCCTAAGATTGAGTTGGCAATATTTATTGAGCATCCATTATTTATAACTCACTGTCATTAGCAGTAGTAACCACATACTGTCTCTCAAAAAAGAAACATTGATGAGATGTTGGCATCATGCACTCAAATATTCAACTCCCTAAAATGTTCTTTTTTTCAGTGAAGTGGTTATTTATTCTAGACCATTCTGGTGAGGGCAGTGCACAACTTCTTCCAAGAGCCACAGCACAAGCAACAGAAAGGAAATCACATTGACATACCACTACTTCAGCTAGGATCACAGTCCTGTAAACCTTCCACCACATGGCAGAGAAAGTTTATATTAGAAGAAAGTTTATATTACAGAATACTCAATGCAGAAAACTGTTCAGCAAATGATTTCTTTTGTGAGATTCTTCCAGATTTGTGAACAGAGTTGGTGGTAAAGTTTCTCCTCTGAATCTGAATATTCTTCATCCATTTTCAATGTTATAGTGAATATTAAAAGATTCAGAAAAGCTAACAGCATCATGTAAGAAACAGCACTCCTGGCTATTAGATTCCTTTCCCCCTTTATGAGCAGAACTGCATCACAATCGCATTTCTTGAGCAAAATCCTGCCCTCATAGAACAAACACAGACACGGTGCAGCAACAGAGTCCCAAAGACAACAAAAACCAGTAATACCTAATTGGAATTCAGATATCCAAGCAATTCCCAAGCACTGTTGCGTCAACAGATCCAGATTTGTTTGCGTTTATTGCCTCTTTCCATTGTATGATTTGTGATTCAAAAGATAAGTAAAATCACTTGAAAATATTCTTCGTAAACAAATTCCTATATATTGACTCATACGAACCATGTACAACAGGAACAGGAAGAAAATAAAGAAAATACGTCACCTAAACGAGAGATACAGACACATTCAAGTCCACTGGTGATCAATAGCTAGGGAGTTAATTCTCCCTCTCCCTCAAATCTGCAGTTCCTATCCCAGTTTCCCTCAACCACCACCTAAAACATTCCAGCCATCCCAGTTATTTCCATCTGGAGGTTTTGAGAACTTGAACATTTCTACTGTAATTTTTGCCTCTTTCTCTATCTCCTGCTAGTTCTTATCAACCTGGTTAAAAAAGGAAAATCTCAAAAAAGCTTTTCGGTGTAGCAGTGCTCAATTTTTAGAAATTTCACCACTACCTCTAATCCAAATGTCTTGCCTGCTGAGGCTGAGGTAACCTTCCTGCTGTATACTTCTATCCTACAGGTAACCATTATCACATATATGAATACATGAATATTATCCATTTTGTCCCTGACAGTAATTTTCTATTGAAGAAAAAAGAAAATGAAAGAAAAAAACAACCCATCGGTATGAGTAAATAGGCACCTAAACAGAAATGGATTGACCTGGGGTTGTTTAGTCTGAAGAAGAAGAGGCTGAGGGGAGACCTCATCGCCCTCTACAACTACCTGAAAGGAGGCTGCAGAGAGCTGGGGATGAGTCTCTTTAACCAAGTAATAAGCAATAGAACAAGAGGGAATGGCCTCAAGTTGCACCAGGGAAGGTTTAGAATGGATATTAGGAAGCATTTCTTTACAGAACAGGTTGTTAGGCGTTGGAATGGGCTGCCCAGGTTGGTGGTGGAGTCCCCATCCCTGAAGGTGTTTAAGAGTCGGGTCGACATAGTGCTGAGGGATATGGTGGAGTTGGCAACTGTTAACGTTGGGTTGATGGTTGGACTGGATGATCTTCAAGGTCTTTTCCAACCTAGACTATTCTGTGATTCTGTGACCTATGAGTGGATGAAGCTTCCATTACAATGAATTCAATGGGAAAATCTTTGACATCTGCAGGATCAGTGAACACTAGGTGATGTAAATTCTTTACTACTTATAAGCTGTGACATACCTGCTACTCAGTGAAATTGTGTCCAATACTGCTGCTGAATTTATCCCACAGTTTTGTTATTAAGTATGAGAAAGCACGTGTCTGATGAAAAAAACCTGCTTCAGCATTTTAACCAGGTCATCAGAAATTCCACTTTTCTTGAAAGAAATATAACCCAATATTACAAATATATTTTTTGTAAAAGTAGAGGAAGTGGGGAAAAAAAAAAAAACCAACACAAAACCAAAAACAAAACCCCAAGAACTACTATCAATAACTCTAAAGTAAATCAGGAATAAAGCAAAGTAGCAACCAAATCAAGGTCAAACCAGCAAGCTGACTTCAATATGTATTTGAATCAAATAATCAAATTAGTTAAATTGCTAGATTAATACAAAGATAATAAATCCTAAGAAAGATCTAAGGAGGCTTCTGTCATTTGAAGTATAAGCCACAACTAAAGGCTTACAACACAATGGAATCAAGTCTTTAATTTAGACCCAAATAAATACTTTAATACCAAAACTCCTATGTAAAGTCCAAACTGATGCCTTAGGACCATCACTTTTTTCCCCACTAGATGTCACATGCTACAGCCATTTTTCCTTCCAGCAATTAAGAAACTGCTATGAAGCCCTAAGGAAGAATTCTGATGATCTGAAGTCATAAAATTTTTGTACACCAAGATGTACAGTTAGTTAATATTTGACTATGTTAGATTATTCAGGACTCAAACACAAACAGTCCAGTAGACACTGAGGAGCATATTCCCTAAGCCAAGTTTTAGAGGTGTTTCAACCTGTAGAATATTTCCCCCCCCTAATAATTTTATGGATTTTACTGCTCCTTATATGGGCTTACACACAACCATTAAAAGAATCTTGCTGATATTGTATTAAAATAAAAATATCAAATTAGATATCAAAAAGTCTCTCAGCTCTTGCAAAGAATTAGACACCCCAGGAAAAATAGTCTGGGACTACAATGATTGGTGTGGACAGTTTGGTTTGCCATTAGAAACCCCGCAGCTGTGGAGATCTGCCAAAGGCTATCAGACATTATTCTTTGGTGTTGCAACTTCCTCTAACAGTTCAGTCTTGGGATTCTGGTACATTAATGTTATTGTAAGTGGTCTGTTGAACAGCAGAAAGTAGATTTTTGTCTTTACCTTATCTCTCACAGGTTCTCTCAGCTCTGGTCATACTCCATACAAATCAGGCACAAAGCCTCCCTCCAAAGCATACTGACTCAGATTTGTGATGTCTCCTTTTCCTAGCATCAAACTGGAAAAGCTAAAAGCTTAAAAATTGTGATTATGAACCACAGACACACCAAAGGATTTAGGAGGTTACCTAAAAATATATTTTTAGTTATGAGGGTTTATATCCCGAGACACCATCTGAAGTGAAATCCAAAGAAATGAGCCCCTTCAGCAGCCAGCTCAGAGCACCCCAGATCACAGGTTGGAAGAGCCTCTTTCTTTCATATGAGCAGAAAGCACAAAGCTAAAAAAATTAATATCTCAACTCTTTCAACATTAGCCTCTAAGATGATCCTTTTCTTCTCCTTTTTACAACTTCCTGACATCCTATACTGTGATACTTTAACACTGAAAGCAAGAAAACCCCACAAGACTGGAGGCATCTGGCACAACCTTGCCTAGATGAAGAAACCTTATGATGACACACTTGCTATCAATTTACGGAACACCCATCCCACAAATTTATAGAAATAGCTAACTGAAAGGAACTAACAACCACAGCTACTCAGCATTCATCTATCAGCAACGTTAAAAATAAATTTTAAGTCCTTATGATTAAATGTCACCATTCGTCTTGCAAACAACTAAATTTAGAGGGAACTAGGCCATAAGTCAAATAGCCCACCTTTGAAACTTTTAGTCTGAAAACAGAAGAGGTATTTAAGAGCTGTACAAAACAGAAACCATTTTAGAACAGAAATTAAATTGCATGAAAGGACTGTGTTATCACATACAGGGTATTTTATGTACCTGTACAATAGTGCTGAAGTCAAACATTCCAGCAAAAAGAAACCTTGGAAGCTTTTTCTACATTAGCACTATATTGCTGTCTTTTTTTATTAAATTACATAAAAGCTTCTTACTAACCACTTTCTATTCCAGAATGGAGGCACTTAGCTAACCAGAATTCAGGGAAACTAGAAAAAAGAGCATTTTTCAGAACACAGCCATGAAGACTTTTCTTCTTTCAATATTTTTTAATAAATTGTTTTCCTCTTCTTCCTCTTTCATCTCAACAGCATTTTGTTATGTCACTTATCTGAAATGTGGAAACAAACAGGCTCACCTTCACCATCATTCTCAATCTATTTAAAAACTCTCAAAGATCCCTTCTTACCCACACTTACTGAATTGTTACTTCAGCTGATCATATAACTGGTATTAGGATCCCTGCAAAAATTGTATAATTATATCATTTTGAGCTATGCAGCAGTAGGTTGCATAAAACACATTACAGACTTTTGATATCCAGTTTGGGAGTCAAATACCCTACTCCTAGTCTTACAATCTGTGCAGCGCTTGGGATCAATGAATATTTAATCATTGTATCCAAAATGAAACCACTGCAGCACAAAGCATTGAAAAATCCCTGCTCCAGAACATACCAGAGGGTGGTACTTTTGTCATATATCTGGGAAACAAAAGTCAGTTTCAAATCCTGACAGAAAGAGAGGTTCCTTGGCTACCTGATGATTCAAGCACAGGCCCTACAGCCTTCTTGCTACCACAGTCACATCAGAGTCTGGGGGCGGGGAAAAAAAAATAAAGGAACTCTATATAAAATTGTAGAGGATGAAATGTTCATTGCATATCACATGTCAAGCAAGTGTTCCACCTCTGGACAACACAGCACTAGATGCAACCTTGAACCAAATCAATTTTGCAGTTTCCAAAGAAGGGCAAGATATTGGGCCTATGCAAAGCTGATGAGGGTGAATGATCGTAGAAACTATTAATAAAACAAAAGAGGAGTCATCTGAATGTTAATCAAAAGTTCCTGCTATTTCCTCCTGACAAATGGCTGGAGTAAGGGCTGATAAACCCTGGAAGAAATTCAGGAGTTTAATGTTAATGACAATGAATGGAAATTATTTGCATCATCTTGGACAGAGGAAGGATGCTCAAAGATTCAGGACTGTCTGATCTTTTCTTGAATTCTGCAACATAACAATTATTTATCCAAAGCATACAAGAAGAGTTATAGATATGATACTGTCAAAGTAAAATAATGAAGCAGATACAGTAGCAGAGAGAAAGACATAAAAGTTAATATAATTAAAAAGATGAGACTGACCTTCACAGCCACAGTGAAGTGACCTTCCTGTATTTGTTAACTCAGATCTTTTAGGATTACAACCTTTAGCAAACCGTATTTATGCCAACTTAACCACTGACAATATTTCATTTTTAAAAGTCAAATTCCAAGGACTAATGATAGATTAACCTAGGTGATAGTCCACCATCACCAATATTAGAGCACTTGGTCTTTTGCAATACTGGTTATATTAGTAATTACATAAATAAAATAAAGCTCAAGAACTGAGCCTAGATTTCCTGAATCTCATTTTTTAACCCAGAGATGTAATTTTTTTTTCTATATACTTAATTCACCTGTTTATGACTTTTGTGTTTCTGCTCATCACTGCAATATTCAATCTGAAATAGTTTGACATACAGAAAACCCTAGCAGGCTTTCAGAATTCTCTTGTCTTTGTTCACCTGGGAGCTAGACATTCAGCAGTTCCCACAGGGCAGACTGGATTTAGTTGGGGTTTTTTAAGAGTAAAGGAAGACGTATGCTGCAAAAGGTTTTCCATCTGAGTGCCAGAGCATATAAGTGTAATGCACAGAGAAGGCGGTTGCCTATAAACGATCACATCAAGACTTGCCTCACTTTCCTCTGTTTACTATCCTTATCTCAACGCCCATTTCTCAACTATTTCTTCTGCTTTATACACAGAAGAGAGTAAGTTGCCCAAACCCACTCCCAAAACTCCATCATAAGTGTGATTCCTTCTCACACAATTCAAAGCATATGATTTGGTGATGATAAGTCTCTGTGATGCCGTCACTAATGTTTACATTTATCAATAAGAAATGCGCTTTTACCAAATGCATCAGTGGCAGCAGAGCCAAAGCAACAGTGTTAGTTTGCTTATCCCCCAAGAGCAGCAAGAGACCCACTAGGGAAACATCATGAAAATCAGAAGATCATTTAGCATGAAAATAGTTCATCATTTCATTGACTACACTAAAGTCTCTTCCCCCAAGGTGACTGAAGGAACAGTTCAACAGCTCAGACAACAAAATGAATAAAGTAGAGACAAATTAAGAGGTATTGGTGTCTCTTGAAAGACTTTTGGAACTAGTCTGTCATTGAAGGGAATGTATGCCAAAAGAAGTAGGTATGGGACAGTAAGGAAAGAGACAATTTCAGTTCACAACAACTGCTGCCTGCAATTCATGCAGTGGCTTTGGAAAAATCACAGCTTCTTTCTATTTAACATGGGGACCATTCCAGAAGCTTTGCATTGGTGTCAGGTAGCCAACCCAGCCTACATTTGCATATGGAATTGGGCTTGGGGCTGGTCTTCAGGCAGAACCACAAATTTGAGTACAAGTTTGTGCTGTGAAGACCAACTTTATGTCCCACCACCCGTCCAGACAACAGATTACAACATTCACAGTGCATTTCAACACTCCCCCTTCTACTTTCCAGTAAAGTGCAATAGCCCACAAAACCAGGAACAAAATGCTACCAGCAGAGACAAGCACAAGCAAGTGTACATGGGGAAGAATGTTAAATAATTCATTTACAAGAGTGAGTTCTGAATTAACTGTAATTTCTTCAGAAAAGACAACAGAAGAAAACCAGATATATTGTCTTCTCAGTGCAGTACAAGATCTGACTGTGACAATCAAACTGCATAAGGAAAAGGGATATGTTGAAAAGGCATGTTAAAAACATAGCCATTTCATAGAGGTACATCTTCAGTGCATTTTCTATACCTATGATGCAAAAGAATCCATGGAAAGCAAAAGAATACAGTTAGAAACACAAAATTCCACTTCTGAAAAGATTTAGAGACAATATACTCCATTCAGAAAAAAAAAAAGATGATAGAATACCTCAAGTACAGTAACAAACAACATTTATATTGTTTTCCTTCTCTAAGAGAAGTGTTTCCCTGATTACATTAAAATGGAGACATAATATGGATAGAACAAAGATTTTCTCAGAACACATAATGAACCTTTTGATCTTGCTGTCACAGGAGATCTTGAGGCAAGTGGTAATTAGACTAAGCAAAGCTTTGACAGTGCAAAGTTAAATTTATGGTGAAAGCATAACCTCAAGTAAAACGGCTGAAGTCCTACTGATTTTAATTGTAATAGTCTGATAGTCTCAGGATCAGAATGAAACAGTATTTCCCAGAAACAGGGGAGCCTACCTAGGTTTGGATTTCTGGTAGATCAGACTACTACATGCCTTCATGCTCTCTGTAAATTTAAATTCTTTTAATTATTTTTTTTTAAGCTGGCATGTACTTTGCACACACTTTTTGAATATTTATCTTATGGAAGGCTATAATTCCAAAGATGATACTATCCATATCTGGAAGATCCTTCTGTCACATCTGTGCTGTGAGGTGAGGAAGGACACCCGCCAGCTTCACTGTCGCCATCCTCCACCCCACTGGGAATAAATATAGCAGGTCTGTATCTAGGGAGAAAAGGACAGAGCCCACTGCTTTCCCTTCTTATAATTGTCAGTTGTTTGTATTGGAGCACTGGTGATGCGATTTTTAAGTGACCCCATTAAACCATACATATGATACATTACATAATTTTGCATTACATATTACAAATGCAGATCTTATAACACCATGTAATATGTATATCAATTTTTTTAATCAAGTAAAATGTATTTGTTTAACAATGGCTTTTATAGTACTAACTGTTCACACAAGACAATCACGCTTCAAGGGTCTAAACCAAGCTCTGTTTAGGTTTCACTGAAGGTTTTAGTCTGGACTAAAAACCACAACTTTCAAGTCTGAAGTACCCTGACAAAAGCTAGAAACACTTTTGTAGGACTCCAACTTATGAGTGGCTTGTAACAAACGTCTTATTAGATAATCATCAGAATTTCAGAGGAAAGAGACAAATGCTTGCCCAGAAGTCCTTCAACAATCTGTCCACAGAGAGCTTAAATACTAATGAAAAAATTTGCAAAGCAACACTATCAGGCACATGTTACACCTCACATCACAGAGGACCTGTTTTTAATAAGGGAAGCTGCACATCTACAGAAAACTGGGTAGTAGGTTCAGAAAACCAATCTGTACAACCTGTCACATTTCTACCTATGTTCAGACTGATGTAATTCACAAATGTAGAATTATTTACTGGTTGGTTTTTTTTTTTTGCACAGGCTGGTATTCGCCCTCATAACCCCAACCACCTAAGTAACCATGTGTCTTACTCATGAGTGCTCCTGAGATCAATCACTTCTGACCATCACCTAGATTTAGGCTACAAGTCTGTTTATGAAAGGTGTCCCTACAAGATGCTGCCCATTACAGGTCCTGTAAAACTAAGTGTGTTAGTTAATAACTGAATTTTCTTCCACTGTCCATGCTTCTCAGTGTTACATATTTTTCCCTAATATTATGCTGCAGGAAGAAAAGAAAAAAGATACTGGGGTTTTTTTGGAAGCCCCTGATTGTTTAGGTGTCTATTGGTTTAGATTCAACATTGTAACTGGTGCATTCAGTTCACCCATTTTCCAGTTTAATAAGGAGGTGCTCCTTCTTTGTTCCCATATCATTAGGAAACAAAGATCCACCTCCTCCCACTTTGTGAGATGGGGAAAAGTGAGATAATCAATAGAAATAAATTTCTGTAATCTTATCTACAGTCATTTCTTCTCCAGCTATAACCAACATCCTATAACACCAACACATAAATGAAATAGCTGATCTGAGCGTATAGAACCCAAAACCTCTGTAAGTGCAAGGCCACATGCAGCACACATGAATTTCTGAATTAAAAATTTACCGCAGCGTTAACAGTTTTACTTTAGCCATTTAATCAACTTGTTTTCTTCTGTCAGAAAATACTATTATCTCCCCAGTGAAATACTTAAAGATTCCCCTTGTAAAGAGCAAGCCTAAAAAACAAATAACCTCTGGGAGAATCACCTACCATGAAACACATCACTTTTTGTATCTGAACAGGATACTCACCTAAGGGTTTTCCGCACTTACGCCTGCCACATTAAAGATGATGGAGAGAGGCTGTCAGCGCAGTAGTTTTCAATAGGCAAGCATGTAGCATGTCTTATTATGCTTTGAGGAACAGATTCAAGCTTCTAACAATGAGTTTTAGGAGCTATAAGGGCTGACCTCTCTCATCTCTTTGACCTGCTTGCACTAACACAGTTCTTACCCCACAGCTCTACACAACTAACAGGGACTTCCACCTGCCACATTTTGGGTACACCTGAACAAACTGGAACAGACTCTTCCATAGAGAAAACCTAACAAAAGCCAAAGCTTAGAAAGCAGATTAATACTTCAGGTTTGAGTTAGATGTGACACAAGCTTTCAGAAAGAAAAGAAATGGGACTCTGTTTGCAGAAACAGGATTTTGGTCATTTCCATAAACGTAGCCTGCTTGAAGAAGTCAGCATTAATGAAACTGTGCTTCTGTACCAAATTCATAAGGTGACATCACAGTTTGTTCTAAGTAAAGAACCTAAATTATTAACTCCTAACACTGTTGGAGAAAGGTAGTTCCTGCATAACTGGCGTTTCAATTGCATGGTGGAATACGGGACTCTTTCTTGAATTTTTCACTTTTTCACATAGCTTTGTAATTAAAAAATACCAGTCTGACTTGGTTAGGCTCACTCTTATACCATCAGCAGGCAAGAGTGAGCCTGTAGATGAATCATATTTCAATCTAAGTTTATTGCTACAGGAAACAATAAAGTAACACTTGAAATCCCTGGAGATGTGCTGCTATGAAACCAATGTGAGTGAAGCAAAATATACAAACCCCCCAAATCTATTAACAGAGTTGTTTAACAGAGTTGTGAAATAAAAGAAACCCCAGTTTCAAATATTTTATCCTTGGGTTTCAAATTTGCACTTGTTTCTGTGTGGATACACTGTAATCTAAAATTAGACCGCTCTAAATTTGTGATCCCTCACCACTACAGAGTAAGGGGCTTGCCTCATATTACCTCCCTGTGGGCAAGCGGTGTTTTCTGCAGAGCAATTCTCTTGGAATTATTTCGCAGTCATTTAAAGATTTAACACATTTCCTTGAAACAGTGCTTACCTTGGCAGGTACAGCAGGGAGCAGGGCACAGTCAGTGAGCATTCTAACATTATTCCGCTTATAGTTGGTTTGGTTTAGCAGGTCTGCCTGACTGGGTGCTGACGTGCATGGAAACACCTTTGAGGAAGAAACCCCCTTTCTTGAAAAACACACAAGGATTGCAAACTCCTGTGGCTTTTATTGTTTCCTCCAGCTTTGGCACATTTCTTTACGTTTGATCTAATCTTCACCATTCACCTATAAGGCAGCATTGTTGAGGCAGGGGAAAACATGGAGGCTCAGTAAAGCTACTGAAATTCATTTGTTACAGCAACTCCCTTCAAGCAGCTTGATTTGAATTCCCTCAGTATTTTTGCCATTGGTTAGACCACAATCACATTTTTTTGCATTAAGTGCTAAATACTGGCATTTAGACACTGACAGATAGGTGTATGTGAAAAAAAGGTCATTGGTCATTGAAAAGATATTTTGATACCAAAAAAGAATTGCGAATCTAGATAGTGTTGTAAGCTATTATTATTATTCAGAAATGCCATGATTTTTTGTATATATATATATATTGACTTGAAATTTTTTGCTTTTTGGAGAACTGCTTATTTTAAAATGCCACACAACAAAGCAATTACTATGTATTGAGGCTAGGGTAAGAGGTGGCTCCCTTCCAGTAACATGTATTTAATCTTTATAGAGCTTCATTCAATAGAAACGTTAAGCGCAGGAGTACATGTAAAAAGCATCATAATAATCAGCATTTTTCAAGAAATTAAAGTTAAAAATGTCTGTGAATTACTATGTACTTAAAAAATAATTTTCTACTTAAATGTTAGCTTAAAGTAACCTTATTAACAAAAAATCAGTTTCATGCAGTGTTGGGCACATGCATAAAAGAAGTATATACAGTGTTCAGTACCTAAAAAACAAAACCTAGTTTCATACAATTGCCATTAAGTCACTAAGTATCCCTCTTTGTTTCATCCAATCCTGAAAAAAACAACACAGAAAAATATGCTTTTCAGCATGTAACTCAGAATATTTGAGCTTTATCAGAGAAGTTATGCAGCACAGATTTTTTCATCCCACTTCATGAAAGTCATCCACCCTGAGTGACTGTGTGATTAACTGCATGGCTTCAGATTAAACGCCTTAGCACCTCTGAGCCATCATGAGATGAAATGGGAAAAAAACATTCAGCACAAGTTCTCCTTTTAATTCAAATTAATTTAATAGCCATTACACTGAGTTAAGCACACAACTGTAAATGTTCGTCTAAATATACCACAAACATTTGTGGATTGCTCTTGGTAATCAATTAAGTCCAATTAAAACAGACCAGCAGTGTAGGCATATCCTTTAGGATTTAATATACATATTATGTAAATTACATCAGCAGATTTTTTTTTTAATTAAAATTTACCCTTAATTGCTACCCAAGAGCTTTGGGTAAAGTCATTCTATTGTTTTGCAGAAAAGTTTTTCAACCCTAGAATGTATTTCTCTCAGGGTCTGGTATTGCAAGGTAGTCATCACCATAACATGCAAGAGGTATAGAGATAAATCACCATAACAAGGTTCATGATGGATTTCATAGGCTAATCAATATTCCTGATGAGGAGGAATGTCCCACAATAATGAAAACACAGGAAAGGGAGTGAAGAAAGCAGAGTTCACTTCCCAGGAACACTCCCTTCCTCTGTGATGCTAGGAAAAGCCTCTGAACTTAAAAATCAGAGCAGACAAATCGGAAAAAATGCCAAGAAAGCATTTATTCCCCTCCCTCAAATTCCTTCTTCCCCTTATTTCCTCCTCCTGCAATTTCCCCAGACCTGCTTAGAACCAGCTATATCTACACTGTTCCTGGCAGATGCTTGTCTCCTCATCTGATTTCTCTCCCTTTAACTGTGCTTTGTTTCAGATCACAGAGCAATCTTGGAGCACACAAACAGGAGTCCTGCACGGTGAAACTAAACTTGTCCAAGAGGACACCTGATGCATTTCAGCAGCAGTTACCCTTCCACCTATGGGACCAAACTGCAGCTGGTCTGAAATAAAACATCCCCGTTACCATACAGGGTGAAGCTGGCCTCAGCATCAGCTGATTCACTTTGAAAATCCTCTCCTACAGGCCCACACTACTCATTAGCACAGACACAGCCTAAATCAATCTTGCCATCTGAACCCTGGAAATAGAGAGTTTATTTCTTCTCTTCAACTACCGTTTTCATTTCTTCAGTGCTATGCCTTAATTCCCTCATGTCAGACCAGGGATAGTGATTGTTCTTCTCATTGATAAAGCACCTGAGTATCTATGTAGGAAAATGTGCTATTGAGATGATGCATATCTTCATTGAGGTCATTATTTCCATGGTTCCAGAAATAAGAGATGCCTGCTCAAAGGAAGAGAAGCTTTTTCACTGATGCAAAGGGAGGACCTGAAGCCTACTACTAGGTAATGACTTACTAGTTCACATTAACTTTGTTTCACAGAAGAATTTTTTTTAATGAAAATATGCATTGTAACACCCATGTTCTCTTTAAAGACTAGGGATTATAGTAGCATATGACACTCAATGAGGAGCTAAACAGAGACTTACATCACACTCCATTACTTAAGAGAAAGTTTTAGTTTACATGCACAGGAAAAAGGCTGGCTTATCTCCAAACTCAGGTAATGACAGTCGATTTTGTAGAGGGAAAAAAGTTATTTCTGCTTATGTTACAGTTCTAATATACCCATAACCATACGTAGCAATCTTGGATTCTGATACAAAAATCTAAAATGGTTTAAGCTTAATCAAACATAGTATTTGTAGGCAAAGACAGGTGTATATGAAAGTAATTCATATATTATATGTATATTAATAAATCAGTCTCAATGCAGGTTAGAAAATAAGCTTTGCCAGCTTGTTCCCATTTTAAATAAAAGCATTTTAATCCATTCTCCAGCTGTGTTGAAGCACAATAAAAGCAAGAAAATCACAGACCAAACTATATCCTGTTAGTGCAATTGATATATCATAACCAAATACCAATCCAGAAATTTGTACTTAGGGCTGACAGCTCATCTGTTTCAGCAGAACTCATGCCACTGAGATGGTCTTTTTCCATTTCACAGCTGCTTTAAAATAAAACAAAATGTCATCCTTAACTCTCAGTTTCTTCCCTTTGTCATTTCATATCACAGCTCTAATTTTATTTAAACATCCTCCTCTGTTGCGATTACAACTCTCAATTTGTTGCAGTACAAATTATAAAGACACGTGCCAGCTTTTACCGTTATCAGCATAGTTTTCTCACTGCATCTTGATTAATTGCCCATTAGAATAGATGAAACAACAGAACTTACATTTTGAGTGTCCTTTGTTTGCATTATGGAAGGAAATCTAAGTCCCCATAGAGACTTGCTCTTTTGCCATTATCATAATTACATGTTTTCAAACTAAACCATCATATCAGCACAGTCACACTGCTGGGGTGAAGGATGTCAGGATTTTCATCAGCTCTGTAGTCAGGTAACAGCCTGACTTGAGCCAGTATGAGAAAATATTTCTCTCACAAAACTCAATACACAAATATAAAAATAAAAGACGTCTCTCTAAATGTAGAAAATATATGTACTGGATAATAAGAAACTGGAGACAAAAAGAAACAGTATCCATAAATGGAATTCAACGTGTCAGGAAAAGACAAAACATCTAATACTAAAATGTAGTCCTCATTTAATATTAGAATAAACAAGTGCAATTAATTTAATAATGAAGCATCATAATTTCAGCCTGAACTCTCTTTAGAAAATTCTAGTACTGTACAAGAATTTAGCATTAAATATAAAGTAAGAATAAATAACAGTCACAGTAGGACACACAAAATATTGTCGTTCTCGGCATATACCATAACGAAGGAAAACCTCAGTCCTTGCGAACTCTTTCGGCAGAGGTTTGGTCAGTCATGGAGATTACTCGGCAGCTCCTTGCAATTGCATTTCAACAGACTGAGAGGATTTTGCCCTTGCAGCAAAAACTGACTTTGCAGTCTGGCAGTTTCATAATCCTCATTTCCAAGTCCATCTTTGGTGACTTCTCATTTACCTGCCCATAGCTTGCCATATTCAAAAAGTTCATGAAGAGCAAGCAGGAAACTATGCACCAAGTCTCCTGTGTGACTGGCAACTTTCTTGCTCCACACACTTCAATTCAGGAAAGCATGAAGTACCTGTCCCATCTAACCTTAGCTGTGCACTGTTTCACCAAGGCTGCTATTAGAGACTCCTGGAGCACATAATAGCCTTTCCTTCTGCTCCTTTCACATCAGTGGAGGCAGTGACTGCCTCCTCTTCTAGCTGCCAAATAAGCTGAATTCTGACAACCTCTGCGTAGTCTGAATTCATAAATTCTATTCTTTGCTCAATGGAAGCTGCGTTCAAACAACTACAACAACTAGAAGGTAAATGGTAATGTGTATTCTCCACCAAACGAAAGCCTGAGGAGAAATATGTGGGGTTTTTTCTTTTTGCCCTTCCACTCCCTTGCACATTTTAGAGTTGTGAGTTTGGTGTGGTTTGATTTGAAGTTGCTATGACTTATCCAGCAAAGCCTTTTCTCTCATTCCCTCACCCTAGCAGAAAGTCTACTTTCTTGTTTGCATCTCTTTGTACACCCTTTATCTGTTTCTATATTCTGGACACAACAGTTCATCTTTTGCTTCGCAGGTACCATAAACCTGCTCCCTCTTTCTGGTAGATACTCTAGATAATGCATTTGTCACCAATACAGTCCCTCGGGCCAAGAGCAAAAAAGACTTCTGAGGACTCAACTCCAACTTGTGACAAAGTTGAGCTGCAAATTTCACATAGTGGGTGAACAAGAATAAATATGAAAAGTATCGTTACATTCTTATCAATCCTGCTCAGGTCTGAGAATCATGAATCAGAGTTTGCAATGTTCATTCCTTCACCTCCAAATAACCTCTGTGGTTCACAGGGAGATTTCAGTATTAACAGTGGATTTGTCGGATGCCTGGGTAGCTCAAAGTCATACACCAGGGAGAAGTAACAGAGACTAATATTAATAAGCTACTTCTAGGAAAAAGAAACAATTAGGTCTCTTTGGTCAAACTGATTCATCTTCTTTCACTTTATGCTTATCTTCTACATTTACCTATCTGTTTAAAGAGTAAATTGCTTAACTGCTTCTAGTTTCCAGACGAACTTATTGCATCTGCATCTTCAATATGTGTGACTACTAGTAACAACTCATCCTTGTTTTCCTCAAAGCAATTCAGCCTTTTCTCAAGTGCTGTTTCCTGTTTGCAATCAGATTTGAAGCACAGGATCCAGGGACAATTTCTCTGTTTTCTGATGCTCATTGGTTTCTCCTCACAACGGGAAAATTAAGGAAAGGCACAAGGAATGCAGCTCACTCATCTATCTCAACTTCAGTCAGATAAAACTTGATCTGAGGTTAACCCTGGAATTGATAACTTAATGGAACAGTTATTCAGCTGTCAGCTAAAGGTAAACAGGGAAAAAAAGAGACCAACAGGAGGTAGGCTAGATATCTAAGAACCACATGTGAGATGACTTTAACTATCGATATGTCACAAGGTAATTTCAACTAAACACGATACTAGTATTTACAAGATTTTATGACAATATGTCAGTCAACGTCAAAGCATTCACAGGAGAGGGAACAGGATAGAAATCCAGAAAAACATTTCAACACCAAAGAATCTCTGCTTTCAATAACATCTCACATTTTCTTTAAAGTGTTATAATTAATTGGAGTGTAGACTCTTCAAAGCATAAATGCATAACTCCCATTAGCACTAATGGAAGTTAGACACACTCATCAAAGGCAGAATATACTTCTATCTTTGCAAAAGTAATCAGTGTGTCACAAAGCTGTATTTTTCTTAAGTTATCACTTGCATGCTATGCAAGTTGAGTAGAAAGGTTTGCATTCATTTAAATTCAAATTATGCACTTAGAAAAGATTTTTTTCTTCACTGGAAGGACTGAATGCAGGAAATCAGTTTGCTATTATGTCAAAAAATACATTGCAAAATGCAATAAAAATAATTACCCTTATAATTAAAGGTTGTCAGTGTAAAATGCTTTTTAAAATCCCATTATGGAAAGAACTTTTCACTGCTGTTCTCGTAAAGATGTCATCAAGTGATTCCTGTCCATGGTCCCTTATTTAATATTCTCCCAAGGAATCATTATGATTTTGTCCACCAGCAAACTGTTTTGGTATATCTAGATTATCTATTTGCAGACAGACTTTTTAGTAGGGCCTGTTGCGATAGGACAAGGGGTAATGGTTTTAAACTAAAAGAAGGTAGATTCAGACTAGAGATAAGGAAGAAATTCTTTATGATGAGGACTGTGAAACACTGGAACAGGTTGCTCAAAGAGGTGGTAGATGCCCCCTCCCTGGAAACATTCAAGATCACGCTGGATGGGGCTCTGAGCAACCTGATCTAGTTGAAGATGTCCCTGCTCATTGCAGGAGGGTTGGACTAGATGATCTTTAAATGTCTCTTCCAACCCAAACTATCGTATGATTCTATGAACATGCAGTTATTCATGTCCAAATAAAGATGGTGAACTGATGGCATTTCTAAAATTAAAAAAAAAAAGTTCATATTTACTTTTTTCATTTATTCAGTAAATACTCTGACAAAGCAGTAAGCTTTATCCCTTCTTGAGGAGTTGGGAAGAGGGAGGCCATGATCAACTCTCAAGGAAAGCACAAGAAGTCTTATAGATGCCTATCTCTCTTTTCTGATGCTATTTGTTCATTAAGACTAACTACCCCCACAAAGATTAGAGCCCAGTTCTTAGTCTGGCACAAGCTTCAACACTATTTTAAAAAAGAGCACAACAAAACATTATAAAAAACCTTCCTGAAAAGGCATGCAACAAATCTTTGTCTGCCCCATCAAACCAGAGTTTCCCCATGATCAGCACTTGTGCACTGGGTAGCACTGTCAAGGTCAGTGGCTGTTAATAGTTTCTCAGTATCAGGTTCCCCATTTGCTAGAAGACCAAATGCTTCCTCTGAGCCCTGAGCCCTTCACACTTGTCTAAACATCGACTAAACACACAGTTTGGCAACACTCAAATGAGGAACTCCCTAAATTCTTTTACAACAAAGAAAGAACAAATGTGATTTTGCAGAGTCTTATGTTTAAATCAGTATATGTAAGAGCATCATAGTGAGTTGAGTTGCGGGTGCTCAGCACTCCCAAAAAAATCAAGCTTTATGTTATTATGAAAACATTTCTTTTTTCTGTTCCACAAATAAAACATTATTAACTGTTATTCAGCAGAGGCATTACATTTACTAGAAATACGAAAAACTGCCAAGCCTTTTTGAATTTCTAATTCAAAATTAATATCCATATACTCTGACTTCATTAAACTATCATTTTTTGAATCTCCATAATAATTTAAAAATATATTTCGTTATGATAATGTACTGAATTTCAGTACTAGGTACCAGAAGAACACGTATTCCTTGAGTAGCTACAGATATATCAATGTACCCAGTTCAAGTTATTGAACAACATTGTTTGGGAAAAAAAAGTGTTTTGCTCTGAAGCTTTCTATGTTTATTAAACAAAAAACAGGAAGCAGAGAATAAAACAGATAGTAAATCAATCTCCACAAATGGAGAGTACATGGCAGGAGGGTTAGAACTAGAATCTTTAAGGTCCCTTCCAACACAAATCATTCTATGAAATACCCTACTAAGAACTAAAATAATTTTCATCCAAAACATTACCAGTGTTGGGAATTAGGAAATTTCATGGTTTTCAACAAAGGGACCATCTTCAACACAGTGCTCAGAAACTCCCACAAACCAGCCATTCATAATACTCTTTTCTTGCTCTCATCTCTGGAAAGTCTTACTCTCAGATAAAAACAAACTATATTTTAAATTTCATTTTATTTCCTCTGAGTTTAGCTTTACCTAATAAAAAAACCCACGAAGCAGTCACACAAATTAATGCAATTTATTGAACACTCA